>NC_142745.1:9112500-9447500 GCF_051943395.1 Hippocampus bargibanti
GTGTTTTGAATTGTAGCTTTTTTTGAAATTGAATTTATTTCTTAATCCTTCTTTTTTTAACATTTCAGTGACACCGGTATTTGGGAAAATTTCATGTTTATGATTTCCATCCCGCCTTCTTTTGTCATAGAATCACACCTCTTTGATAAGGCTGCGTCATTCACGACTTAATCTCAACGGGTGCATTCGAGATCTGGATGGCAGAATCCATTTACTGTACTTTCCGGTGTGTAAGGCGCACCCAAAAGCCTTTGACTTTCTTCAAAAGATAACGCTGCTCCTTATATGCATGTATGCCTTATATGTGAAGTAATATTTAGCCGCAACAGCTCTCGCAACTACTGTCAGCAGTCACGGACTCCATTTTCCCGTACATAAGAAGCAGTTAACCTCAGCCTCTACTGGAGTGCCTTATAAAGTGGTGTGCCCTATATTTGGAAAATGTTTATATATACAGTAAAGTCTCGTTATATCGATATTCAAGGGAGTCCGAAAAAATATCGATATAACCGGGACTATCGATATATCCGACCCTGTTTGCATGTAATTTTCTCAGTGCGTGCATAGAAATAGTATCGATATAACCGGGACTATCGATATATCCGATATCGATATAACGAGACTTTACTCTCTCTCTCTCTCTCTATATATATATATATATATATATATATATGGAGACCTTTTTTCATTCATTGAAGGTCGGGTGTTTTTTTTTTTTTTTTTTTTTTGATGAAGGGGAGTGCAGTGGTCAATCCCGATTAACAAATCAACATGTTGAACCGACGTCTCTATAAAAAATACTTCATTGATATTTTCCCCTTTTCCCAGATATTGTGATTTTTGTCAGGTTGTCAGTTGACGCGCTTGGATGAGATTTTAATTAGAAGACCTTATCCGTTTCTTACCCAAACAGACTGCAATGTAAGTGCAGCCTAATGAGCATGATGACTGTGCCTTCTTTGCCCTTCCTCCCATTTTGCTTGCTTTGTTGTTCAAGTTCCCTGATTAATCTTGCGCTAAATTGTTTTCTATTTGGACGCTACTCCAAGGCCGAAATACACACAATGCCCAAGAGGTTGTGTGTGTTTGTGTCTTTGTGTGTCCATGTGTATTTCTTCTGGACTTATTTCAAAGTTGGTGCTGCTCATTCTGGCACTATTTCTACTTATTTTCTCAGTGTCTGTTCAGAAAGTTGCGTTTGAGGTTTTCAATACCCCGGCGAGGGGTTGAAACAAACATCTCGCCACTGTTTGCAATAGCACCACCTGTCAATTAATATGATGAATACAAAGGCAGACTGGCCTCGGTGTTCCATCAGACTTGGAAAAGACATGGCAGGGTGTACAGGTAAATTTCTAAATTAACTATTGGATTGTTTCCCCCATGAGGAAGTGTTTTAACGCCAGACTAGTGGGCCTAATTGTACTGTAATATGGCTTCATTTCTCTGGCCGAAGGGTTCTTGTGTACTCTTTGCTGAACGGGCTAATTTGCGTTTAGCTGTGTAGGCCAAATTCAGTTCGTTTGGGATTTGAATCGTGTTTTTTTTCCCCCAGGATTTGTGAGCTTGACGTTGTAGACCCAAAGGCAAGTCTCGTTGCGCCTGATCTTTGGCTGATCTTGGCATTTCTCATGTTGGCGGGTTCCCTGGTGTGAACACTTGAACACTTTCGGGGATATTGAACCACATCGCCCATTTCCCCAGGAATGAGAAACACATGCACTTCCCACTCCAAGATCAATTTTTTTCCCATATATTGCCTTCAGCTACGCATAACTCGTTTGAAATTAGAAGTCTTCCATTCCAACTCCTCCTGTACGATTGAAGTGCTCTGTGTTCGATCGGTTTGTTGCTGTTATGCTCGTAGGCATCAGAAGCACAAATGTGCCTGTTGTCAAGTGTCAAAATTGATCAAGAAGACTTTTCCACCATATAGAGATTCACATGGATAATAATTAAAATGGTCAAACCTAACATAAAATAAAGTCCCCCTGCTGTGACTGTGAGTGCTTTCATCTGTGCTGAAAACTCTGAATGAGACACAGGCACATCGAGTAAATGCAGGAAACAAAGCTCGATGTTAGCCGGGCTCTTTAGTCACTTTGCAAGAGAAACAAATTGGGCAATCTAACTCATAACTCTGATTCATCTGTACGTGATTACAGTTGCAGGCGATCAAATTTCGCACACGCTAGAACAGGGGTGGGCAAACTTTTTGACTCGCGGGCCGCATTGGGTTCTAAAATTTGACAGGGGGCCGGGCCAGGAGCATTTGGAGGGAGTGTTTGGGCCGGAAATACTAAACCTAAAGCATTAAAGGACAACCGACGCCACCGGACAAGTTATGTCCATAATGTATAATATCACTTCAAATGACTTCGACTGAGCATATTTTACAAAGATTCCACAGCATATAGCTATAGTTTACGTTTTAAGACTTGCGCTGAATATTCATGAAGTCTTGTTTTCGAGTTGATGACGATCCCCATGTGACGTCACGTTTGGACCGCCCCTGACCGAGAAAGCGACACACAATGCATTTTGGGTACTTTGTTTGGTCTGAAAACTTCGTGTTGATGGCAAAATTAGAAGGAAAACACATAAATAACGCCATGGTGAATCGTTGTGTGTTGCACCAAGACAACTATTTGATATTCGCTGACACAAATTCCCAGCTGACAAATCAACCCATTTCCAACGGAGCTTGGGCGCAATCTTCTGCATTTTTTGGGTGCTACATTGCTGTCATTGACGGCTCGAATTGATATGGGAGGACTCCTTGAATCAATTGCAAACATTTATGCTTTCCTTTTCAGAACTATTTGAATCATATTCATAACTGGATGAGTAACAAGAAAGCATCTTCTCTGAATCTGAAGCCATTGTTTTGATTCTCGATAAAAGGCAAGACGTCTTGGCGTGACGTCACGAACAAGGGTGTGGGACCTTCTGAAACTGACCATTTCCGGATTCATTTGAAGTCATTTTTATTGGTGTTTTTCATTTAACTAAAAATATCAGCCTGCCTGATTTGGGTATTTTAGATGCTATAAAACGTTTTTCTGATGTCAGTGGGAAACAAATAAAATGGTGCCGGTTGTCCTTCAAATGTAGTGTGTACAAACCTCATAGCACAGTAAGAATACTACAACCCAATTTAGTAACTGTCTTTCAAATGTGAAAAATATCCCTGATCAGTTAATAAATTTGCCTCAAGGAATATGGCGTTTACATACTATTTCGCAGATACTTGGAGGAGGAAATGGAAATAGATTAAAATAACATATGCACTGTGATTTATCAAGATTGCGTCTGTTTTTAATAAATTTTCATTGAAGGGGCAAAGTTAAAGAAATCAATATTTATTGAAAAATGGAATCACTTTCAACATTCAAAACACATTATTACATAACGAAATATTCAAGCTCAATAATACCTACTTGTGTTAAATTCCGCCAAATCATAGATGGTTTGTCCTGATGCGAGCTCAACAAACTCTCGACTGACGCCCTCGCATTCACGCGCAAACAATACACGTGTACCGTCGCCGAGCACACAGACATAGGCTACCTGCAGTTGAAATTTGCATACTCGGCACGGCAGCCAATCAGAAGCCTGCTTCTCTCTTCCGGACTTTCGCAAGCGTTATAAAGTCGTGCAATTGCATGTCATTTTCCAAAATAGATGCACAGAACCTCAGCCCAGAAGAAAGATTCAAAAGAAGCTAACAACATATGTGACGCTACAAAACGTAAATTTACATTAAACCGTGACTGTAAAGTGTACGTGAGACTTATGAAAGGGGCTTAGTGGTTCGTAGGAAGCAATGCAAACGTTGCATTGTGCTCCACAATGACAATCGACTACTGCAGCAAAATTTACGGCCCTGCACATTTACCGTAAATTAAGCAAGGTAGCATTTGTCGTAGGTACATTGTTGATTTTAAAAAAACTTTATTTTGTGACAATGTTTTTAATGTGATTTGTTGTTTCATTGTTTTGTAAGTTGTGAAAAATGGGGCAGGCAACTTTTTACTTACCTTCCCTGTTGTCTGCTAACTTTTTGTCATGAGTTTCAGACACTGTTTTTACTATACTTTGGGCACGTTCGGCGGGCCGGATTAAAAAGCCTAACGGGCCGTATGTGGCCCGCGGGCCGTAGTTTGCCCATGTCTGCGCTAGAAATTCATCCAAATGCCATACGACTGCTCGGCAGCAGCCAATCATTCCTCATTTCCCTCGCTGCGTGACGGACGACCAGACTTCAAATTGGCTCTCGTTTAAAAGCAAGTCTTGGAACCTCACTGGCTCTATTCGCACACTGTAGGTCCGGGTTCATGTGCAAAAACACAGAACTACAAATTCCAGATTCAAGGTGGAAATACAATCGCCATAAAACCTGCCTTGAGCAGGTTTCAAAAAGTTGCATGTGCTTTTGCGCTTCCAAAAAAAAAACGTTCAAGGAAAGCAGATGTCATTTGACAGTTGCTTAAATGCTTTGCTGATGAGATTGTACAGACAGCAGCTGTCTCTCTCAGTGAGCATTTTTATTATTATTTTTTTATGCTTCATATGCAAAGCAATTTAAATCGGTAGCCGTTAGACACTTTGTGATGGCTGTGAAAACCACCCCCAAGCTCACTTCTGTTTGGTGATCATTCAGACAAAGTACCAGATTTTTTTTCCTCAGATTTTTTTCCCTGGTCTTAATTCGTCAATTTAATGGAAGGCATTTTCTCTGCCTCTAACCTAACATTTTGAAATAGTTTGAACCTGAAGGAAGTTTACCGTATTTTCCGGTGTATAAGTCGCACCCAAAGGCCTTCATTTTCTTCAAAAGATGACTCTGCACCTTATACGCAGAAGTGCCTTTTATGTGAAGTTATATTGAGCCGCAACAGGTCTCGCAACTACTGTCAGCACCCACCGACTCCATTTCCCCCTTGTAGAAGTAGTGCATAACCGCAGCCTCTACTCAAAGTCAAAAGTCAAAGTCAGCTTTATTATCAAATATGCTAATATGCATGACATAGAGCACAGATGAAATTACTGTCCTCTCGGACCCAGCATGCAAGGCACTTATAATGACTTTAACAAACATAATGTGGTGTGCCTTACATTTGGGATTTTTTTCTAAACATGTATTTATACATTTGGAAAACTTTGTCCACTCATTGAAGGTGCGCCTTATAGTCCGCTGTGCCTTATATATGGAAAAGGTGTGAGAATGCACCATTCATTAGGGTGTGCCCTATACTGCGGTGCGCCTTATACACTAGAAAATATTGTACTTCCCATTCCGTCAAAGAATCCAAACTCTGCGGTCGCTGATAAATGCAAAGCAGTTTGCCGAGCTGAAATGTAAAAGACAGATTGACATGCGAGAAAAATATTGCATTCCTTCCAGATGCTACATCTGACATCAGCCTTTTTAGGTAAATGCAAGACAAGCGCTGCATAAAATACGTGTTAATCTTCACCTTTTGGGAGTGAAGGTCTCCACCTAACAAGGTGAAATGATGTCAAGCCACATGCTAAGTTGCCACAAGACAAGTAAATTTAGTTCTGCCAACGAAACTGGAATGCTCTAAGTGCTTTCAAGATAATGGATAATGACATCACACAGTAATGACACGAACACCATAGTTTTTCTGCAGCCATTCCATTCATGCTGCTGTCGAGGTGAAGGATGCCACACGTCGCCGTTTTGCCCTCCCAGCTCCGAGTGGAGGCGATTTACATTCAAAATGACATGTATTTTACTTGCCGTTAATTGCTCATAGTTTATTTGCGGTGTTATATGTATTTTTCGACTAAAGTAACCATAAGGTAATAGGAGCCAATCGGCCACCGGATGGAAGTTAGGAGCCACTGCTTAAGATCTACGAGTTAGAGTTTTGCAAGCTTTGCCAAATATTTGGTGTGTCTCCAAAATCGTACTGCCATTAATTCATTCACTGCCAATCATTAATTTATTCGGGAATTGAACATGTAACGTAGAGTGCCATTCTCCAATTTGTTCAGGTTTTGGTTTTTATTGCTGGGGGTACCAATAAAACGACGGCCAGACCTCTGGCAATGTTTTTCCCTTCCACAAGGGGCCATAATTTCCCTTTTTCCATGGTAACGCTTTGTTCCAGCTTCAGCTGTTGTTAAAGCGCTCCATAAACCAATATGTATACAGTATATTGCATTGTATTTTGGACAGCCACCCTCATTTCAAACTCGTATAACTCCAGACCCATATAATTTAGGAATTGCATTTTTTTCAGATGAAGGAAGATTTTCTAAGACTGTATTGAATGTTTATGTAGACCTAAAACTCAATATTTTGTGGTTGTTGGAATTTGAGTGAAAATGACAAAAACCCTGGTACTAGGTGGACATATTTTTGCACATCGTCTGGCAATGAATGAGTTAATTTAAGGTTCTCTTATTTTGAATTTCCCCAGTCTAGCCAGGCTATTGTTGGCATGATTTTTATTCTATTGTAAACCAGAAACAGCTGGATGCAGTTAATATCGATCAGTTGAAAAAGTAGATGTTTTAAATGTGTCACCATTTCACATTCTGCATCGTTACGAGAAGTTTGGCATAATCTCAATTTTGCATCATCACCATCCTGTAATAATCAGTCTCACAATTTATGCCTGGAAAAGGTCTCAAGTTGGCTAATTTGAAAATGATTTTGAGCGAGCGTCTCTCGTTTTTCGACAGTCGTGTTGGCACAGATTCACCTCGCTGTGTTTCTAATTGTCAAAGTCATTAGCAGCAATGGCATTCAGGTAGAAGCTTTCAAGGTAGGAGGTCATAACTGCTTCCGCTAATTAACGTGAAACCCAAGTGCGCCACATTATGACTTGCCCAAAAAAATTAATGCTGTTTTAATGTGAACCGCAGTAGTGGACTGATCTGTCTTGTCAGGTTGATGCTGTGCAGCCAACTTTTTAGGTCTCGCCTTTCTCCGGTGCAATTTATATTATCTAGTCATGGACTCTAATCTTTCGATCATAAGGATTGTGGAAAATAGTCAGCAAAATAATTTGGGAAGTAACATATTTCTTCTTGAGAGACATTATTATTTAGCGGGTGATGGATTTTTAATACCAATCATTAATTAAGTCAATTTGAGGTGAACGGATTAGTGTGATGGGTATGCGAGTGTGTGTATGTGTGCATGTGTGTGTGTATGCACTCCCATGCCTTTTTAACAATTTTCTACTGGAAATTATAGCAACCAAGACAAACATCTATCCTGGCTTTTGCCATATTAATTTATTTTGGGTTTTTTTCATTTCCTTCTGAAATCTCACATTGGTTGACATTTTAGCAAATGTGTTTGTTGCCCTCCATGACATCTTGGTTGCTCTAGTGAATCAGTCAGTCCACAGTGTTTGGATCGGCAATGACTTATCTGCTCTAGGGACCTGTGTGGAGCCTCGGGGGGTGCGGTGAACTTTCGTTGCCATCACTGCAGCAGCAGCAGCAGCAGCACAGAGCAAAAGTTGTGTGTATTTGACTGCCTGAGCATGTGGCTTTGGTTACTATTCAAATCTAGATCCTCAACAAAAAAAAGTACGGTGTTATTTTATAATGTTTCTTTTTTTGCTTGAAGCAATATAAGGGATCTATATAGTGTCTGATAAGATAAGATAAAAATGCCTTTAATAGTCCCACAATGGGGACATTTGCAATCTATAGCAGCAAAGTTGAAAGGGGTAGAGGGGAGGGTAGAAAAGAATTAAAATATTGCATGCACAAAAAAAGATTCAGAAGATTGCACTGTACAACTGCACAAAAAATGTTCCACGATTATTTTTTTTTTACTGCAATATCCAACACATGACAGTGTTCTGGTTTTTAGCCTGTCAACCTCACGGTGCCGAGGTCGTGGGTTCGATATGGATCCAGCCTTCCTGTGTGCCGTTCCCATGCTCCCCTCGCGCCTGCGTGGGTTTTCTCCAGGTATTCCGGTTTCCTCCCATATGACAAAACATGCATAGTTATGCTGATTGAGCACTCTAAATTGTCCCGAGGTGTGAGTGTGTGCGCGGATGGTTGTTTGTCTGTATGTGCTCTGCGATTCAGGTTGTCCCCCACGTCACTGCCCGAAGACGGCTGGGATAGATAAATTCCAGCATCCCACACTACACCCGTGAGGGTAAAGCGGATTGGACGATTGATCGATGGATATTTAAGATAAATTGATGATATATGAGCACTTGTCCTGAATTCGCACTGATACTATTTTGTAATATGCCATTAATATTTGGAAAAGTAACCTGAATACAGTAAAGTCTCGCTATATCGATATCGGTTATATCGATAGTACCGCTTATTACGATACTATTTCCATAAACGCAAGGAGAAAATTACATGCGCGCAGGATCGGATATATCGATAGTCCCGGTTATATCGATATTTTTTCGGACTCCCGAGAATATCGATATAACGAGACTTTACTGTACTATATACTATAATGGTATTATAGAATGCATTTTGGCAGTTTATCCAACTGTCCTCTTGGGTTTATTCTGAAGTTGGATATCAGGGGCAGGAACCTAAGGGCCTGGACACCCTTCAGAAGGAATTCCTGATAGCCGCTTGTGTCTGAAATATCATCCTTTCAGTCATGCGCCACATTTTATACGATACATTCAACACATATTGGAACATATAACTATTCTGAGTAAGTCACACCGTCTGTTTTTGTTCATATTGTGTTTATTCAAAAAAAATAATCGCCCTTTTACAAATAGACCTGGTCCATCGCGGCCGAGTAACTTAAACTTTCCCACTGATGCTCTGATATTTAAACCTGACTCCCGAATGTCTGATACAGGTGAAACGCTCCTTTGGTGGTTGTTAGGCCGTTGTTTTTTTTTCCAAGGCTCTTGGGAGGCTTTTTGGCTTGTTGTTGAGTGTGATATTATGGAACAAATAGCTCAGTCGAGCAGCAGAGGAGATTGCCCTCAGGGCGATGAAAAGGGAGAAAGCAGTTTGTGTGCGGAGACATTACATGCACTTGATCCAGCAGGCCTTTAAACACTTGTTTCTTCCAAAAATAATCTGAGGTAAAATAACTAAATAAATAAAATACACACAAAGATTTTTTTGTGAAACAACAAGATATACTGTATTTGCCATATAGGAGGGGTTTAAACGCACCATGGCGCTCTTCCGTCTCAGGCCAGGCACAAAATGCATTTTCTGCTCGGCTCAATCAGCGATGCTGTGGCTTTAATCCTTTGCCCTCCGGGGATAGATGACATGGATGAGAGTAAACTGTTGACATGGAGCTGTCGCCTATGCTCTCTGATCAAAGCCCGCGCGGCCCTCCTGTTTCACAACCTGCCTTCAAATATGCTTGGAGTCTCTGCCACAGATGCAGCCTCCGTCTCTCTTTCACACGCATCATTCTAATCCACCGCGAGTTGATAGATGTGATCACAAAGCGGCTATTTATGACGTTTCCACTGTAGCCTCCGTGACCTTCCTCTGGGTACGTTGCGTTTGATTTGGAATACGCTCACGTCGAAGAGACTGCCATTTTTGGGAGTCATCAATGTGCTGACTTTAAATGAAAGGGAGAACTTGGCTTGATACGCCGCTGTTTAATTAATCCCCAGTAATGATGCAACTATTAGCAACAGCCAAGATTATTTTAAGTGGCTGGAGGGGTGAGAGAGGGTATGAGGTGGTGGGATACACAGGAGACACAAGTCAGTGACTTTTAACTTCTTGGTTGAATTTCCATCATCCCCCTTTTTACCACAATGAAACAAGTTGTTTGCTAGATTGAACAAAAAAATGTTCTCGAGGCAATTTGGCATGGGCTGGTTACTTTTTTTTCAAGGTTTACAGTTTTTTAAAAGTCATTTTCATAACTGCTGAAATTTCCCATTCGCGGTTAGATTTCTTTATTATTATTATTATTTCTTCTTGTGTCACCAGTACAGGAAAAGTGACATCCAAGTGACTCCCCTCACTCATTTGACTGGTGTTCGCGATCATCAGGCTCGATGAGTTGTCCCCTTGTTGAAAAGTTGTCTCTTTTTTAGGGTACTGCAGCATGGTAAAAGAAATGTGTTTATGAAAAGTGGCCGTTATGGGAGGCAATAAGATATCACGTTTACCGTAAAGAGTGCCATCCATTAATCTGTGATGAATCCAAGGCAACATTAATGCATTAACATACCATTTTCTTGAAATTAACACTTGCAACTAGCTATGGGAGTTTGTGTGTCTACAACTTGTCAAATGCAATAAATAAATCTGGCTACTCAGGCTAAAAACCAGTGTTGAGCATATTATAATTAGATATCATTACAGATAACTTTTTTCAAAAAAGTAATTGAGTTATTGACTTACCGACTCGAAAAAATAATTACCATATTTTCCTGTGTATAAGGCGCACCTCCAATGAATGGTGTTTTTTCAAACGTTTACCATATATACGGCGCACCGGGCTGTAAGGCGCACCTTCAATGAATGAAATAAGTTTTCCAAATATTATGTATAAATATATAAACATTTTCCAATTATAAAGCACACCAGATTATAAGGCGCTACAGTAGGCTGGCATAACACACTACTTCTACGCGATGGAAATGGAGTCTCTGGCTGTAGACAGTAGCTGTGTGGCTCAGTATTACTTCACATTTAAGGCGCAACTGCGTATAAGGCACAGAATCATCTTTTGAAGAAAATCAAGGGTTTTGGGTGCGCCTTATACATTGGAAAATACGGTAATTAGTCATCAGAGTAATTGTGATTTTCTATTGTGATTTATTGAGTGTGTAAAATATGTTTACAGTCGCTGAATGAATAAACACTATACATTGCACCATTTGGAATTTAATTCAACACATTGCATCTTGCCTCATGCACAGAGATACAAAAGCAATATTTGAAAATGAGAAAAAAAAACTTTTTTTTTTCTTTAAAGGACCACCAACATTCTCCAAGCCCACTTGGATGTAGCATAACGCTGCAAACTCACATTACCAAGCACAATCCAGTGATTTGCCCCATGTTTATACAAAGGCACTGACATCTGGGCCTTGTGTGTTCTGTAACTTCAAATTCATTTTTTTCCCATGCCATCCCCACTAATGGCTCCATAAAACAAAATTCACACATATCCAAAACCAACATCTAACACATCCGATTCACAGAGAGGAACCAAGTCCAAGTAAAAAGTAAGCTTTTACTGATCTGAAATCATGAGATGCACTAATGTGTTTTTCTTTGCCAAATACTTGACTTGTAGTTCACACACTGATTTGCATTTGCTGGCTCACACCCAATCGGACTGATTGTCACTGACTCCTTTATGCATATGGAATGCAGAAAAGCCACAAAAAAAATCCCACACTCCTTGTTCGTTGAACTTTGGTCTCAAGCGGCAAGGCGGTATTTTACAAAATGTTGCTCATCTGTAATTTGGTACTGGCCCAGGTAGCCATTTGTCATCCTCAGTCTAAAGCAAACAATAATTGTCAGTCCGTCATGTTATCCCCCCCCATCCCCTATTTGGTAAAATTCAATTTGGCTGTTAGTCTGGAAAAAAAATACAATAACATTGCAAAATCCAACAGATGAAAAAGTAATTGTGATTAAAATGGTAAATGGAGTATACTATCTAAAAGTGTATCTCTGGACCTGGCCAAAGAGCTACACACACACGCACACACACACAAGGTTTAAATGCAAATGCAAAGTAAACATAAAATACTGCACATAAAATACTTGTAGATTTGTTTTGTCACAGCAAAGTGAAGTCCCATCTTCTGGTTCCACCTCCTGAGCAAATCACAGTTGACCATCAAACTCCCCGCGGTGATCTTGTTCAAAACATAGCACGCCTCCTGTCACATACACACACACACACACACACACACACACACACACACACACACACACACACACACACACACACACACACACACACACACACACACACACACACACACACAAACTAGCCAATGCTGTCTTCTCTAAGAAAAACTTACGACCAAAGACAGGCGATGGATGTGATACAGGCGGGGCGTGTTTCTGTCAGTCATCAGCAAAATGGGCGTCCGCCACTGACTAACTGAGGGATCCGTTGGTACTGTGTGTATGTGTGTGTGCGTATTTACTTTTTTTGAAGTCTGAGGCACCACAAAATCCGTTTGATGGTTGTCAAAGTACAAGAAAATGTGTGATTTAATCCTGTGCATTTGACAGCGTCAGTGCTTGTGGCAGCCACGCTGAAGCGCATCATTGGTGCAGTTGAGTTCCAGGCCAGCTGCTGCAGAAATGGATGTAATTGTTGCTAACTGTTGGAGTGCACAACACATCACAGGCTCTGCAGGTTGGCAAATCTTGTTGTCTGCAGGTCTTGATGGTGATGATCATTGCCAGCCGTTCAGGCTTTGTGTCAAACGATGCTTACTGGACTGGAAGCGAAGCGGTTTTTCTTAGCATACGTTTCTTGTTATTGCTTCTAAGGATCAGACATTCTGAAGGGGGGAGTAGATACTGCTGAAGTGTATTTTGATACTCAACTACCGCAGGGGGTTGCCACCATGCTAGGGGTCGGAGAATCTTCGGTAATATAAAATTCCAAGAATAGAAGTTCTCCGAATGGGTTATATTTACAACCCACTGGCCAAGCACAACATTAACATTTGGCAATCTCATTTTGGCAGTCTCCCTAAATGTTCTCTTCTCCTTACAGTCACATCAGATGGCCAGCCTCACCATGCTGGAGAAAGGCATCATGGGAGCACAGGTCTAATGAGAGAAAGGAGGGCGGCCGGGGACTCCTACTGGTCTTACTCAGGTAAATCTCATTTCAGAGCCACAGTGGTTTGTCTTTCTCACTTTATCAGTTTCTCCCTATGCGGGAATTGGTATGAGTGAATATTTTCCCTTTTTTCCTGGTTAATGCATTCCATCAGCCCCTGAACTCCCCTCTATTTCAACAGGAAGTCAAAGCCACTGCACTAAGATATAACTCTTTAAGATTTATCTGTGTTGCTGGCAAATGTTTTCATCAGACGTACACAGCAACAGTTGGCCCAGATGCGAAAACAGCTGTATTTCTTGGCCTCCGTCTTGCTTGTCATTCTTGTTAGAATACATGCTTTTAATGCCAAGCAAAATGCTTTTGGGAAATTAAGACTTGGCTCCTTTATTTCCCCTCCACCTCTCCGAGTAGAAAAAAAAACACTGGAGCCGAAGTGACCACTCATGGAGGCACATTTATCTCCTTGTACTTTGATTTGATTGCATATATTAGAGTTGCAGTCAGGTTTATATAAAATATGACCACAAAAGTTGAGTTGACCGCAATCTATTGAAACAGATTATGTTAACTCATTCACTGGCAGAGGATGTGCAAAGTTGTTTTGTCATTTTCATTCAAATTCCAGGTCCCACATAATATTGAGATTTAGGACTACATAAACAATCAATACAGCGTTAGAAACCTTAGACTCTCTTCTTTCATCAGAAAAAAAGAGTTGATTTATAACCCAAGTTACATGGGTCTGAAGTTATCTCAGCTTGAAATGTGGGTGGTTGTCCAAAATACAATACCATACATACAATACATATAGCTTTATATAGCGCTGAAGTTATAACAAAGCGCTAACATGGCCAAAAGGAAAATGCCCCACGTGGAAGGGAAAAACATTGGCATAGGTCTACCCAACACTTTATTGGCACCCCCGCAAGAAAATCCAAAACCCAAACTAATGCGTGAATGGCGCTCCACGTCACACTTTTCGATTCCCGAATAAATTCGGGCCTGGCAGCGAATGAGCTATGGTTATTTGCCCTGTCACGCAACTGGACAAAGCAGGAGGGAGAAACCCACCAAAAATAAAAACGGTGACTTTGCTTAACATTTCTTAATTGAACCAACACCTTGTGCTTCGTCAGCCACATGGCCGCCAGCATTCGTCTCCAACTCTCATGACACTGGAACATGACGCGAGGTAGAAGAACTTGGACACTGCAACACTCGTTCTGCCTTGTGGGGTTGTGCATACCTCACCGTTGCACCGACATTAAAGCAAAACGGAAACACACATAGTTAACACTTTGATGCAATCTGAAATGAGCACTTAAATTTATGACAGTTGGACGCTTGGATGGCATTCAAGGCATATTTTTATTTGGGCTTCAAGGTGTGGACAGTAGAAAAGCTCTTCCGCACAGCCTTTGAAGGACAACCGACATCACTTTTTTGTTTCCTAACTGACATCAGAAAAACGTTTTATAGCATGTAAAATACCCAAAACACACAGGCTGATATTTTTAGTCAAATGCAAAACACCAATAAAAATGACTTAAAGTGTCCAAAATCTGCAACAAATTGAGCTGTCAATTAGGCATTTTTAGAAAGTCCCGCCCGCAGTTCGTGACGTCACGCCAAGACGTCTTTCATTGCTCGAGAATCAAAACAATGGCTTCAGATTCGGAGAATATGCTTTCTTGTTACGCATCCAGTTATGCATATGATTCAAATAGTTCTGAAGAGGAAAGCATACATGTTTGCAATCGATTAAAGAATTTTGAGGGAACATTTTGGGGAAATGTCCCACCGAAAAAGAGGCAGAAAATGGCCACCGATTACTGTTTAATTTGTGACACGATTAAGCCTGAACTGTGCTTCCATCCACTTCCATCCACCAATCTCACATTTTGAATTATTTTTTTCAACGAAAGGAACACACCTGGAATCTTTAGAATACATGTAATGGCTTAGAACAGATCTGCTAAGCACATATTTTAGCGGTTTCTTTTTCTTAAAACCACTGCTTCATGTTCAGCCACACACATTTACAGCGGACACCTGAGGCCACGTGCAAACAAAGCTGTCCAGCGGGAAATAGAGGTTATGTGCTTTGGTAAAGGGCACCTCGCTAGATGGGCCCAGGAGGCGAGAAGCACTCTGTTAAATTGTATTTACAGCTTCCAAGGTCTAAAAACAGCTTCTGGGGGAAAAAAAAATCACTAACTTGCTCTTGGAATCTAATGCATTTCTGTGGATGATTGGATTGAAGGGGCAGTTTATATTTGATAAAACAATTGCCCAAGATGCCCGTCTTTATATGTAGGAAAGGGTGTAAATGTGCTCAGTACGAGCGTCACCTCAGGTCCGGGTGTTAATCTCGAGGAGTTGACCAGCGCACAAAGTGAATGACTATCCAAGTGTGGCTGCTACTTCTCTTCTTACAATATTTAAGAGACGTTATCGGTGGGGGCTGTAATCACTTGAAACGTGACCTTGTGTTTCTGAGCCACTTCCCCTCAGACTAGGTAAATGATTAAATGCGCTCTTAGAATTATTATGTTTCAACTTGAGTGAGTTGCAGCGACAGCAAAAAGCATGATGATTTAAAGATTTTTAAACACACATCCAATTACGAAAAACTGATTAGAAGCCTTTGTTTCAATATAACTGACATGGTGACATGAAATTAATTAGTAGATGACCGCCTCTGTAGGAATTACTGTGTGAAATCACGCATCTCCTCTATAAAAGTTTATGTTATATGGTATAAATGTCATTAATTTTTAATGATGACAATCACTTAACTCTGCTTTGGCTGTCCAGGAAAAAACTATTTTGTAGCAGCAGCAACGTCATTTGAAAGATTTAAATTGTGTTTGTGCATGTAATATTCCAATCTATCTTAATGAATACCAAATCAGAATCATTTTTTGGACGCCTTACTGATAACGGAATTTGGTTGTACGGCAATTATTTCATCATCGGAGCAAAGACGATGTTTGTGTGAAATTGTACAGTCCCTAATCCTTCACCAGTCAGCTGGCCTGACCGTTCACTGAAAGAAAAGAAAGGCATTGAGGCAACGCAGCAATGTCCATTTCCTTGAAAAGGTAATTAGCAGCTAAGGCTGTGAATGGAGGACCGACAAGCGTGCCTCCGTAGCTAAATGGTTATTAAGGGCATTTGCTCTGTGCAAGTGAGTGGAAAAAGAAAATGCAGACAGCTGGCTGAGCCTGAAGCGGGAAGGTAGCGAGGACAAGACAAGACTTCAGGACTGAGCTCGGCGCACAAACATGCAGAGTCCCATTTGGTTTCACAGCTCCTGTCCTTTGAAGATTTGTTAATGAATTATGACAGCATCTATTCTCGGATGCGTGATAATGTTTCAAATGAGATATTATTAAATATCTATTCAATCCAATGTCCGAGTCAAAATACAACTTTGTGTCAAGCATAAGAATGGTGTCAACCAAAAACTCTACCACGACTTTTCAACGCAATCATGTATTCAAGCTGAGCATTATGTAAATAAATCCAAACAATGCTCATGGAGGCAACAAATATCGAGTTATTAAAAAGGATATCGTCCTCCCCTCAGAGAATGAAGCAAGGATTGCAATGAGGGCTCTTATCTAACTTGTCACTTTTCTGTGTGCATTGCTCATGAACTTGATGTAAGTGGCCTCAAAACCCACACTATGAAATTTGATTAAAAGTTATTTAAGGCTGTGCGTGTGCATGTGTGCGGTAGAAGCGTTTTTCATAAGAGGGATGATATCATACTCACCAAAAGACTCCCACAGGAACAAAGCGATGCATCATTTTTCCTTTTATCTCTGCAGCTTTTACGTTTTCCCAGTTAGTTATTTCTCCTGTCTTACTTTATGATTTGTTTAATGCTTCAGCAGTGGTCTCATTTTTAACCCTGCACATTTATTTTCTATTATTTACACAAAGGCAATGAATTGTTTGCTCTGCCCTTATCCCTTCTTTTCCATGGTGTGGCATTGAAAGCAAAATGAATCCTAGGCAGCTGGGTGCTGTTGCGTTATTTTTATTTTATTTTGTCAAATTGTGGCCTCCTCTATTAGACACCACTCCCCGCTCGAATCAAAAAATGTAATCCATAACCAAAATCCTCAAACAAAGCTCAAAGTATTGCTTCAGGATAAAATCGCATGAGATTATATTGAGGACTCCAAATTTTCCATAGGTGTGAATGTGAGCATGGCTGGTTGCTGTGTATCGTTGCCCACTCAGCTTAGGTTGTACCCGACTTCTTATTTATATTCAGCCTGAATAGAATACAACTCACAAACGGCCCTAAGGAGCGCAATCGAAAATCGATGGATTATTCTGGAATCGTGGTCCAGTGGTTGGCGCATTGACCACACAGTGTAGAGGTCATGGATTTGATCCCGGCTCCGCCCTTCGTGTGTGGAGTTTGCATGTTCTCCCTGGGCCTGCGTGGTTTTACTCTGTGTACTGCAGTTTCCTCCCATATTCCCAAAACAAGAATAACAGGGTGATTGGACACCTTAAATTCTCCCTAAATGTGAGAGTGGAAGGTTGTTTGTCTCTGTTTGCCCTGTGATTGGCTGCCAACCGATCCCGGGTGTCCTCTGCTTACTGCCCATAGATGGCTGGGATAGACTCCAGCAAACCCCACGACCCTCATGAGGATAAAGCCGCCCATAAAATGGGTTGATGGATATTCTGGCAAAATAATGCATTTGTACATTGCCTAATAAATTTCTCACCCCAATAGGTGCCTAGTATATTCTGCAGTTGAATGTAAGTATAGCACATACGTTCAGTCAGATTATTTATGTTCCTTCGACATTCCCAATGAGACAAATAAAATAACTATTGATTAAAACACTGATCTCGCTTGTAAATGACTGCTTGTCCATCGCGGTTCCAAGTGTCAGTATGTTTGCAAAGCATCAGTTATAGATGTTATAGATGATTGAAGCCACTTTGACAAGCTGTTTGGGCTGCTGAGAGCCTGTAATTGTGGGAGACGTGTGGATTCTATTTCCCTTGGTCTGACTGTTTTATTCCACTTCACTCAGGTAGCTCATGATCATTCGCAATCTTTACACTCATGACTCACATAACGAAGCAAATGTCATTTTCAATCAATCGCAATGTTGATCCAACTTAATTAGTACTTTAGAGGATACAAAGCAAGATTAGTTAACCTGCTGCTCTTGACTGCCAGGATTGTTTATTTTGGCTTTGAATGAACCTGCTGTTTCATGGCTGCATCTCATTACCTATCGTGCTTTTCAGTGCCAATCTATTAGATTTGTCTCCTGATTTTGGTATTTTAATAAAATACTCCACAGGAAAAAAAAAATCCTCCTTAAAATCATAATGTAGATGCGTAGCTCGATAAAACAATGAATAATATTATAATAAATATTCCTTTCGGCATTCGTATGTCACAGCGAAACTTGAATAAAACAAAATCCACCTTTGCCCCTGGCAATGTAAAGAAAATCTTGCATCAAGTGTAGAGAATTGCAAGTTGTCTACTTTACCCAACACTTTATTGGCAAAGAGTAAATGAGGATTTAGGTGTTACACAACAAATTAATCGATAAGTACTCTTCAAATAAGAAATGTCTTCAGCTATGTTTTACCTTATTCACTGCCAGACATGTTCAAAAATGTGTCCATTCCAGTGCCAAGGTTTTTGACATTTTCACTCAAATTCCAGGACTCACAGAATAATGAGTTTTTCGGACTACACTGGCATTCAATGCAGCGTAAGAAACCTTAGACTCTCTTCTTTCATCAAAAAAGAGTTAAATCCTAAATTATATGGGTCTGGAGTTATATAAGCTTGAAATGAGGGTGGCTGTCCAAAATACAAAGCAATACGTACATATTGGTTTATTTAGCACTTTAACAATAGCTGAAGCTGAAACAAAGCGCTAACATGGGAAACAACAACAAGGGAAAAGCTGCCCCCTTGTAGAAGGGAAAAAATAAATACATTTGGGAATGGCACTTAATTCGTTACATTCATCTTGAGGAAGTTAGCGGTAACAAAAATGCTTCCAATATCTTATGTCTCAGTGACATTCGTGGCCTATGTTATTCAGCTGTGAGCAGTTTATTTTCTGCTGCTGTATTGTTTGAGGAACTTGAAGAGGCTCTAACTGTGAAGTTACATCACCAGTTGGCTAAAAAGAGATACACTGAGATGTGATGAATAAAACACACACATGCTTTACTGGTAAAGAGAACTCAGAGAAAGTGTATATTTCATTTGGCTGAGCTCATAGACGGACTCTTTGTAGTTTCTTACAACATCTGCAACCACTGTCAAAGTGCATCATTATCAGTCAGTATGTGGATAAAGATTGTTTTTACAAGCTATAAAACTTTGCCAAGCCTTTGACAACGAGTGTGATCGACTCTGTGATTGCCTTCCACCGAGCCCCTTTGTTGTCATATGTAAAAAAAAAAGTAAACATGACTAATAATAATCATACATTTCATTTATAAGCGCCTTTCAAAACTCTCAAGGTCGCTTTACAGTCACAGGATTGTCACAGGATTGACAAGTTTTTTTTTTTTTCTGTGGGTGAGCAGCGGCATCCACACGTGCCAGATTTCACTCACACCGGAATAATTTTAGCGAGCTAAAAACGGTCATTTTAAGGGATAAGGTAATGCACATCGAAAAGTACAATGATATTTGTGGGATGCGGTAAATGGCTCCAATAGAAAAAAGGCGTGTCAAACATGGAATTGAAGTGGATTTACGTGGGACAGGAGATTCGAGACAGTCTCTTGTCTTTTCGTTATTGCGCCAGCTTCATGTTTGCTTTCAACATTTAGCTTGTCCCTCTTCCTTTGCACCAAGTTAACCGGACGTTTTACGCACAAAGCAACATTTGCTACTGCGTTTGTTTAAAATTTGGAAATAATACGGTGCTTTCCATCTTTTTCGTTCATGCTTTTCCAGCACTCTCTTCGTTACTCATTTTCTGACTGCGCAATACGAGCAGCAAAATCACAAGCCGTCTGAACCTTAAAATGGCTGTCTGTATGTGAAGCCACCACACTTAGTCCCTTGTGGTTTGACACTCTTTCTAAAGGGAAAAGAGCAATGCCATGTCGTCATGGTGCCTGACAGAGGTATTGCTGCCTTTTGGAAGTTAATGGATCCAGAGAAAAATACTCCCGGTAGCCCCCTGTGTATTTAGTAGCACTTGACTTTAAAGCAAAAGTGACCTACTGTGTGGCATTTTTTACAAGGAACCCAGGAGATGCTCCTCAGGGATAAGGATATCCAGCGTCTCAATATCATCATTCCATTTTTTTAACTGCATGTCTGACAAGGAAGATAGAGTCAAACATATAGATTACCACCATCTTCACCAAAGAATCTTTTTATGGAATCCGCAAGATGGAAAGAAGAGAAAAAAAATCAATGTCAGCTCTTGCTGCCATGGAAGGTGCCAAGCAGCTCATTAAGGGCAATTACGGCTCACCTACCTTGTCATTTACACAGATGACGCAGCATCAGGAGAAATTATGAGCCCACCGGCTCCCTCAAGGACATTTCAACACTGGCCAAGACCATATACCGCCTTCGTCGCCACCATTTGGAAGGAGAATTCTTGAGACTCCTGGTACGCTTGTCTTTGTTAAAGACACAATGACGATACAATAGACGACACTATTATAGAAACTTAATTTGCTTTAGTGCTGCTGTTTTAATTATAACGCATATCCCAAGGCCACACTGTTTTGATAACTGTATGTTTGTGAGGCCGTCGGGACAAAAGCCTTACATGGAGGTTTCATACAAAGCAGCAATTTTTGGTTCTGTAGATAAATATGCATTTCAAATTTGTGATAACTGTAGAAAAAGCAAAACTCTTCATTTAGATCACATCTTTCAAACTCATGGCACGGGGGCCCCAATTTGGCCCACACTATTTTATGTTGCCGACAAAAGAAGTCCAAGATGGCGCCCGACTAGGCAGCTGTCGAGAAGTCCTCTCATGAGGATTATTTGTTATTATTTATTGTTTTTTATTTTACTTTTAGTTGTTTGGACTTCAAGATGGATCCGCGAGAGTGGCTCCCTTGACAGCTTGTCCTGTATTTTGTTTTTCTACTTCTCATTTCCCTTACCTCTTAATTTCATCACTTCGCTGCTGTGAAATGTACATTTATCTGGTGTGAGACTAATAAAGGCTAATCTAATCTAAAAGCAAATCAAACATCAAATTTGGTTGAAAATTGCTAAAATCTACACCAAAATTGGCATTTGTCATTAATAAGAAACACAAGCATCTTCCTGTTTCCAAACCCCTCACGACAGTCACCATTTCAGTTGAAAAAAATCATTATGTTTGACTTCTCTACATGGTTTGACATGCATAAGAGGCCTCCAAGTGAAACGGTCACCTCAAACGGCAACCCACAACAAAATGAGTTTGATACCCCATTTTTAGATGCGGGCTACTCAAACGTCTCAGGTGTGATTATGTTTAACCATCGGAGGCATATTTTGCCAGGTAATTTTGGTTGGACTGAAATCAACCCATAAAGTCAGATGAGGAGTGCCATAAATAAACATCAGCCCACCACAATTATCAAGAATGGAAGACAAACTTTTTTATGAGCAAGTGGAGCTTTTAATTGCCGGCAGCAGTTTATAGAGGCAAAGCCAAAGCCCCTTAATCGAGCACTTGGCGGTTTATTTGAACTTGACCCAGAAACTGCAATATACTGCTTATCTCTGTCAACCAGCTCCTGATATTTCCTTCTGTCGTTAATGTAAAATGTATATTATTTTGCAGCCTGCCTCTACCTGTTGATGAAATGCTGCAATACAATAGCTGCTGTATCCCCTCCACTTTTGCTGATGCCTGTGTTTTTCTTTTTTCTTCCAGCAGACTAATTGTATCTGCACGTATTCCCAAAGAAAAATGAGAGCTTCAGCATCACTAATTGTTAAAAATGAATTTAGCAGGGGTCCGTGTTGACTCATTATTCATCTTGGTTATTGCTACCCGTTTGGCTCAGCCTACGTGTGCCAGAATGGATCCATTTGTCTCTGTCGGAGATGGGCCCTTGACAGATGTGCCAATATGGCTACCGAAGTTCAGCGTTTGGGGGAGAGGCATCTTAATTCTCCATGATGTATCATGCTGGCAGCAAGCAATGAACAGAATTGAGTTCCAAATCATCTTACTTCCCACTGCCTCCGGCAATCTGTTTCCTTTCTCTCGATGAGGTAAATATATTAAGGATGGAAATAAATTAGGGGTTACTGAGCCTTGAGCTGAGAGTGTATCAGTGAGTTTTTTATTGAAGTTGATTGCTTGTATTGTCACATTGGCATGCCCCCGTGCCTCAAGGATACATAAAGTGCAGTGCCCGAAGCACACTATGGTGTTTTTTTTACTTTTCCCCATTGAGACCGGATTGATATGAGGGGCGCAAAGGTTTGCTATGTAAACATAATTAAATTTCAGGTATCACATGGTGCCGTTGTGCCTTGAGGACGGATATTAGGCCTCGTTGGTGGCTCAGGTTCATCTTAATAGATGTGGACAAGCTTGGCCTGCTGGGATTGCAATATAGAGGAAGTGTTGGATTGCCAGTGCACTAGTTTCCTCTGTAATGTAGTTATGGTGATGAGCTGGAAAGCTGGCGAGCAGCTCAGCAAATTTGTAAACTCATAATCATAATGATTTAGTCTGCAATGAGTACATATCAGCCCAGAGGTGGCGTGTTAACTACAGCAGGGCCAAGGCTGAGACGGTGGCGACAGGTGACTATGTTGGAAGATGGGTGAGCCCTTGCTTTAATTCTAAAACAGCGTTTGATGGATGATGAAGAAAAGTAGGAAAATAAAAGAGAAAACTGGAAGGCCTTGAGAGTTGCAAGTGGAAGCAATTGAACGTATTGAGCAGTATATCACTTCCTGTTCACACACCTTCACTGCTCGTTAGGTCGTTTATCCTTTGCCACTATCTGGGGTTTACTGAATTACACTGCTAACTATTGATTTCTGTCTTAGATTCTAAATTATTTGGACACTTGCTGTGTAAACATTGGTGTTGGCCATTGTTGTCCCTGCTTAGCTTGCAGAACAACTACAACACGGAAAACGAATGGCATCTGGGGGATGCAATTGAGATTGAAGTGGGGGAGGGTGAGTGTGCTTCTAAGTGGGGGAATAATGGTTTTTTTGACATGTGAAGTCTTGATTTTACATTATCAACGAGTAACAGAAACCACAGTGAAATATGTATTGCTGCTTCAAATCTCCGTTCCCTCTCGGTCCCTCAGATCCTCATCCTCGCTTTCAGCCGCTGTGCTCCCAAACTCTGGAGTTCACTTCCATCCAACATCCGTAATATTGACTCCCTCCCTATTTTCTAAGTCCCACCTCAAAACCCATCTGTTCAAAATTGCTTTCAAAGTCTAGTTCAATCTGCTATTTTATTACATATATATCATTTTACTTATGTTTTTTTTGTCGTGTGCTTTGTTTTTATTGTTTTCATTGTTTTTATTGTAAAGTGTCCTTGGGTGTTTTGAAGGGCGCTTGAAATTAAATTTATTATTATTATTATTATTATTATTATTATTATTATTATTATGATACCCCATGATGTCCCTGATCCACTGGTGAAGAGACGCTTTGATCCTCTCCTCTTTCATCTGGAACTGCTTTATGTAACAAAGAGGGTACAGAAAGTGCTTAAGAATGAATGTCTCTCTGTGTCTTTGTGTTGTCATATTATTATTATTTTTTTTGTTCTTTTCACTTCTAGATGGCGTTGCGAGAGTGGCTGCCTTTCCAGCAGCTCCTGTGTTTTGCTTTTCTACTTTCATTTCTTTCATAACTTTGCTGCTGTGAAATGTAAATTTCCCCACTGCGAGACTAATAAAGGCATCTTTCTCTCTCTCTCTCTCTCTCTCTCTCTCTCTCTCTCTCTCTCTCTCTCTCTCTCTCTCTCTCTCTCTCTCTCTCTCATTATCCGTACCGCTTATTCCTCATTAGGGTCGCGGGGGTTGCTGGAGCCTATCTCAGCTGTCTTCGGGCACGAGGCGGGGGACACCCTGAATTGGTTGCCAGCCAATCGCAGGGCACACAAAGACATACGACAGTCACTCTCACACTCATACCTAGGGACAATTTGGAGTGTTCAATCTGCCTGCCATGCATGTTGTTTGGAATGTGGGAGGAAACCGGAGGACCCGGAGAAAACCCACGCGGGTCCGGGGAGAACATGCAAACTCCACACAGGGAGGCCGGACCGGGACGCAAACCGGCGACCTCTGCACTGTGAAGTAAAGGCATATCCAATCCAATTATTATTATTATTATTATTGGTTGAAAAAAAACTCCTTTCATCGGTGATATAACCTGAAGAACTTAATTGTGATTTTTACATGGATTTTGTTTTTCTATTAGGGTGGCTCAGTAAATTACAAAATAATGTTGGTGCATCCAGATGTGTGTGTTCGTATTTAAGCATTTAACCAATCACATTTCAGCCATCAGTTTTTACGGACCACAGGGTATAGATAGCTCTGTTCAGAATTTTTCAATCACGTTCAAATTCCCGTTTTCTTTGGGAGTGACCAGGTTGGATCGGATCAGGAATGAGTATATCAGAGGGACAACTAATTTTAGAGGCTTTGGAGAGAAAGTCAGGGAGGCCAGACTGAGATGGTTTGGACATGTCCAGAGGAGAGAGAGTGACTATATCGAGAGAAGGATGCTGAGCCTTGAACTGCCAGGCTGGAGACCGAGAGGTAGACCAAAGAGGAGGTTTGTGGATGTTGCCAAAGATGACATGAAGGTCGCTGGTGTGAGAGAAGAGGATGCACAAAACCGGGTTAGATGGAGGACACTGATTCGCTGTAGCGACCCATGAAGGGAAAGGCCGAAAGGAAAAGAAGAAGATTCAAATTCCTCTAAAATTGGAGTCAACACACAACTGCCACCATTTCAAGTACCTATGATTCACCTCATAAAAAGCTCAGCTGTTCTCACTGAGCTTTAACTTATTTTTTTTGCATTATAGTATTAAGACTGAATCATGGTGTGATGGCACCATGATTCAGTCTTAATATTGGATTGGGTTGGATTGGATTTGCCTTCTTTAGTCTCGCAGTGGAGAAATTTACATTTCACAACAATATTGTCTTCTTTTGGTGATAAGCGATGTCGCATTGTGCCATACATACCTTATGGATTTACAGTATTCTCATACATATCTACTTTGTTAAAACATTGTCCCTCATGCATTTGTGAGTGTTTTTTTCGCATATGTAAAATGAGCCTTCCATCTTGCCACATTACCCCACAGCCCAGACATGTCAATAAGATGAAGTCGTAGCCACATACTAACTAGCAGGGACTTGCTAAAAATCCAAGTGTCTCTTTCAATGTTACTGTCTCTCCCCAACCATTTTCTCCAAATCTATGTATCAATATTGGAAGGATGTCTCGTTCTTGGTAATGTGACTGTTGTGATGTGCCATTTTTTTTTTTTGTTCTTGATGATGACTCTCTTTCCACTCTGTTCCTCGTTCTTATTTATGCCTTGAAAATGGTGATGATACCTTCTGCTGACTAATAGTACCTTCAAACAATGATGCAGTGAAAGTTCTTGGTGGACGATGGCTTGCACTGTAAGATGTGAATGCAAAAATATTAGCAAAAACCCACTAGAACATCTGTTCTCAATTTAGAATCAATTAGAGGCACTTTAAACGATGGCAGGTGTTTCACAGCTGGCTGATTTCGAACACTGCTACTTTACATCCTGAGTCTTTTTGTAACTAATTTTCTGCCATTTCCAAATTTATTCGGAATTGAAAAGCATGACATGCAGCGCCATTCCCGAATTTGTTCAGGTTTTGGTTTGCGGGGGAGTTGCCAATAAAGTGATCGTCAGACCTCTGACAATGTCTTTCGCTCCCACGAGGGGGCAGCATTTGGCTTTTGTACAGCCGCCCCCATTTCAAGCTCAGATGACTCCAGACCCATACAACTTGGGAATTTTTTTTTTTCTCATGAAAGAAGATAGTTTAAGGTTTCTTACACTCCATTCAATGTTTATGTCCTAAAACTCAATATTCTTTGGTTCCTACAATTTGAGTGAAAATGACAAAAACCCTGGCACTGGAGTGGACACATTTTTGCACATCGTCTGGCAGTGAATTATTGTTTTTTTTTAACCTAATTTCTCAAGGTGTCATTTTTACATAGCACAAAAAAACGGTTATTTGATCAGCATTCAACTGTATATGCACTTCCCACCAGAGTACATGGGATAGTTTTGTCATGGGCTGCCTGAAAATGAGAATATTGCATAAACCCTTGAGGACATCAAGAAAGCCATTCTTCTGGGCTCTTTCATAAAGCCCATATGAGTCTTTTCTTTTAACTCCTCCACCATTTCAGTTCGTTTGGTGCCCTGTTAAACTCGCCAAGCTCATATTTTCATTTAATTTAGTTCACTTACACAGAGGATGTGCGTATGTCCATTCGTAGGCGGTCGATGCATACGTGTGAGCAAGGGAGTCAGTGGAGGTGTTTACAATTCATTTTTCATGGAAGTTTTATTTTGAATTTTATGTCTGCATCGTTGAGACTGGCTTACAGCAACTTTAATTATAATGTGAATTTAACAGACCAACATTAACTTCGCTTTGGAATACATTTTCTCTATGTGAGCCCCCTCCTCCTTCCCTCTCCAAGTTTCCTCCTCATTTATCTTTCTTAATGCTGGCTGCATCTCAATTCTGAGCATTGGATGTGGACGCTATGGGGGTTGTAAAAACTGCCAGACACCAATTGCATTAAGGCTTGATTTAAAATGGCCGCTTGCAGCTCTCGGCTCACTGTTCATCTGGAGGTAGAGTCGTGTTATCATCCGGCTATGGGCTGATTGGTGCGTTTCAGGATAGAGGCACTCTCTGACGAAAATGTCATTTAGGCACCTCGTAGTGAAACTTAACACTGAAACCAAGATGACTTTGATTTTTTTAATGCCACGTTTTGGTTGTTGATGAACACCCAAACGATTCAAGAAAGACAAAGTTCAGAAAAAGTCTAAGGGCTCCCGAGGGTATTGCATTATTCTGCCTGAGTGTTACAATATTTAAATAACAACGAACTGGCCCGCTTCATCTCACTGACGCGTAACTTTGGAGCAAAAACTTTCCTCTTGAAGTTCACTCGACAAGGTGACGCACTCATGCTAAATATGAAGTATGGTGACACTCAGTGGCTAGGCCTCAATAGTACTACGTCTGATTCAATCTAGACTGAAAAAAAGTGTGGTATGATTTACTATAAGTCCACTCAACTACTATTAAAACAACACAATATATTTGCTAATGCACCTCACTACCGATACAATGTGCTAGCTCTGGCCAGTATGCTCTCTTCACTAGCGGCTTGTGATAAGAGCAGTTTTCACAAACTATGATTGGCCAATCATAGTTTGTGAAAACTTTGAGAAGACAATTTGGAATTATTTAATAAGAATTCATGGATAAAATATAATTAATATCATTCCGTGATTTAGATATTTTTTGGCCTTTTCAGTCCTTGACGCTCCGCCACTGCTGAGACTGAACAAACGTCCACCTGATAAAATCAAGTCATTCAGCGAGCAAAATATTCTGAGATCATTCGCTTCAGTTTGGATCTCTCGTTGGATTTTCTAAGGGCAATATTTCTCTATGATTCACTGAAATGGAAAAAAAAACCTTCACCGGAGCAACAAGCACCATTGTCCTTATGTCACCATGTCCTTAGCGAGCCAAAGTCTTCTCTTTCTGAAAGAGATGCCTCGGAAAAAAGGAGTAATTCATATGCAGCACTTGGAACCATGCCCACTTGACACCTACTTACGTCACTTCGGTACTGTACATGAGAACTCATTTATGTTGACCTCGTAAGCAGTTCATTTTTGGGAAAGTTATGTGAATAGAAACGATTTGTTGCATGGTTTGGTTAATATTTAGGGATTTGTGAGGTATCAATTAGGGCCAGGGCCTGATGTTGTGTCATTTCACATTGCAATATGTAGTTTACAAACCCTCATCTTCAAAACTGGTACAATAAAATCCCAAATAATGATCATGGAAGGGAGAGCACTTCTTTTTTTCCCCAGTCGCGCTGAATATAGCTAATGGTCTGCTTAGTTGTGACCTTCTTCTCTGGGAGCACCATAAGAGATAACCTTGTGTCAACCTCTGTCCCACACATGCCAGCAGAAAGCCTGTCTCTATATACCTCTCCCGCTGGTCTCTAGGATACAGTGAATTATTTCCGTTTTGGAAAGGAGGGTTCCCCTGCTGATATTCGCCACTGCTCCCCATTTCTGGCAATCAACTGTATGAAAAAACATGATGACACCATCAAAATTTGAATGCACACAGAGCACACAGAGTTTCTCCTCTATTAAATCTGCAGTACTTCCTAGTGATCAACATTAGCTCTGCAAATCATTGGCGGGCGGCTTATATATCTACACTCTTATGGAGGGAATGTGTTTGCCACTTTGGGCAATATGGCGAGATGGCTCAAGGGACGGCTCACGGTTGGTTACTTCGGACTGAAATAATGAAAGTCTTACTCGAAATGACTTTCCTGATGGATGCTGGTGTAGAACAGTCGTCACTTTGAAATATTTTATTAGCTCCCCATTAAACTTTGCCTTCTAATATATTGTATGCATATTTACTGCCAAGTTAGGAAGCATTTACCGCAGCACAGCCTCACAGCTGTTGTGACGCCTGTGCTTTAGCACTTGGATATGTATTTATTTCTAGGAGTGTTATTTTACAAATGTAACATTTGGTGAATGCAGTTGTATTATTGAGTAAAGTGTTAATAATTCTAGCTGATATGTGCTTCAAGCCATGGAAATCAAGTCAAGAG
The DNA here is from genome assembly GCF_051943395.1 of Hippocampus bargibanti. NCBI lineage: Eukaryota > Metazoa > Chordata > Actinopteri > Syngnathiformes > Syngnathidae > Hippocampus > Hippocampus bargibanti. Next base: position 9,141,243 of record NC_142745.1, read on the forward strand.
TCTGAAATATTTCCTTGAAAGCAGAAAAGAGTTTAAGAACGTGACCTTGCCCGAGGATCTGAATTACTGAAAAGATAAGTTTCGTCTTTTCCAATGTTTTAGAGTGTCTGCATTTTAGTAGGATTTTTTCTTAACCTTAAAAAACATCTTCAGCACAATATGATGGATTAAGGCGCAAGACTTTTACTTAGTCCTGAAAAATAGCTTGATTTTGTCAACCATATTTCTAGTTCCTGTCGCACTCCTGTCCACATCCTCATTATGGTCGTGGTTGAGCCGGAGTCTTCCCCGGGTAATCGATAGGATAATCCATTCCCAAAAGATTTCTTCGTTGTGAGAGCCCGACCAACATACATAAATGTTTTTAAAGAAGGTGTTTGAGGAAGCTGGACTCAGATTTACACAAGCACAGGGGATTAAGAGTGCACATTCCGCACAGTTTTACCATTCTCATTCTGATAACTCAAGTGAATTATATAACTAGAAAAAATGTTAGGTTAACTTTTCAATGTTATTCTCCCACAATGCATACAATATTCATGCATCTTAGTTTTGGCTCAGTGCAATTACAGGTCATCTTGACTCTGCTACACTTGATAATGTGATTATATAATTGAATCTTTGATTTAACTGTGTGCATTTTGGAGATGTTTAGCTGGATGTGTGGGGCCCATCTTTAGGCACAGTGGATGCACAAAAATAATGAGCGCATTTGTCTACAGAACACCGCAATTACCATGACAAACTTGAAATTGCTTGGCATTCTCAACAATGAGTTCATCTCAAGTAGCCAGTGTTAACAAAAGGCCATTTTTAGCTTCATTTAATCTATTTTAGTACAGGACAAAAATGTTGAAATCATTGAATATGCATAAATAATTGCTTCATTTGTAGGCTGATGAATCGGAATAGAATAATTGTTGTATTTTTTTTCAATAATAAAAAAAAATGAAAGGCCTTTTTTTTTGGGGGGGGGGTGATCGGGGGATACAGATATAATTCTCGTGAGTAAGCATTTAAGTTGATGTCAGGGTTTTGTATACATTCTTGTGAGCCAAAGTGCAGTTTAGTGCTGTCAGAGCTGACAGCACGAGCTGTCCACCCGCCGCCACTTCCTCTCTGATCACCTGCATTACGCGTCACCGGCACAACAGCATCTGTGCCGTGGAGCAGAACAAACCAGGACATGTCGCCGGTGATGGCACACAAAGTGTGCGCATCCGAGTAGCTTGTGTAACACCCAAACGGTTCAAGAAAGACAAAGTTCAGAAAAAGTGGAAGGACTCCCGAGGGTATTGCATTATTCTGCCTGAGTGTTACAATATTTAAATAACAACGAACTGGCCCGTTTCATCTCACTGACGCGTAACTTTGGAGCAAAAACTTTCCTCTTGAAGTTCACTCGACAAGGTGACGCACTCATGCTAAGCGGTGGAGTTACCGTTAGCTTGAGACACATTGGCCCGCTGCCATGTTCAAGGGGAAACTGTTAGCATTTTTCACATGTAGGGAAGAACTTCCTGGTGGGACAGCATGTATTTCTGTCCCTCTCCTTTCTTCACACAAGGTCCTAGAGATTATTTTTACAGAACAGGGAATGTTGTACTTAGGCCGCCGCCAACACCCTTGAACAGGAAGACACAGTTTCTATGAAAATCCACGAGATGGAAGCAGATAGCGCAGAGGGAAAACAATATTTTGGCTAGGACTCATTCTGCTGGCCAATTAGACTCAGAGACCTCAATGATTTAGCGCTTCCTCTGCCTGCTTTTATGCGTCGGGGCGGCTGTGTGGAACACAATGACCCCCCTGATTAAAGATTGAGCTCGTCGCACTCGGAGACGGCCTTGGCGCCATTCTTATCAGATGCCTACTTCTCAGGACGCAGCAATGCACCTTGAAATCAATGGTTGTATCCGGTATAACGTTGGCTCAGAAGGCAGAACTACTTTAATTTTGCGAGAAAAGTGTTAGTCTTGCCTCAAGGTGATTTATATCACCCTTCGCTTATGAATGGCAAAATATCTTGAGTAATTCGAAATAGTTAATGATTTGAAAGTGACTTAAAGAGTCATGCGATGTGAGTAGACAGCTCACTTTCCGGCGGACATATAGAGTTTTAGTAGCTTAAAGAAAATTGTTCTTTTTTTTGCTTAAAGGCCTGTGTCGAGACATTAGACGAATGGATTGTTTATCTTTTGCTCCACCCTGTCCTGGAGACATTAGCTGGAAGTGGTAGCCGGATCTTGAAAGGCCGAGTGAGTGCTATTAGGTCATAGTGTTAAATTGTGTAATGGAATTATACGCCAGGGTTAAGTAACATCTTCAAAGAAGTGCTTATGTAACTGGTACATCAGAAAAGAATTTGATAACGTCTTGACTGGTTCGCTCTTCTGAGGTGGTCATTGTTTCGCTCTTCAAGAGTTCAAAATATAACTGGTTTTTACTTCAGACGCTGACTTCTTGCTGCTTTAATGTTTTCTGGGAATATTTGAAGATCAAATGCATGTGTTACCATGCTCAACTCGTGTGCGGGAGACCAAAGATAAAGATGTTTTTTAAAACAGGTCTCTCATCTCTTTGTACTTTTGAAATATGTTTATTTTTTAACTTTATTTTAGTGTTTCATGTTCACCTTCAAAGCGCTTCTATTTCTCTATTTCACTGTCTTTGTATAATGTATTATTTCGACCACAAATATGGCCTATAAATAAAACTTTGCTTTTTTATGTTTTGGAAATTGTGTGTGCATTTGCGACCTTATTTTACACACACACACACACACACACACACACACACACACACACACACACACACACACACACACACGCACACACACTCACACTAAAACTACGGTAGTCATTAGTACTAATATTATTGCTGACATGTTATACATTGACATATGCCATTACCTATTTTTAAGTGATATGTTGTTGACCTGTTCCATAAATATTCCTTAATAAATGAATGTGGTACATCTTTATAAAATAAAATCCAAAGCACGGAAGTACAGTAAAGTCTCGTTATATCGATATTCAAGGGAGTCCGAAAAATATCGATATAACCGGGACTATCGATATATCCGATATCGATATTGAAAGGCGCTGATAAATGAAATGTATGATGATGATGATGATGATATAACGAGACTTTACTGTAATAATTTTGTTACTTTAAAAAGGATATAGATTACTGTATTTCAAAATTACATCACTTGCCTTTGAAGCCCACTGACACCCACTGGGAATGTTGTCAGTCCCGGAAGCCTGATAAAAAGAATTTGCTTCAATGCCGTTTTGGAAGTTTTATTGGAATATTCAAACACGCTTGACTTTTATATTGTTGCAAATTATACATTCACATCCTTTTCATGTTTGAAGTTATCACAAGCAGGTTAGATGGAGCAAGTCACTAATTCAGCCTCGCAAAAGACGGTGCAGCAGTGTTGTCACATTTTTAACTCTGCTTTGATTTTTATGACGGTGTGTCGTTTTGGCAGCATGACCCTATTTAGACTCTGTTACAGTCACTCATCAAAATTGGCTGCCCCCATTTTGCCAGGGTGATTTTCCTCACTATGATTATTGTTCGGTGCAGTCTCCGACAGCTGCAATTCAAAGCCATGATCCTCCCCTTAAGTCACTGTTCTTTGCAAGATTCCCACTTTTGTAGTTTTATCTCAGCGTCATCCTGTGTCTCCAATATGGATAAGACTCAATCATGGCAAGTCATTCCCGTTGAAGTGGGTATCATATTCATTTTGATTTGAAAGGTTTGACTCTTACAATGTGCTCCACTTTACTTTGATATTAGGTCCCCCAAATTAGACCTTAAATCATTTTTTGTGTCGGTTACACTGCAATAAGTTTGGAATAATTGATCCAGACTCGTTGATGAACAAAACAAGACAAAACAAAAAAAAAAACAAATGAAGAAAAAAAAAAGAAACTGCCGGGGATCTCATCTGTCTCACTTTGGCCACACATTTGGTGCGCCGCTCCCAAGGTTTTACATAATGCCAATTCATCATTGTTCTAGTGGTTAGTACATCCAACAAAATTACATGCTCCACTCTATCGTCCATTTACAATCGTGAAGTCAGACTGCAATGCACTTTTGGTATTACATTATAATAAAGGGAATGCTGTGCCCATGTCCACACTTTACATTTACTGTATAGTTCAGCGTAGTTGTTATGTGTTATTTGTGCTGCTGGTTTCCACCACCATTTTGTCATTAGAGTACAATGGCAACAGCATCATCTAATGTCTTATTATCTCTATTACCCCCCAAGTTCTGTTTCTTATCAAAGGGTAGATGCTCCAAAAAATACAATGACATTCCTGCAGGCGAACAAAGCACACTCTAAGGTTTCTTACGCTGCACTGGATGTTTATGTAGTCCTAAAACTCAATATTCTCTGGCTCCTGCAGTTTGAGTGAAAATGACAAAGATCCTTGCATAAGTTAATATCTAAAATACAGTGATAGAGAATAGACAGAATATAAGTTATCATATTTAAAAGTTTCAAGGTTAGTTGGCCGCCAAACACAAGGCCCACAATGGAAGCACAGAAAAATCTGGGGTCAATCTGAGGTGAACAGACACTGCCTGTTAAACTGTCATCTTCATGTAGGAGATCTGGCCTTGGACTAATTCAGGACTTGGTAAACTCCTTCATAGGAAGAGGTCATTAGCCAGGTTACAAATTTATCAGTTCATGGAAAGGACAACCAATTAAAATCTCTACGTACTGTTGTTGTATAGCTGAATAGCCTATGTGTTTTTAGGATATACAGCTGAGTGTCATCTTCGTCACGGTGGAAGCTGATGCTATACCCTCTGATGACGTCAACAAGAGGGATCATAATACTGTATAGATGAAAAAAATCCAAACCTCTACTTGACCCTTGGAGCCCTCTGTGCCCTGTAATATACTCACCTATTCACGGCAAATGTCATAAAGTAAATAGATGAAGGATCAATTGAGCAAACTTTATTCATACCTTAGCAAATAGTGTACAAGAACTCTGTAAATAGTTGGAACTGTTCGTAAGGGAAGCATGTGGTCATGTATAACTTGTGATGTTTATAGTACTGAGAAAATTGTATCAAATTTAATCTTGGGATTACAAAATGTTTCCAAAGCTTTCAAACAGTGAGCACACTGTAGGCAGAATGTTGTACTGAATGATGTGGTGTGAACCATCCAATGTGTTTTTTCTTGATATGACAAACACTTGCGTTTTTCATTGCAGTCTGTTGTTTCTAAAATTAGACCATCCCGTAAGTCATTGAGTGAGTGAAGACAAATGTGGTTGTCATTATTGTTTGTCCACACAGGCATTTGACACCTCTCATTGTTGCAAACCGTGCGTCCACCATCTGCTGTCGGGTCAGCGTTTTGTACCTGACAGCAGGCGTCTTGTTCAACAATGTTGTGTCATGTCAAGGAGAAAAATGTGGCCGTTTTAACAGAACCGAACAATTCCATCAGCACAGCCAAATGTTGGCATGTATTAATGACACGGAACAAGATAATGTAAACACAGATAGTGATGACACGTTGGAGTGTTGATTAGTTTGGCATATGAATCGAAAAAAATAGAAAAAGGAACTTACATTTTGTGCATTTACTATAAATCAGGGGTGTCAAACTCATTTTTTTGTGGCGCGCCGCAGTGTAGTTACGGTTTCCTCTCAAGGGCCGTTATGAATTTGGGGAAGCCATTAGAATGTTTCATCCCCTCCACATATTACATTCAGAATGCACAACAAATTAATGAATAACTAGTTTTCAAATTTGAAATCAAGAATAATGACTATTATTGTGGTTTAGATACGACAATCGGAAATTTTGTTTCGTACTTTAGCAAGTATCACATTACTTAACATGCTTGATTTGCTTTCACGGGCCTAATAAAATGATGTGGCGTGCCAGATTTGGCCCCCAGGCCTTGACTTTGACACATGTGCTGTAAATGATGAATGTGCTCTTGCTTGATTCGCCCTTTTTCTACCTTTGGGAGCATTTGGAGTGCGTTAAACGCTGCCTCCTCATTCACCTGCCATTGCATTAGGAGCAACTGTTGGTTCATCGTTTTTGCTAAAGGACACTTCAACATAGTCACAAAGTTCAGGAATGAAATCGCAACCTTTACATCTTTTAGTTCAAACATTATACAGGCACACAAAGGGAGTGTTTCTTTCAGGCTGTTATTCTCATGTTGCAGTTTTATTGATGTGTTACATGTTCAATGGCTTTGTCTTGGCGCGACACAATGTGGATTAGTTTGCTCTCTGTTGGCTCTCAGATAAACAAATTCGACTTTCGGATGCAGAGCTTTAATCTGCTTTTTAAATCGTAATCCGCTTTTAAAAAATGCCATACAGAATTACCTGTGAGCATCTGGGTAAATAGCTCGATGATAATGTGAGTTTAACATATTTTATCATTGTTTTGTGTTCATGCAAGTGTTGGAGTAACTGTGTGTTATCTGATCTACATGCTGATGTATTCAAACGCTGGCCAAGATGTTTGAGGGAAAAATTGGTAGATTAAATTATGTCAAATTTTCTCAGCGAAGCCTGAGAGAACGATGTGGCCGCAGGGTTTATTGTTGGCCAGCTGATGGATTGCAAAGTGAGAAATGAATTGAGTGCAATGCAGCCCTCTATTATCTGATTGTTGTGCTGCTCCTCCCTTTCGCATCGTGAAAGCAGAATTATCTCGCGAGCAGTCATTGGCATCTAATTTGTGTTTGGATAGCAAATTACCTGAATGATTACCCTTCTTTCTTGTTGCACTTTATTCTCTGGCACCGAAATGGCCAAAACAAAACATGTTTTTGCCTTATATAAATTTTAACCCTTGTGTATTTTTTAAACCCTGTTCTCAAGTGTATCCAAGTTGTTCCTTTACCTGGCGTTCTTATTTTTCAATGGTTTATTTATTTATTTTGCACTTTCGCACTGTTGGAGAAAAATAGACAAGAAATAGAATAGTCTTTTTGTTCTTGCGGCCCACATAGAACACTTTGTTGGTTCAGAAAATGGTGCATGTTCAAAGCAAGTGGAGGCATTATACCTCTGACAGCCAAAGAGAATTTTGACTTTTGATTAGCTTTTTTCGTATATGTTCTTGAAACACAAATCAGATGAAAGTATGGCATAACTCCAGGACCTTTAAACCTTAACTTCTTTAAACAACGTATTTTGGGACCACATTACTCCGAAGCGACCTCGACTAGGTTTCGATCTTTCTCAGTCCTTGGCCTAGAAACATGAAGTACAAAAAGTAAAACCTAATTTTCTCCTTATTGAAGAGAATCAATATGGTTGATTTGTGACTGCTTGATATTGATTTTTTTTCTTCTTTTTTTATGAAAAGATGTTTAATCTCGGCTCTTAAAAAAAACATGTTTTTCTGTGCAACAATGTTGGAGCAACCCGGTAAAGATTTTTTTGTGAGAAAACTTAGATTTGAATCAGCAGTCTGTTTTCTATAAATCCATCATTGTAATATGAACTGTTTTCGTATTTTCATTTCTGAAATTGAAATGTTCTGGACAGTGAGAGCTTTTGCTTTGAATTGGTACAGCCACGACATTTTCCACAAAGCCGTGAATAACAAATCCTTGTCCCTAACACAGTCCTGACAAAGAATCTTCTAGATTTACATTGTGATTCCTCCATTTCAATCAAAACGTCCAAAACCTTTGGTGTAAATGGAATGGTTAGTAAATGTCAAATATCTGCGATAAGGTTTCTCCAGATCTCAACCAAATACAATACTTCCAATTACATTTGGGGGTGGGGGTGTCTCACTCTAAAAGCTAAAGCCAGGGTAATTGTCAAAAATGTTGTGTGAGACCAATGGAGATTGCGATGGGTGGGATTGTTCTGGTTGGTTCAACAATTGATAACTCCTAAATAATCCCGGATCATGCTGTTGTTTTGGGAGACTCAAGGACAAGGTCTCTCTGGCTGTAAGGTGTTTATACAAACCAAGAAGTAAATCCATTCTGGATCGAGAGGGATTCTCATGTCTTTTTCACAAGACAGCTGCAAAGTTGCATATATCTGTAGGGAATGGGATCATGAATATTGTGTTAACCCAGAAAAAAAAAGTTTCAATCCGTGCATGCTTCCTTGTTCCCTTGATCCATCAGCTTTTATTGTTGCATTGGCCCATTGTATCCGAGAAGAGATCAAGGGGACCCCTGTCGGTTTTGGATTATTTCTTTGTAAAAGTGCCACTGCAGGGGATAGAGGATTAAAAGAGCAGACAGTGGATAGGGACTCGACAGGAAGTTAGTTTGCTGTACTCATTGAATTGTTTAAGTGGAGTCTTTTCCCTTAGTTTGCACAGGATGTGAATTGGCTCAATTATGTATTCTGTGTTTGCTTCAACCAGGTGTGGTCCTGGAAGAAACTAGCACAAGGGCTGCTTGTAGATGATGACTTTAATAATGTTTTTCTATTGAAGGGCGATTTAGAAGCATCAATGAAATAGCATTGTACTTTTCCCGGGTTATTTTAAGGGCATATTGACAACCGAGCTGTCTGTTAGCAGGAATATTACTGTGTTGTTTGCAATTCCGTGTCATCTGACATCCTTAGACGAAGACAAATTGTATTGACTACATCAGCAGTTTTCACCAGTTCTTGATATTTGTGTTTCCATAGGAAGCCACGGACCACGAGGCTGGTCGACACAATACCCAGAATGCGCTGCAAAGAACCAGTCGCCTGTGGACATCGCAGATGAACAGGCTCTGGTTTCGGACGACTACCAGGAGCTGGAGCTTGACAAATTTAATACAGAGTCCTCCAACCACACCACCATGAAAAACACTGGAAAAACCGGTCAGCACCTTGAAATAGCTTTCTTAATATACTTGAAATGCGTCATCAGAAAAGGGATTAGCTGGGACGAAAAACATGTATTTGAGAGATTTCACTTAGTTTGCACAGGATGTGAATTGGGGAACTTATATATATATATATATATATATATATATATATATATATATATATATATATATATATATATATATATATATACAGTAAAGTCTCGTTATATCGATATTCAAGGGAGTCCGAAAAAATATTTGATATAACCGGGACTATTGATATATCCTACCCTGTTTGCATGTAATTTTCTCCGTGCGTGCATAGAAATAGTATCAATATAACCGGGACTATCAATATATCCGATATCGATATAACGAGACTTTACTGTATATATATATATATATATATATATATATATATATATATATATATATATATATGAATTTTTCTTTCCATTGATCCTCATTGAGACAAAGAAGTTGCTCGCCGTATGATAAACTAACAGTTATTGGAAAATGGCAGTTCTCTGTTTGCATTCAACATGAAGCTGCGGATGACAACGCAAGTGACAAGAAGGGAATGTACGTTTCCGTATGTCAATGTGAAGGTTGCATAGGGCTCTTCTTCTCACCTCCCTATGGGGAATCAACAATTACATTCACCTTGATACCACCAGCAGGCTTCTGGCAGAACATCAAGTGGCCAGCATGTGATAGGTTGCACTAAAGACACAGAAGGCGCTGCAGGATATTAATATTTTTTAGAATATCTTACATTCCATTATTATTGTTATTTATTGTTGTTTTTTGTCACTGTATGTATTTTTTACTACTGTGGTAGTTTTTTTAAGTGCCCTCTCAATGATGTTGATGTTGAGACAAAATCAAGAGTGTCCCTTCCAGTTGTAGATATAACTGCACAATTCTCATTCCTTTCAGATAATTTTCATGAACAAGCAATCATATTCATTTTACTGAATGATTCTGTAATTCATTCTTTCCTATTATACGGTTGACTTTTTTTTAACTATATCAGATGTATATGTGATACTGTATATCATAAATGTGACACACAATTACATTTCAGTATACAAGAAAACATCTAGATCTCTAAATACATCTAAATATAACATTGCCTTTTTCTGCACCTCCAAGGCCCAAATTTGAAAAAAAAAAAACATGTACTTGTTTCAGTGAAGCGAGAAACAATCACCTCGAACTGTAATACCTTCTTATTTTTGTAAATCCCTTTATAAACACAAGTCCGGTCTCTCACGCCATCCTTTTACAGCCTCTATGAATCATGTACAGACACATTTTGAAGCTTACCCAATCCAACTTGAAGCCACTACCACCCCTCCTTTACCCCCGTTCTTTCCCGCTCTGCTTCACTAAATCCATAGACCAGTGGTGTGAAAACCCTGACCTGAATTGATATCTTGTGCTTTTGGCAGTGTCTCCCTTAGAGTGCTGTCATCTTTTGCATTTGATCATAATGAGAGTTGTTAGCCTCCATGACAACCAAGGCCACTGGGACAGCTGAGCAATGCTTTGGGCTGCTTACTTACACAGATTGAAATAACAGATTTTTAACACTTGCCTTGCTCAGGGATTGTTTTTTTTCATCTGCTTTGCACTCTGCAAATTCAGGAAATGGAGAAAATACCATATTTCCTTCTTTCTGGTTTGGCTCAAGGTGAATTTGTTCAAAAAATGTTCCTTCCTTTAGATATGGAGTGCCACTCAGCGCCTGGCACTGCGTCACTGTTTTGCCATTATAAACACATGAATATGCCAAAGTGTCCTTGAACAAAATACTGACATCCTAATTGGTCCTGATGCTACAGTACGTCATCAGCCGGTGAGGAGACAATGTGAACCTATTTTGAGTGCCCTCAAATGTAGAAAAGCGACAACAAAGCAAAAGCCCGTTTACCATGGCGACCATCTGGGAAGTTAGAGGGAGGCTCCTTCTTCAGCTCAAGCCTCAGATGTTTTCGCCCGTGTAAAGCACACCCGAGGCTTCGTAAAGGGCTTTGTAAAAGCATCCATTGTATTTTCAGTTGAAGAGGAAGCACTTTATTACAAAGCCGCTGCATTGAAATATCAATTAGTGTGGAGGTGCGTGCATGTGCATACAATAGAGATGGCATCACAGTCACATTATTTGACATATTGGTTTGCCTTTTCCAAAAATACCACGTGTTACAAAGTCAATGACACATACTAAGAGTAAGAGTCTTGATGCAATTCCGAAAGTCAATACTGTAATCAACAAGTCAGTCTTAAAAGTTCCCTGCCATTGATTTCCCGATGCTCCCTTGTGCCGGCTTTGAGATCAAACTGATTGGACGCCAGTCAAAGCGCTCCTCAACAAAAACATTTCTGAGTCAAATTTCAAACAACTTTGCACCAAATTCGGGGCGGATCGGATGGCCCCAGAGACATTTGCATTGATCAAGGATTTACTTTCACACACTCTCCCCCTCCTTTTGCAAGCTGTGATTCAAGGTCTTTTTGGCTTAGCTTCTAATTCCCGCTCTGCTGTTGGAGGGTTCAAATACACCCGGTAGCGCATTTCTAATGAAACTCCCAGGGCCGGCTAGCTCTGCCGCTCTGACTTTCCGAGTGTTGAGCACAGGATTACGGTGCTTCGACAGCAGCCGTAGAAGGGGTTTATCATCTCTGTCAATATTTATGCATCGCCGCAAATGAGTTGCGCAATTACGCTGGTGTGATTGGCGGCCCTCCCCTTGCAGCCTGACCCTCATGCTTTAATTCTTGGAAAATCTCCCACATCTAAAACCCTTTTCTCTGTGAGCTATGCCGTAATCTTAAGCAGCACTGGCATGTTAATGCTCCCGGCAGATTTCTTTGGAGCCTCGCGACAGGCGCTCGGCTCATCCTTCGTCACCTGATGCTCTTCTCTGCTCTTCACTCCCATTTTCCCTGAATATCAACGTTTCTCAAATGTCTCCCTGCTTTCCATCACGGGGTGATCCGTTACGTTTGTCATGATTTCACCCAGTCTCTGTGCACAGCGTGTTCTTCCCGTCTTCCGTATTGACTTGGGGTCTGTGTGTGCCTTTGTGATATGATTACAAGTGGCCCGAGAAGCTGTCTAAATCCCCCTGTAACGGGGGATCAGCCGACACAACACAAGGCCTAATCTGGCTAATGATATCAAGTGCAGACAAACTAAAGGGCTTTAGATTCAAAAATGTTTCTATCGCCGCTGTAATAAAATCACATAGGATTGTTTCTTTATTTTTTTGGGGTATTTTCTTCCCCCAAATCAGCAAGTCGACACCATTCAGCTCCAATGTGGTGAAATAATGTCCATGGTGAAGGGTTCTCTCATTCCATGTCAAAGACATCCCCGAAAATAGAGGTCCACATTTTTTAACAAACTCAATGATACAATTCATGTACCCAAATGAATGCCAAAGAACATAAAAGAGATTTTACAAACATGAACGGAAGCTATTTGCCGATCAATACAGTGATAATTTCTTATCCCAACACAAATTATTCTAACATTTGGTAACAATCAACTCTAATATGTTCATGTTTTAATTGTTTTATTGTTTACCCAATGATATAATGTCAATACAAACGTTTGCCTCCGAGTTTGAACTACAGTAAAACATGCCATACAACAATATATTCTTGTCATTTTTCATCTTTGTTGTCTGTTGCATTTTGCGTTTGATTTTCAATAAATAAGTACAGTAAAGTCTCGTTATATCGATATTCTCGGGAGTCGGAAAAAATATCGATATAACCGGACTATCGATATATACGATCCTGCGGCATGTAAATTTTCTCCTTGCGTTCATAGAAAGAGTATCGTAATAAGCAGTACTATCGATATAACCGATATCGATATAACGAGACTTTACTGTATATTAATAAAACAGCCACACTCATAAAACGATAAGCAACTTCCAACATTCATTTTCCTCTCTCTTTGCAATTTTGTAAAACAACTTCACCAGACCAAATCTGTCCATTTGCTGCTTTATTTTTCATCAATGGTGTTTCAATCGTCTGGTGTCTTTGCTGTCCTTAGTTGCTGTCCTTCTGAAGGATGACTACTTTGTGCGAGGTGCCGGGCTACCAGGCCGCTTTAAAGCCGAGAAGATGGAGTTTCACTGGGGCCAAAGTAATGCATCAGCGGGTTCAGAGCATAGCATCAACGGCAGACGATTTCCTGTTGAGGTAAAGCATTCTGTCCACACGCTTGGTGACAAATATACAACACCATGAGCATGATTCAAGTGGACGTACAAGGACAGCCAGTATATTTCCATTCTAATAGACACGATGTAGTCTTATCCACTAATAGTTTTTCTTTCTGTTTTCTGCGCTCTTTCTGCAAGCCTTTACATATTTTAAAATATATATAAAATATGAAAGTGGCCAAAGAACATCAGATGAAGCGATCAATACGTCTAATCTCAACCGATTCTTAGCGCAAGATACAACGAATCATGTGAGTTACTGCTAAGATTATATGCGAGAAACCCAACACTATAGCACTCGTCCTGGGCAGTGTTCTATGCAATAAAACGTTGCCATAAATAAATACATAAATAAATAAATAAATAAATAGGTAGGTAGGTATTTAGGTACATAGATAGATACTGTGGATAGATGGATAGATAGACAGACTGGCCAGCGAGCGAGCGAAAAAAACAAATAAATGAATATGTGGAGGGGTTGCGTTCTACCTTGATAGCCTTCCTACTAATTGTAATTTATAGCCACAAATTCCACTCCATTATTATTTCATAGAGTTGTTAAGAGGGTAGAGGTTTTGCGCAGAAACTGGATAGGTTCAAAGTGACCTTGATTTTCACTCTAGAAACATCTTTAGTTGTTTTTTGTTGAAGGTCACAATATACTTTTAAGATGACAGATAGAAAGGGGGAAAAAAAAAAAAACGAACTCCTCCTGCAATGAAATGAATAGGAATGTAGATTGTTAGTCTGAAAACATTGCTGGTGGATTCTGAACAAAATTATTATATGTATGTTTTATTTCCTTGCACAATGCCCTTTCTATTTAAATAAATTGTAAATAGTGAGTATTTTACAATACTTATCAAAATATTGCTGCAGTAATTGGTTATAAATAACAGGGTGTGAAAGTGGTAGTTACTGTGTGTCCCTTTCGTCTGCAGCTGCATAGCTCAAGTCCTTCTGCTTTCTTTAGCGTCTCAGCACACACAGCTTTTGATCCTGAATGCCTCTATAATTAGATGAATTTTTGCATTGCCATTTTGCATTCAGCTTGCTGGTATACAGCTCAGCCCTTTTGATCATGTGCCTCCAAATAAGTGGCTGCACCGTTGTTAGGAAAAGCTAAAATTGATCATAAATTAGATACTTCGTTTCAAATATAGAGATTTTGGCACCGGGTCTTTTTAGATGAGCGTTTTTGCTTGCTCATGGACAGGCTTGATGCGTGTTGAATGTGAAACACATATTTTACCCATTATCCGGTTCATGATGTGTGGGTACTTTAAATACCTCATTAATTTTGTTAACATGTACCGCATGTCCATAAAACATTAGGGTTGGTTGGACATGTTGCTATGGCCATTAACACGGTGAAAAATCATGCAAAAATTTTAATGGATAAACATTGCATTTAAAGTGAGCCACAATTTTTATTTTTACAATAATATGTGCCTTTGCTTGTTCAAGCATGGCTGATTAACATTTGTGAAAATGTGAGTTAGCCAGCAAAGTCCACCTATTTTTGTCCATCTCATTCTGTCCATGTCATTTTGCAACTTTTTCATTTTGCGCTTGCTCTAGGTTCAGACCACAGCCGGTCAGAAAATTCTTTGCCATACTTAAGTACAATATAAAGAATTAAACTCTTTTTGCACCATTAATGGTGAGTAGTTTTATTTTATTTGAATGTTATTGTGCCGATGAACATTTCATATTTGAGTTAATTCCGGGTTGAGTGGACGCTGGCACGTCTGGCTGGCACTGCTCACCCACAGAAAACCTTATCCCGTGACTGTAAAGTGCTTTTGAAAGTTTTGAAAGGTGCTTATAAATTAAATGTATTATCATTATCATTATTATTATTATTATTATTATTATTATTATTATTATTATTATTATTATTTTAATTATTATTATTATTAAAAAGTGTTGGTAATCCTTATGGTGTGTGTGCCATGACCACAGCGGGCAGTATAGTTCTTTTATGCTGTTGTAAACGAAAAAGATTTTCACAATTAAAGTACGGTAAACTGCTGTAATGTGTGTTCCCGTAGAGCACAGGTGTCAAAGTCAAGGCCCGCGGGCCAAATCCGGCCCACCACATCATTTTTTTCGGCCCGCGAAAGCAAATCAAACTTGTTAAATTCCATGATGATTGCTAAAATCTGAGCCAAAATTTCATATTTTTGGATGTCAACCACAATAAAAGTCATTATTCTTGACTTCAGATTTGAAAACGAGTTATTCATTAATTTGTGTGCTCTATATGTAATATTTGAAGGGATTTAAACATTCTAATGGGTTCACCAAATTCATAACGGCCCTCGAGAGGAAACCATAACTACAATGTGGCCCGCGGCAAAAAATTACTTTGACACCCCTGCCGTAGAGGATAAAGAAAACATCTATAAGTATAACGTCTGTCTTCATGTGTTGAAATTACTCAAAGTTAAAAAAAAACCTATCAAGGACAATTGGTGCCATTCATCTACGAGGCTTACATACGTGTTAGCGTTAAACTTTACCGTGCACATCTTTTGTACTTGCACAGCGAATATGACCTTAAATGTGGAATTTTCAGCACTGCATTCCGCAGCCACCTCTAGCCCTGAGACGCATTATACTGTTAAAAAAAAACATGCAAATGTTTCTCCCACCTGCCACCCCCTAGCATTAAACCACACGTACATTTATCCACTGCTGGAAAGACAAATTGTATTGTACTACTATACGGACCTTGCTGGCTTTTATAACATGGTCATGTAATAAAATAAACAAAGAGGGCCGCTTGGTTGGTGGCTCCCGAGCTTGACGTTAATACAAACACACAGGCTCTTACATGAGAGTGGAGTGGACAAATCGATAGACGGCCCACCTGTTTGCGCAAGTAGCACAATGAAAAATGAATCGGTTGATTTGTTTTTTCCCTGAGGGTTCCATCGGGAGATCTTTTCATATAATGTACTATATTAACGTGTCACACGGGTTCGAATAATTTTACATAGATTGCAAATCACAACTCAGAAATGTACTGGCTTGCACCTATATGCTGTTTGTATTTCACACGTGTAATGTGACGATGGATTTCAAGAGTCATGCATTATGAGTCACAATGGATTTACAATAAGTTTGTGTCTTTGTCACCACATCAACATTCATCACTGTAGCACAAGACTGATTGTTTCCTCTGTTTTTATGAGTTGGATATTTTGCATTTGTATTCTGTCGCTTGTAGCACAACCATAACAGCCATTCAAGCTCCATCAACGCAAGAGGCTAATGCGTGAAGTCGAGCTGGATTGTAATTAGGTTATTCTTACTTGATCTTAATATGGACATTTGACAAGCACTCACTGATTGCCAATGCTACTTTTTGTACTTTGTGTTAATTAATATTGATGGTTAAACATGGTGCGTAAAAGACATTCTGAACTTTTTCACTTCCAATACAATACTGATATTACTACCTAGATTGCTGTCTGATATTGACAACAATACAATATCCGTTCAGTTTTGGATTGGATTAGCCTTTATTAGTCTTGCAGTGGAGTAATGTACATTTCACAACAGCAAAGTGATAAAAGGAAGAGGAAAGGAAAGGAAGAAGTAGAAAAACAAAATACAGAACATTTTTACGTGCAATGTGTTCACCTCTCAATATTCAAGAAAAGGATATCGATGAATACAAACTGGCACGGAATACAATACAATATTATACATCCTGATTTATATAGCAAATACAACTACAAATACGATGAGATGCCTTCTCTAAGTAGTATTTTTTTCTATACATATATATTTACACACACATGAACAGGCAGTTATGTTCCACACCATCCCCCTCAACACACAGATAGAACTCCTGCTTTGTCTCACTATCGAGTGAAAGGATTTTTTTTAATTATTTTTTTAACATGACAACAAAAATGTGACGCGTTTATAGCTGAAAGGAATGGTGATGGCCTGATTTACTTGTCTGGCAGACCATACAGAGGTGCAAAGTTCAATTTCGGCTTTGAGCTTCCCATACGGAATTTGCACGTCAACCCAGTCCCTGGTTGGGTCATCTTCGGGTACTTTAATTTCATCCCGCATTCTAAAAACATGCATGGCAGGTTAAGGGTACAGTCTAAATTGTCCCTTGATGCGAGTATTAGCGGGTGTGAATGGTTGTTCGTATATGTGTGCCCGGTGAATGGCTGGCAACCAGCTCGATATAACCCAAGACGACCGGGATTGGCTTCAGCATGCCAGTGAATCTCATGAGGATAAGTGGATTTGAAAATGGATGGTTGGATGGTAGCTTACATATACTACATTTTTATGTGAAAAGGTATGCAATTTTTCACACGTACTTTTTCATGGAATATGCATGAAATATATTATTCTACCCATAGGCATGGTACTGTTATTTAGAAACAGAATGTGGCTGTCATCATATTTTTCAGGTCAATGTTAAAATATATTTCTTCTGTACGATGAGAAATGAAACAAATGTGTTTCAAAAGTTATATATTGTACATACATGTAACAATTTGTAATATCTTACAATTGATGTTGAGGCATCGATGAAGTGGTCGGGTATGGCCCAATTCTCGCTATGAGTAATAACTGCCTTCGACCTCGCCTCGCTTTAAAAAAATTTTCTTTTACTTTTACTCTGTCATGACAAGGTGAAATAATTAAATTCATTTCATTTGGTTTCATTCTAATCAACTGATTGCGTATTATTCCCACAATTACCGCTCAATCCAGATATATTGCCTCATTATTCTCTTTATGTCATCGACATGCCTTTGACGTTACTCAAATAAAAGATATTTATCGTCGCTGTAGCTCTACATATAAAGTAAACTGTGACATTCAATTCTTGGTTAAAATATAATCCAATGCACTGGCAAATTGGATGCAATGCAGGATACTTGCGTGGGATTGATGTGAGAGAATCATACTGTGCTTTAGACAAAAACATTTAACAACAAACAGCTCTGGTAGCAAGAGTTGGAAAAATATGAGACCTTTCCTCCCACACACTTATTTCTTATTTTCTTCTTCTTGTGCCTCAACACCTCGCTATCGTGGGAAATGATGCCAAGCATGAAAAGCTTTTCATCCATTTTCACTTAAATTGGAATGTTGAATGCGGCTCTGCACACACTTTGGCCAAACTCAGACCAAAGAATAACTCATAGAAATGAACAGTTCCATGGAGTGAGCGAGGGGTAAATAATTGAAATGTTTTTCCCTTTGTAATATTTATTTTTCTGCCGTTCAGTTTGCGGTCACAATTTGTCATAACTCTCAGAACGGGAGATATTCTTCAGAGTGTGGTAAATGCATTCATGAATGTGCCATGCCAGGAAACAAAGGAGTGTGAGTGTGGTTAGACCACCTGGGTTGGCAGCTTAAAAATCAACACGTTAAATTGAACAGGAAATTAGCATCAGATCTTGAAGACGTACGGTGAAACGAAGTGTGCAAATCAAGCGGTGTGCTTTCAGCAACATTGCCTTTTAGGGTCTGCTATGAAAGTGTTTTGTGATTGAATACCCTGTTTTCCAAAGTACACTTGTTAACAAGTGCGGCGTCACAAAAGCCCATCTCTGTGTCTGAATGAAGACCCAAGGGAGCCCTTTTAATTGTGTGATGTGGTTAATGCCATGTGACAGCGAAAGCCGGGCACGCTTTCCTTCTTGTAGCATTCCCAGACAACAAATTAGTTACACTTAAAGGACAACCGACGTCTCCGGACAAGTTGTGTCCATAATTTGTAAAATGGCTTCAAATGACTTCTACTGAGCGTATTTTACAAAGATTCCACTGCATATAGCTATATTTTACGTTTTAAGACTCGCGCTAAATATTCTGGAAGTCTTGTTTTTGAGTTGGTGACGAGTCCTCACCCTACGTCACTGAAGGAACGCCCCTGACCGAAAAAAGGACACATTGTAGCAGTCCTTCCATCACGTCAATGCATTTTGCTGTGCTTGTTTGGTCTGAAAACGTCATGTTGCACCAAAAAGAGCTAGAAGAGGGCGACCAAGCTCCATATAAGGAATGTATCAGCCTGTGGAAATGGACTGATTAATTCCTCACAGGAGCTCGATCGCCATTTTCTGCCTCTTTTTTGGTGATCCGTTTCCTCCCAATGTTGCCTCAAAATGGCACGGAATAAATTATTTAATCGATTGCAAACATGTATGCTTTCCTCTTCGGAACTATTTATATCATATTCATAACTGGATGTGTAACAAGAAAGCATATTATCCGATTCAGAAGCCATTGTTTTGATTCTCCAGCAATGCAAGACGTCTTGGCGTGACGTCATGAACTGGGGGCTGGACTTTCTGAAAATGCCCAATTCGCAGCTCATTTTTTTGCAGAGTTTGAACACTTTAAGTCATTTGCATTTGAATAAAAATATCATACTGCGTGTTTTGGGTATTTTAGACGCTATAAAACGTTTTTTTCTGATGTCAGTTAGGAAACAAAAAAGTGAATTTGGTTGTCCTTTAAGGTGCAACTGTTGTAAGTCACCTGAATTTGGTTTCACTCTTCTTATTCTCATTTGCATAACCATGGATCCCAAATATTTTTATTTTCCATTTGTCTCCCCTACTTTTTTGCATGTTGTCAGCACTTGTCTGCCACTTTGAAAGTTGTCCTTTTGAAAGCTGTGCTCTTAAATTAAATCAACACCTAGGACCTTTTTTCTTATTGGCAATTAACTTGGTTCAGTGACATGAAAGGCTTTTTCAAATTAAAGAGTCTCTAGACTGTGATGACGGATAGGTCCAATTACTACCTTTACAATCATTTGCTGATTTTGATCATCGTCACATGTCATTATGTGTCTGCTCGGAAATGAAAGCAATCAAATTCTTTTTGATAGCAAATGGTGGCTTGTCAGGTGTTCCGTACACCTTCTATCATGGTTTTCACATTACAGCCGCACTTTTTAAGCTTTGTTGTGGAACCAGAAACAGTGTTGCGGGTGATTTAAGGTAATTGGGAGCACTGATGAGAAGCGTTTTATTCCCTTAGATCTTCCTGCTGGAAAAGAGCACATTCCTAAAGCCTTGCCTGTCTCTGTATGCACTGTAGCCCCGAGGAACGGGATGTGGTATTTCTGAAGCATCCTCCAGCAGTGACGGAACACAAAAAGGAACGGCACACATTATAGGAGATTTATGGCTGTGATAAATACACCCTTTTATACACCCCACCCCCCCCCCCCCCAAAAAAAAAGAAAAAAGAAAAAAAGGCTTTCATCAGCTTCCCTGGAGTGCGTTGTGTGTGAGAGGAGAGATTTATGAGAGGACAGTTACTTCTCCTTGTCCACTCCTCAAGCGATGTATGCTGTGTCTCCCATCCCAGATGCAGATCTACCTTTACAATTCCGATGACTTTGACAGCCTCAGCGCCGCCATCAAGGAGAGACGCATCATTGCCGCCATGTCGGTCTTCTTTGAGGTAAAGCATCACCAAAACAATAATGTAACAACGTAAAAATACAATAGAATACAATACATATTGATTTATATAGCGCTTTAACAACAGCTGAAGCTGTAACAAAGCGTTTAGCAAGGACAACTATCCTATACAGCAAATAAAGCAGTAACAAAGATAGTAGCTAGCACCAGGGAGTAAAACTAAGATCAGGTCTGAATCATGCTAAGTCAAATGCTAAAGAGTACAAGTGAGTTTTGAGGCGGGTTTCAAAGATAGGCAGTGAGGGGGGTTACCGAAGGTTCAGTAGCAGGTCACTCCAGAGAGTGGGACCAGCAACGGCTCGATCCCCTCTGAGACTCTGATTAGTTTTTAGCACATCTAATACAGACCTAAGGTATCGGGAAGGTGTGTAGAGGTGGATGAGCCAATTAAAGATTTGAAGACAAATAATAACATCTTGAAAAGAACTCTAAAATGTTTAGGGAGCCAGTGAAAGGATTCCAGAGTAGGAGCTCTAACGAGCTCCCTCTTCTGAGTACCAGTCAAGAGGCAAGCAGCAGAATTCTGGACCAGCTGGATACACTTCATGGAGGACTGGCTGCCTCCAAAGTGAAGTGCATTACAGTAATTCAGCCGAGATGCGACTGCGTCAAGTCCTTGCTTTGTAATAGCCCCTCCCAGGGCCCCTGATAGAAAGCTGTGTAAAACGCCATGTTCCATTTTTAGGGTCGCATCATTCAAAGCCCCACCCAAGTCAAAGCCTGCTCAGAAAGCGCCCTTATTTTCCATAACCTAAAGTGACAGCAAGGTACCTGTGCCAAAATGCCATACATTATGCACTCCCATTTAACAAAGGTTGGCACGGCTTGAAGAAGTGCCTCCGTAAATTGCATTGGTCGAGTCCTTCGAAGCCTACAGCCTATGATTTGGAGCACTGCATAATGCTGGGTGTCCTCGCGTGTTTTTTTTTTTTTTTTTTTTTTTTTTTTTTTTTTTTTTTTTTGCCTGGTATTACATTTGAGCTTTGTTTCATGCATAGTTATATTTATAGTTGACACTATCCTTTGTGTGTATCTGTGATTCCCAACTTTTATTAAACCGGGGCCTCCAATTTACATTAGAGGCTGTCTCATAGCACATCACAAAATAGATATACTGTATCATTGTACGAATGCCGATCTTGTCTCTGTTTACTCACAAGTTGGCTTTGTGTACAATTTCAGTGTAGCCGATGGTAAAGCCGATATACTCGCCAGAGCCTGTAACTTAAGGGATTCTTTTATATAAATGGCAAAAGGTGGCTAGACATGCCAAGCCATGGAAGAGGATTTTGTTGTTTTGCCTGTCACTACATGTCACTGACATTGATGGATGAAAAAATACATATTTCTGGGTAAAAAAAATTAGGGGAAGTCAAGTGAAATTGTAAAATTGAATCCTTTTAGGAACAGCGCTCACTACAGTGGACTGTTTATCATGTTATCAGGTGCATGCAGTGGTGGGCCTTCAGGGTCTGCAAGGCCTTCTCTGCTGGCCCAAAAATATATGAATCACAGAATAGTGTAAATTAATCTTTCACCATCATTTCAGCCATCATTTGTTACCAGGCACAAAAATCTACCTGTACACCTTCACAATCAGTTCTGCAGGCTGTGGAGCCTAAAAGTCAATGGCGATCAGACGTAGCACTACTGAAGGCCTAGGAGTGACATGTACGGCATGTCGTTGGGTGCATAAAAGGGTAAAAAGTGCATTCTGGGTATGCTATCTGAACTGCACCGTGGCTAACCTAACGTTAACGCTCAGTGAGAACAAGGTAGTTCTCATTCTTTGAGATAGTGAGTAAACCAATACATGGAATCAATTAACACACAAAAGAAAATCAATAAAGTCAATTTAAGCGCTGCACAGCGTTCCGCAAGGAAATTGTCGCTTCAACCAGTTTGCCGCTTACTTACAGACATGCTATAAATTCTTCCCTCCAGGTCTGAACACACCAGCTCTTGATATATCGCACCGGTCCTAATTTCTATTTACTGTAAGAACACCCCCGAGATTTATGTACCTTGGAAAAGCATTCACAAGGACTGACAGCTTCGGGGGTCTGCAGCGGTGTCACACCCTAATTTCTATTAGCCGTATTTGTGCAATTGATGGTAGGTGATCAATGCGCACTAACGTTCCGCTTAATGGCGCCGAGACAAGGGTCGGTGATCTGATGGAGGTGGATTGGGGGGAGGGGGCCTGGAATGAGGACACAGGTGTTTTCAATGTGGGTCTACAGTGATGGACCGTGTCTGTAGCAGTACCTAAATACCTCGGTTGGATCCTGACAGCCCTATTGCTTACTGCAATTAGCACTCGCATACACATTTCGCTGAATAGCATTTTACTCAGCGAGGGATTTTAGTACACATACACACATGCATCCACATCTGCTAAGTTTTACCATTTCTAATCAATGAGAGGAGTCTTCTTGAGCCCCCAAAGGCCTATTAGTGGCCTCTAAGGTGTGTGTATTATCCACATTCAGCATTCACTTTCACATAATTATTCTCCTCGGACTGACCTGAATTAATGTTAAGCATGGGAAGATCAGTCCTTGCTTCCCAACACTTTGTGTGTGCGTGTGTGTGCGTGTGAATGTTTACGTGTGCGTGTCTGTTCTCATCGCCCTATGTAGGACATAGATAACGATGTGCAAAGTGAATTTGAGCACTTATGGACAGATTTTGTCACCATAAAGAAAGGGTAAGATGACGTTTGTCCCGGTGAGAATTTCTATTCCTCCTTGGTTGTTGAATGACAAAAGTCACTTTGAATAACAGCAACCAAAGAAGCCTCATAAAGCCGATAAAATAATGAAATGTCTCCAAGGATACATAGCTAACCTCAAAAATAGTCATATCCTTGAGTTGAAGTCAATTTTTATTAATGACACAGGAAAGTGGATTGAGATTCTGTAGCTGCTATAGACCCTTTTCAGGAGGGATGAGACCCAAAACTGGGTCGAGGAGACGCATTCCAAAAAGTTATGAGGTTTTTGGTTGATGACATCAGAGACTCACTGTTTCATTATAGGAGACTCACTGTTGTTTTTTTAACATCCAAATAGTAGACTATGCTTGATTCCAACATTTGCACAAGTTTGTAGGATTCATCGTTACATAACAAATTAGTTGCCTGTGACATGACAATGAAAGTTTTGGGTCATATTCTTATAGTTTCCAAAGGAACGATATACTCTCTGACTGATTTTTCATAATGATGAATTTCAATAAATGCTCCCATGAAGCTCTTATTATCTGCTATTATCTCAGTGTCGTTATCATTTGTAATCTCTTCTGTAATCTTCTGTTTCTTGCAGCTCGGCCAAAAAGATAACCCTGCAGTCGAACCCATCATCCAGGGTTTGAAAGGAGTCGTACATCATGGTAAGTAATTAAGAAAAAAAAAAAAAAATAAATATATATATATATATATATATATATATATATATATATATATATATATATATATATATATATACTGTTTATCATGTTATCAGGTGCATATATATATACAGTAAAGTCTCGTTATATCGATATTCAAGGGAGTCCGAAAAAATATCGATATAACCGGGACTATCGATATATCCAACCCTGTTTGCATGTAATTTTCTCCGTGCGTGCATAGAAATAGTATCGATATAACCGGGACTATCGATATATCCGATATCGATATAACGAGACTTTACTGTATATATATATATATATATATATATATATATATATATATATATATATATATATATATATATATATGCCACTGCATATATATATATATATATATATATATATATATATATACATGCAGTGGCATATATGAGAAGGTTTCTTCAGCTGTCATCTGTGTATATATATATTTATGAATGAATAAATAGACAAATAGACCAAGATATTAATGAATAAATCAATAAATGCATGAATGAATGAATAAACAAATACCAATAAATAAATAAATAAATAGCATATTTTCAAATGTATAAGACGCACCCAAAAGCCTTCATTTTCTTCACAAGATGCCTTATACACATATGCACCTTATATGTGAAGTAATATTGAGCCACAACAGGTCTTGCAACGAGAGTCAACAGCCACCGACTCCCTTTCCCACTGTAGAAGAAATACAGTAAAGTCTCGTTATATCGATATTCTCGGGAGTCGGACAAAATATCGATATAACCGGACTATCGATATATCCGATCCTGCGGCATGTAAATTTTCTCCTTGCGTTCATAGAAATAGTATCGTAATATGCAGTACTATCGATATAACCGATATCGATATAACGAGACTTTACTGTAGTGTGTCACCCCAGACTCTACTGTAGAGGCTTATAATGTGGTGAGCCTTATATTTGGAAAACTTTTAAATATTTATATATTATATTTGGAAAACTTTTCATTCATTGTATGTGCGCCTTATCTATATGGACATTTTTTGAAAATACATTGTTCATTAGGCGTGCACCTTCTACTCCGGTGCGCCTTAAATGAAAATCTTAAATCAGGGGTCGGGAACCTTTTTGACTAAGAGAGCCATAAAAGTAAAATATTTAGAATTGTTTTTCAGTGAGAGCCACGCGCGCACACATGCAAACACGCACGCACGCGCGACCACTTTTCAACAAAACGTCAGAATGTATTATTTAAAATAACTTTGTGATCGTACTCACCGTTAACATGAATAGTATTCCGTTCCTCGTGATTGGTAAATATCCAGCCAAACGATCGGGTCCATAGGCGAAGTTACTGCTAGCTAGCCTACACACGGCTCAGAAGCTTCCACACTTGCTTCACACTTGTTGTCTATACTTCTCGCAGAAGTATATTGATGCTAACGTTAACATGGGGCTTAAAATGTCACTGACATTCGACTGTTTCATCGATGGAATTGTTTCATTGCAAATTAGAATCTGAACATTTTCTCTCCTCAAAGGCGAATGCTCCGGTGCATTCAAGCTAAAGTGTACTAAAGGGGCGCGTTTACCTGTTTCAACATGACGGCCAGTATCATCCAATCAAAATTGCGCTCTCCGCCAACTGCAGCCCCGACAAAAATGAACGGCGAAAAAACGAGAATATGTATTTAGTTTTATCGGCGAGCCATATACAATCAACAAAAGAGCCATATATGGCTCGCGAGCCATAGGTTCCCGACCACTGTCTTAAATCAGAATCAGAATCAGAATCAGAATCATCTTTATTGCAATAGAAATAGGCTAGTCTTTTATGCCACACTTATTCACCTCCATCGAAACAAAGGATGCCGCACTTATTTCCAGCTGCTCAGACATTTCGCCACTTATTTTGAATCCCAAATTAGACTGTGGAGACCAGATTTGAGCAGCGATTAAAATCAAAAGAAGGCAAAAATACCTCCCCAGCCTGGGCTGTTTGGCTTTCCACCGATGTAGTCCTCCTCGGTGCTTCACATGCGGAGCTGGAACTATTTATTACGTATGGGCTTCAGTTCATGGCCATACATCTCTCATGCACACGGGGCATCCTGTAAAGGCTCATATTCACAGTTAACGATTTATGGCGTGCGTTGCCTTGATTGGTACTCTTAAATTATTACTTCCCTGTCAGCTTTACTGTATGCACGAATCATGAGGACCACAATTGCGTTCTTTCACTGCAACTGCAATGTGCACAGCTGATTTGCTCGCATTGACACATGTGACTTATCGAACAACCTGCCGTTGATTACCTTTGTGTCGGTAACCGCAAGGACACATGCATAGGGACGAGCATGTGCACAGTAATTGTTTCGAGAGCAATTGAGACTCTTCTAAATGGAATCTGGCGCTCACCAATGGACTTAGGGTGCTGTTGTTTACTACTAAACACACCCTTGTATTGTCTCTTGACAGTAGTGTTGTTGGAATGAACGAGATCATATCAAACACACACGTACACGCATAACCGAGGATAATAACTTGGTTGAGTGAGTTGTGTTCAGAAATGGAAATTGGTCCATTTGTTTTAATAAAATGTCAACATTTAATTCTCCATCTATGTTAATGGTCTCAAACTATTTTTGTCATGGGACAGATTTGAGTTACCGTATTTCCTAGTGTAAAAGGTGCACCGCCAATGAATGGTGTATTTTCAAACATTTTCCTTATACAAAGCGCACCGGACTATAAGGTGCGCCTTCAATGAATGACAAAGTTTCCCAAATACAGTTTAATATATAAATAGAAAAAAAAATTGATCCAAACATGAAAAAGTCTCTGAATAAGATAAATCAGTACAAATTGTTTTCCAGCATTAGTGTTAAGGCAATTCGCTATACGGACACATTTTAAACATCTTTTCTATTTCCTTACACATCATTTTATTTTCTCGGACTTCCTGTCATGATGTCACATTCTGTCCGTCTTTACATTGTTTTATTTTCTCGGACTTCCTGTCATGATGTCACATTCTGTCCGTCTTTGGAATGTTTTATTTTCTTGGACTCCCCGTCATGATATCACATTCTGTCCGTCTTTCCATTTTTTCTCTGACTTCCTGTCATGATGTCACATCCTGTCCAACTTTACAAAACTTTCCCAAACAGCTCTCTCTCTTCTCCGCTCGCGCCTCGACCATCTATGCAAGCTCCATTATGTGCCCTCCCAAAGATTAAATAATCTTTTTTGTTCTTGCTTTTAATTCCTGCTTCATTAACAATGGCCCTAACAATTAGAGTGACCTATCATCTATTCCAGTGGGAAAAGATATATATTTGCAAAGCAAATATATATACAGTAAAGTCTCGTTATATCGATATTCAAGGGAGTCCGAAAAAATATCGATATAACCGGGACTATCGATATATCCGACCCTGTTTGCATGTAATTTTCTCCGTGCGTGCATAGAAATAGTATCGATATAACCGGGACTATATATATATATATATATATATATATATATATATATATATATATATATATATATATATATATATATATATAAATTACATGCGCGCAGGGTCGGATATATCGATAGTCCTGTTTATATCGATATTTTTCGCACTCCTGAGAATATCGATATAACGAGACTTTACTGTATATATATATATATATATATATATCTCCACTCCCTCAAATTATTACCGTATTATCTTGTGTTTAAGGAATTAAATAAATGTCACCAGGGGTTTGGTCCCAAGAAAATGCTTATGGTATCACTTTTATTTACTACAAATGAGAAATTGAAAGGAAATTTTTAGGAAGCATCATGAAAGTTGACATCTTTGATTTGCTTTCGCGGGCCACATAAAATGAGGTGGGAGTTCGTGTTTTACTCCAGTCCACCGTCAAAGTGTGGGTGTGCCGTTTTTTTGGCTCCTTTGCTTGCCCCCCTGCTAAGTCAACTTGCCACTTGCTCATTATCCCACGGTCATCCATCTATCAGTGTCGGACCGGCCCATGAGTGATGGGTAAATGCTGAATTTAACTCCACACTTCCAGCACCATCTTTCAAATATAAACCACCACACCCCAACATGCAGTCAATATAAGGTCAGAAGCAAATTGATTTGACATGTGCACGCTCCAGAGGTTAGCCCAAACCCACTTGGCATAGCCCCACACATCGTATTTGGGCCAGATAAAGAGATCTCCCCGTGTGGCACAAAGCCAGCGATTCTTGTTTGTTTGGTTTGCCTAGCCTGGTTCTGATCAGATAGCGCCCATCTAGAAATCATTGGTATCTCCTCTAATCCCTGTGTCCGCAGTTGTTCCGTGGTGCAGAACAAGCTAGCAACCCAGCCTCAGATCAGTGCCAGAGCATACAATTTTACCTGACTGAGCACCCTCTGCTCATCTCACTCAGCCATCTGAGCACACAGCTCTCTGGTGATGGAGCTGCTTTCAAATGAGGGCGAGTGAGATGAAATCAGCTGAAAATGAAGCGTACATTAAACTGGCGACATGCGTGGTTTTAAAGATTAGATGTTTTGGCTTGTAAACAACTCTGTGCTCTTCTTGTGTTGTACCCAGAAAAGGAGACCAACCTCAGGTCATTCATCCTGAGGGATCTGCTGCCATCATCTGTGGATAGCTATTACCGATATACTGGCTCTCTGACCATGCCTCCCTGCAGCAAGGTGGTGGAGTGGATCATCTTCTCCAGGCCCGTGTATTTGTCCCACTCACAGGTTTGTTCAGTCCACACACTTGCATGCCCGGGCAGATTATTCTCTGTGGATGGTCAGATTCCATTTGCACACTGACAGCGCTTACCGTTGAAGTCGCATGCAGCAGTTCCTCTCATCTTTCTGCCTCCCTGCGGCAAAGTCTTTTGCATGGGAAAGCGACACTTTTTCTGTCACAATCCTTGGGGGACAACTTTAGTCAAAATTTAGACATCTGCTCATGCTGGGAAATAGCTCTTAAGTCTCCTTATCCTTCAGAGGCTTGTCTTTGTATTGCAAACGTTCAATTCTTTACCAACCGTTAAAAAAGGGGGTTCATTTCACTGCACTCCTGTACACATTATACATACTGCACTCCTTAATGGACACAGTGGGGTCTTGACTTCAGAGTCTAATTAACTTATTCACTGCCACACGATGTGCAAAAGTGTGTCAACTCCAGTGCCAGGGTTGGGTTTTAGGTCTACATTAACATTCAATACAGCGTAAGAAACCTTACAATCTTTTCTATCATCAGAAAAAAGTAATTCCTAAATTATATGGGTCTGCAGTTATATGAGCTTGAAATTAGGGTGGCTGTCCAACATACAATGCAATACATATATATTGGTTTATATATGACTCTAACAACAGCTGAAGCTGGAACAAAGCACTACCATGGAAAAAAAAAGGAAATTCTGCCCCCTTGTGGAAAGGAAAAATATTACGACAGTCCACGACCAGCGCTTTATCGGCACCCAAACAATAAAAAACAAAACCCGACCAAATTCAGGAATGGCGCTCGATGTCATATTTTCAATTCCTGAATAAATTTGTGCATGGTAGTGAATGAGTTAATTTATTCTGTGGGAATGTTCGTAAATCCAAACATGCATATCTCAAATCATTTCACCTCACTGAAATGGGTGGACAGGCCAGTAATCTGTTGCAGCCCTCCCAAAAAAACAACAGATGTCATGTGTTAATTAGTGAGGAAATACTACACAGTGTTTTATTTTATAATGACAAATGGTGAAACCTGAAATGCTTCTCTTGTTCAATGGGTCTTCTGCCGCATTTTTATTCAATACTGACATCGATATAATTCACATTCAAAGATGGTTACAACTTGCAACTCAAATGCAGTACTACTGATAATTTTCCCCATATAAAAAAACATGACTGGGTACCATCATATTGTCTGTCCACATGTGTTGCTGCAATATTTGTGTTTAAATATGCTTTACGGTCGAACAATAGTTTGTACCTTGTGTCAGGTGTAAATCAAAGTATCACTGTTTTCTTGAAAGTGTTTTCAAAATGTTTTTTTGTCATCTCGTAAATGGCCATAAAGTATTCTTGCTTAAGCTACCTCAGGCTTTTTTTTGCCTTGTTTTTATTTTGAGAGGTAATGCATTCCAAATCATGTTTTGCACTTTTTACTGAACCCCTGTGCGGGCATTTTGCAATAATCCCTGTGTTGGCCAACCTAATATCCTCTAGAGTCCTCTGTAAGGTCGAAATGTGCGGGGCTCAGTGGAATTTTATTCTCCACCAGCAGTATTGACCATGGCGACAATGTTTGTGGCGCCACACGGCAGTCTTTTTATGGACCCGTAATTCACCTCCGCAAGCATGCATCGGGCACATTGATTTCAACTATCTGTGCGCTCTAGTCATTAATGCATGGGCTAACAGAACAGTCATGCCAATCAATGGCTGCAAATTTACCCTATTGAGAAGTTACAACTCCATAGGTGGTCATGATAATTAATAAGGCGTGCGCCTGCTGTTGCAGAGGATGTGAATGTTCCTGGTGAGCATTTTGCTCCAGTAGTCGCTTCACGGTGAGCAACTCCAGTTGAATGATGTACTTGCTCCTCAGGCACAGAGTAGAAAAATACTCTTCTTTTTCCTCCCCCATGCAGCTGGAGGCCTTCTACTCCATATTTACGACAGAGCAACAGGACCACGTGAAGTCTGTGGAGTATCTGAGGAACAACTTCCGTCCCCTGCAGGACCTTGATAACAGGAAAGTGTTCAAGTCGGCAATGATGGATGCCTGGCAGAAAGACTTGACAGACGTTCATGGGAACAGTCATGGCACTGAGGCGTCAAGAGGTGAGCTTTCTTCTACTTTACACTTGCATAAGCAGGACCTACAGTGTCTATATATATATATATATATATATATATATATATATATATATATATATATATATATATATATATATATATATATATATATATTTCAAGAATCGTTTCATTCTTCGATTATTTTACAGACTAACTGATGGATTAAGACAGTTTTAACTGAATTTAATCTGAATAACTATTAATCTGAATAACTGATTATCGAACAGAAAATGCAAGTAATTTGTTGCATTTTTCGCCAAAACACTAAACACAATGTAAATACATTTGAAGACAAAAAAGTAGCTGGATCTAAAATAAATTAATGCATATCCAAATTAAATATATGCATGTTTCTTTAGGAGGCGCGGTCTGTTCGGATGTGAGGTTTGGTTAACTGTGGTTTCCATGTACATCTGCTTATTTAAAATCAGAATCACCATCTTTATTGGCCAAGAAGGTAAAATTTACTAGGAATTTGTCTCCATCAGAACATACTGAACTACTATCTATTCGCTCGCTATTAGCTATCTATTCGCTAGCTAATAGCTATCTATTCTACAGTTAGATAGCTTGCTATCTATTTGAGTTACTTCCGGGTTGAGTGAACGCTGCTCACCTACAAAAGAAAATGTATCCTGTGACTGTAAAGTATACGACAAATTAGTCTAGAGGACACTAATAAAGGATAATCTAATATAATCTAGTATAATTCCTGATTGTAAATGGCAAAGAAGGTGTTGTCTGCTGGATTTGGTGCGTATGGATCGGCAGCGGCTGCCGGGGAGGATTCGCTGGAAAAGGTGGTGGGCAGGGTGCGGCGGATTCAGTAGAATTTTCCGCACCCTTGTCTTGGTTCTTGCAGTGTGCATGTCCTGGGTAGGGCGGTGCCAGTGATTTTTTTTTTTCCACCGTCCTAACTTTCCATTGAAGTCGTATTTTGTCCATTTTTGTGGCGGCCCCGAACCGGATTGATTCGATGACTGCCGTGCAGAAATGGTTGTAAAGTTCATCGGCGACTACTGACCCCTAATATGAAAGGGCATCACAGTCCATATACTACAAAAATCCCCATAAAAAGATTGGTTAAAAATATTGCGGGGTTACGGACACTGAATTGTGATGTCATTGAATCGATTATTATTAAAATGACCGTGTGTCGCTGCACAGAAGTGCAGGTCGTTCATTCTACTTCTATGTGCCTAACAAAAGTTAAGATCAATCTAAAAGATCCCAAAGCTAAACCAAATTCTAAAACAGATGCTGCAGATCAGGATCATAATTATCGTCAATTATTGCACATTTACACTGAGAAGTTATCCTAATAGACCATTTTTTCAACACCCATTTTGACACACGGTATAACGGCAAGGTAAATACAGGCGTAATTGATCAAATTCAGAAGGGTTCTCATCTATTCAATGTGTCACTGCCTTGCACAATTACAGCCCTGGCCCACCTAAATGGAACAACAAGGCCATATTTAATGTAATTAATTACACGTGTGTGTCTTGGGCGTGTGTGTGTGCGACTGTGTGCGACCTGCATTAATGTGTCACAATGACTGCTGTGTGCCTCCATGCATGTAGGATGAATGTGTCAAAATAATTTGGTTTGCGGTTTGTTCATGTCGCACAAGGTCTTTAGCTGTCTTTCAAATAACCTTTGGATTACCCGCATTAGCTGTAGTAGTAATTATAGTCACAGTTATTTGTTTTTTGTTTTGAGTAGTGGATCAAAAGACAATTTTTATATTCTTACTAACAAATCCTGGTAACTTCTAGCAAAATGGAGAATGTATACTCAGTTGTGAATTTCGAACAGTTTGCATTGGAAGACCAACAAAATAGCTTTTATTGTCTTGATTATAGATAAATTATATACCATATTTTCCGGTGTATAAGGAGCACCCAAAAGCCTTTATTTTCTTCAAAAGATAACCCTGTGCCTTATACGCAGGTGCGTCTTATATATGAAGTAATGTTGAGCTACAAAATATTTCACAAAGACTGTCAGCAGCCACCGTCTCCATTTCCCGCTGTAGAGGAGGTAGCGCCTTATAATGTGGTGTGCCTTATATTTGGAAGACTTTTAAATATTTATATATTATACTTGGAAAACATTTTTCATTCATTCCTATATATGAAAAAGTTTGAAAATACACCATTCATTGTGGGTGCACCTTATACTCTAGTGCGCCTTATACAACGGAAAATACATTATTTAGAACAGCATGCATAAATAGACAAACAAAATAGCTTCTATTGTTTTGATTACAACTAAAATATATAAACATTTCGGGGTTTAATTACAGGTACTGAATTACTTTTTCATTTCGTGCACCCTTTATTGACTTTAGTGATCATTGATATGAGTTATTAAAAAAGGCTCTGAGCTATCTGGAGGGTAGGATCAAGAGAGAAATCGATCAGTAGTGTATATCGCTTAAAAAAATTATTGGCAGTCCAAAATATGATTACATCAAATCAATAATGCGCTCTGTGTGTATGCTGTTGTCACTTTGAGAGAATTCGTACATCTGGACTTGATACCCAGGCAATAATATCAAGGATGGGACTGGAGCGCTTCTTGACTGTATCATCATTATTTCTCTCAGGAGTGTGCATTGTTTGTATCCATAATTTTGCTGTGGGCATTTAATCTTCAAATGATTGTACTCATTTCCATCTCTAGATTCAAATTCAGGAACTGCACTGTCACTTGAGAAATCACGAGTTCCTCCAGTTGCCCCTCTGTTCACCCTTTTGGCTTCTGTCTCAGTCAGGCTTCCATCCCCGAAGCCTACTTTCTTC
Source organism: Hippocampus bargibanti (assembly GCF_051943395.1). Lineage (NCBI taxonomy): Eukaryota > Metazoa > Chordata > Actinopteri > Syngnathiformes > Syngnathidae > Hippocampus > Hippocampus bargibanti. The sequence continues at coordinate 9,174,908 of NC_142745.1, forward strand.
TGATTGGCCGTCGCTTGGAAAGCCTTCGGGGGAGGCTTTCTGTTATTTTGCGAGCATGCACTTCCCAAAAAGCTGTCTTGCTTATCACACAATATATATATTCTCTATACTGACCTGCACCTCCCTTTTCTTCACCCCCCCTATGCACATCTGGAATGTGTAAATCATTTGTTTCACATCCACGTTAACCAAAAATGAAAAGCCGCCTTGAGTACATGTCCGATGGAGATTAATGAGAAAGACTGCAAAGCCATGTTGTAGGAGAAAATTGATTGGTAATGGTCGTGATGAAGTTGGAGCGCTCGAACGCGTCCAATCATCCTTCATTGTTAATATATGGCGCAGCTAAAATAGAGGCACACAAATTAAGTTGTGAAATTGCTTTTATGGCATTTGGTCAGTGTGCAGAATGAATGTAGCCGAACGTATTTTTATTCTCGACCAAAACCCAACAATACACCCTCACCTTAGCATTGCCGCCTTTCCAGCACATCCGACTGACTCGTCTTCTGGTTAGCTTGCTCATATATTTTTGTTCTTTCGTCTACAATGCAAGAATGCAACTGAAGAGTCAACAATGTGGATGTCTCACCACAAGCGATGACAGCTGTCAAGGTGTTTTCCTCTTTGTGTGTGCGTGCGTGTGTGTTGTCGAGATCTATTTATCTGAACTCAATTGTGTTTGCTTGACAATGCTGTAAGGCAGGGTGCACCTTGGTTAAATTGGATCAATTTTTAAAGCCAAGTAAGCTGTTAGTTGACTTTCATGTGGTACAATTTCACTGAGAAGCGATGTCAAATTGTAAAACTTTGCCCTTCATAATATGAGAAATTCAAAAAGGATTGAAAATAAGTACTCCATAGTCACAAATAATTTCAAATCAAAACAGGTCTCGAGAAACATTCTATAACACAAGTAATGAATGTCATCCCCAATCTTTGTCTTTCATTAAACATTAAGCCTCTGACACCCAACACCTGACAGGTTCAAATTCAAACACTGTCACACTTCATCAACACTTCCTAAATTTCCCCCTGTGTCCTCCCCCCCTTGTCTTTCTCTTATGCTAGATATGTCACACTGTTCAAAAGAAAATGTATGCTCATTGATCTGCCTAAATTTGCAAACCTCACTGCATGTATTCCTCCAAGATCCAGTGTGGAGGATTGAAAAAAGCATTACAAAGTATGTACATGGCAATTTTTCCGACAAATACCGTAAATTGTATTTTTGTCAGACTACTTTTTTTTGTCATCATGGTTTTCATTTTCTTCAAAAACTATTTTATACACTTATTTAATTCATTTGAGCATTAGAACACTAGACATAGACAAAAGAAAAGAAAAAAATACATTTCTTGACATTTTTGTTCACCAATGACACTCATGCGGGGGTCGGATTAAGTCTATCCTACTCTCAGATTATGTAATAAAAATATATATGATTATATATTACAATACCTTGTAAAATATAAAGACAGGGTATTACATGTGAAAAATATAGTGCCCTTTTTTGTCTATTGCAACAATTTTTTTAAATATGTTGACCTATATATACCCGTATATGGTCGATGCACATCATGACTTATATTAGAAAATATAATACAACATCTCACATATGAAAATATATTATTACATGTCTTGCATGATATCTTTAAATGTATTGCAATATATTTTCAATCAGTCAGGTTGGAATGGGCGCATAGACGGATAGACAGAGAGTGTGGGTGTGCAAGTAATTACACCCTCCACCCCCACTATATTTTGCACTTTTCCCTCATTATGCAAATGATTGTGGCAATCTCAATATTTCCCAAATCCTGTGCGCACATCATTAGTTGACATTGTTTCCTAATTGCTGTTACGACATCGTGCTTGGGGAGAATGTCCAGATTTTCAAAGTGGCAGCCGGCTTTAGTATCGGTGGTGCAGCCTGTACTGCCACCTTGAGGTCGCTCTGCCTGTTCCCCTCCCCTCCCTGAGTTCCCGTAAAAGGTTTTTCATGGTAACAATGGAACTCCTGTTTTGTTAGCGCATCTAAAAGAGAAATACTGCGCTACTGTTATTTGGATACCCGTGGTTAATAATGATGATCTTGTCTTTCATCTTCACTCTGGATTGAATTGCTGAAAGCTTTCCTTCCTCATGCAGTATGCAGTAGTGCCCCAGTGAGCATGACGATCCAACCACTGAACCAGACGGCCCTGATGGTGAGGTGGGAACGGCCCCTCACCGTGTATCACCCGCCCATCACTAGCTACATGGTATCCTACAGCTGGGTGAAACGCGATGTCGCTGATGAAGAGACCTTCACCAAGACAGGGGATCAAAGCATGGTGAGCGCCCTTAGATAACACGCAACTGACATCTCCACAAGAGAATAAATCATCTCGGTGGGTTTTTGCAACATGGATGTTACTAACAGGATGAGTCAGTGTGAATGTAAGAGGTGACAGGTTATGAAAAACTCTGGATGTAGCCAGTGGTTGATATCAAAGCCCAGACCAACTCTTGCCCACCTCCCATGCCTCCCACCCTGTCACTCAAGTTTGGGTGAGGAGACACGCGGGGCTGTCACATTCACTGACAGATTTATCCATAATGCATGTCTGTGTGCACCTGGGGTCTCTCTTTATATGATGATCTATTACATTTCCAACAGTTGTGTTTAATGTTTAGACTTGAACCTAGACATGTACCTGGTAAATGACACTTAATAAATTCAAAATAAGACAGATTTACCTCTGTTAGCTTTTACTCATCTGGATTTTTTTTTTTAACAAGATGGCGTCGCGAGAGTGGCTGCCTTTCCAGCAGCTTCTGTATTTTGTTTTTCTACTTCTTCCTTTCCTTACATCTTCCTTTCATAACTTTGCTGCTGTGAAATGTAAATTTCTCCACTGTGAGACTAATAAAGGTAAATCCAGTCCAATCAACCATGTCAGAAAAAACAGTGGCGGACGGTCAAGACCTGAAAAGCCTTCTCTGTTGGCCTCAAAATATCTGAATGATGTTAATTATATTTTATATTATAATAGTATTTTATTTATTATTGCATCTATGCTTGTCTGTGGCTTGTCCTTGAGAGCTTTGAAAGGCGCTTGAACTAAAATGTATTATTATTATTATTTTGTCCATGAATTCTGCTCCAAATTGTCTTGATAATGTGAGTAGTTCATATTTCTCAATAAGGTGTGTTTCAAGACTTTTGTCAATATACGATCGGTATCAAAAATAAATGCTTTAACAACAACTGAAGCTGTAACAAAGCACTTAACATGTACAGCTATAATATGACAATATGACAACACAAAGACACAGTCATTCAATCTTAAGCACTTTCTGCACCGTCTTTGTTGTGTGAAGCAGTTCTAGATGAAAGAAGAAAGGATCAGAGCATCCTTTTCACCAGTGGATCAGGGGTGTCATGGTGAAATATGCATGTCTGCTACAAGCTAAATTTATAAGGCAAACACAAAGCTGTAGCATCCGTTGACGAAAAGAGACTCACATCTCTCTTCCCACGTAAATCCGCTTCAATTCCAAACCGTGACAGTTCCACATACGCAAAAGGGTTGTTAAGAGTTGACAAGAAAAAAGTCACATCTATAAAACCCATCCACTCCGTTTTTCGTCGGTCTTGTATGAGTACGTCTCTGCTTTAAGTATGATTTTCAAGCCCTCAGTCATCATGTTCACCCTTAAATTCAGATCGTTCTTTTGTTTTTCCAGCACTCAATGTCTCCACAGAAATCCATCCTGCAGGACTTATACCTACAGGCATGTTCTTCCGCACACTAAATATTCCGCTCTCGGCTCATGCCGTCTTCTATTTGTGTGAATCTAACAACCAGCTGCGCCTTCCTTTAAAGCCCGCAGACACCCCTGCACCAAGCACCCCCCACCCCCACCCCCTCGAGCTCGTTCGCAGAGTGCACCACTGCTTTTTTACACATGGACAGCACTAGCGTTGTTGGTTTTTTTTTAGCTTGAACTTTTTACCGGGTGTGGGAATCATTTTTCTGCTCATAATCTTTCTGAAAAAAGTATCTCCAGTCTGGATTATTTCATGTGGAAGATTGCAGTAACCACAAATCAGTTCATTTGTTTATGTCATGTATAATGAAACAATTTATTGCTTTATTTATGTATTTATTTTTGGAGGTGGGGGGCACAAGTTGCCCAGAACATGGAAAAGAGACAATACAGCACAGGTTGTAATGAATACTTAGATAAACTGGAGCTGTCCTCGTTTTCAGAAGTAAACTTTCTTGATATGCAGACTTTATTATTTTTTCAAAACTTGCATTAAACTCCCTCTGTAGCTTTGCCTGCAGAACGACCTCGAAAGTTATCTATTAGCTGTTTTTTCAGTTTGTTTTTTAAAGGAATTTCAACGGATTGTCTCATTGCTTTCATTCGCTTTAATTAATTTCATGTGATTGTACATTTATAGCACAGACACTTAATTCGTCTGTCAGCGTTGTCGCGCCCCGCTGATACATTAATACTCTCACTTTACTGAGAGCAGTCGCTCAAGTTCCCCCTCAGCTGTCAGTCCTTCTTATAATACGCTCTTAATAAGCATTTCAACTCTCAGTTTCTATATCCGTACACCTTTTTTTCTGAATTGTCTTCTGAAATACAAGCAGCTGCCTTTTTAAAGTACCTCTAGCTCCCGGGTTGTCGCCATGTAAGTTCGACTAATTGAGCAGATACGATACTGCACAATGTGGGTCAATACATGTATTGATGCACATGTACACAATCAGCTTTTCAGTATCATCATGAGCCTTAGATGTGTTTTTTTTTTATCTTGCAGAAAGCAGTGATCACAAATGTGTCCCCAGATGTCCTGTACCTATTCAGAGTGCAGGCTGTATGTCAGCATGACCTACGCAGCGATTTCAGCCAAACGCTACTTTTCAGAGGTACGGTTAACTCGTGCATATTCACCGTTCACTAATTCACTTATTTGCGTTTGCTCAACGATGCTGTCAAAGCTGTCGAAAGAGAAAAGGAGTCTCGAGTATAGCCATGAAGTTCGTTCAAGTGACAATCTTGACTGAATGTTTGTGTCCTTATGTATGTGGGATCATAGCATACAATTTATATACATGTATATGTATAGATAGATAGATAGATAGATAGATAGATAGATAGATAGATAGATAGATAGATAGATAGATAGATAGATAGATAGATAGATAGATAGATAGATAGATAGATGGATGGATGGATTGGGGGGGAACAATTTCAGATTGGGCGAACAATCATTGGAGCACCACTAAATTAAAATCAGAGTCAGAAAAGGAAACCTTTAATCGTCCTACAATGGGGAAATTGTAAAATATGTGCGATTGATTTGTTTTTCTCACCTTCAAATGTGAGGGGTCACTTACAGTAACTATGAACTGTGCATTATTTCCATATTTATATTATCTTTTGTCATTACTTGTATTTCATTATAGTATAAATGTATGTAACATATTGGCACCCCCCCCCCCCCATTGTGTTTCAGCAAATACCACAAGAATATTTGAAGGCTCTCGCATCGTTAAGACTGGAATGGTAAGTTCACCAGTAGATTGATAGTAGAAATGTCTTAACATCATGAAACATCAATCCTTGAGGTCAGTGTTATTCAAGCACTGTGCCGCTGTGCCTTGAGATATTGTCAGATGTACCGTGGGAAATTAGCCAATGTGTACGCCTGTGCGGTCTGTCGCCTGGCAGAGTAACCAGGTGCTACTCTTCCATACCGGTAGGTAGCAGCAGCTAGCTAATTGCCTTGTGCTTCGAGACAAGCAAAGTTTCAGCTGGTGGTACCGCAGGATTTTCTTTTCCCAATGAAAGAAATCTGCCGTGGCTGGAAAAAGATTGAAAAACACAGTTTTGGGTAACTTCGCATATTCTTGCCTCTCTCAGCCTACAGTATCTCCAGTGTCATCAGCGGACATGGCTCCCATAAGCTCTGGTTCTTCAACATGGACATCCTCTGGCATCCACTTCTCCATTGTCTCCATGGCAACAGGCCTGGGCCCCTCCTCCAGCGGCAGTCAAGCCACGGTGGCATCAGTGGTTACGAGCACCTTCCTCGCAGGCTTGGGTGTCAGCGGGGGCGTCATCTCTTCTTTGCCCAGTTCTGTTTGGCCAACGCAGGTACCTCAAGTCACAAAGAGCCCCCCTCACTCGTCCACCCCATCCTCAAAGCCCAACGCGGAGCAGGTGGTGCCACAGGTTGCGGAAACCGACTCACCGGCTGAGGAGAACCAGGCAGCGCCCAAGGGTGAGGAGGAAGAGGATGATGAGGGGGACGGAGAGGGAGAGCAGGATGACAGGGGTGCGGAGAAGAAGAAGAAGAACAAGACGACACCCACCTATGAGGAAACGCAAGACAACAGTACAGTGACCAAAGAGTCCGTCCTCCCCACCCCCGCCTCCACAGCCAAAGAAAAGACCACGGTCCAAGGCAGCACGGCTTCTGCGAGCACTGTCGACGGTCGCCTGACCCCCCCGCGGGAAAATCTCACCGACGTTAATGCAGTCACCACTCAGGAGCCGCGAAACGACAGCGCGGAGATGCAAATCCCGCAGAGCTCTACGCTCTCACCAAAGATCAGCAGTGATGGGAAAAGTCTTTGGCCATTCTCGATTCATACCGGTGAGGCCACATTTTTTCACATCAGACAACATTTCCTCTTCAGCTCACAAAGTGTGGTCATGATGGCGTCACAAAATGGTTTTGGATAACAAATCTTGATTCAAGGCCAATCTCAGTCAAAAACTAAACTGTACTTTAGGCTTTTCGGAACAACATGGAAGCCGGAGGGTAGACGCCTGCTCGAAGGGTTGTGCCTCAAGGTTTTCCTCTGGGGCTATTACCTTCAATAGAAAGCTGATTTAGATCTTTTTATTTGGTGTTTATCTTACAGCATTCACGCTTTACAATTCAATTTCTTTTATTGCGACTGGAATCTTAGCACACACAAAAAGAAAAAAAATATTCATTCACTGACATTCCCCAATTTTTTGGGGGGGTTTGTTTTTTCTTGGGTGAGGGTGCATTTGAAGTTTCGGTCAGACCTCTGGCAATGGTTTTCCTTCTAATGAGGGGCCGGCATTTACAATTCAATTTGTTTGTTGCCACTTTCAAAATCAGCTTTCTATTAATAGCCCCTGAGGAAAACATTGAAGTATTTACCTTGTACAACCGCCCCACTTTCAATGCAGATAACTCTACAACAAATGTTAGATTTTTTTTTTTTTTTGATGAAAGAAGAGAGTATAAGGTTTTTTACGCTGTATTGAATGTTTATATAGTCCTAAAACTAAATATTCAGCAGGTCCTGCAATTTCAGTGACAATGACAAAAACCATGCCGCTGGAGTGTCTGGCAATGAATGAGTTCAAAAAAGGAAAAAAGGTGTATTAGTTGCAATAATTAAGTCATAATATCAAAATAAAGTCTAACTTTGCAAAGAAAAAACTCACTTTTTTTACAATAAATGCATGATTGTATTGTCATTGTGAATGATAAGATACCATGTTTTCCGGTGTATAAGGCGCACCCAAATGCCTTCATTTTGTTGAAAAGATTACCATGCATCTTATACGCAGGTGCGCCTGATGTGTGAAGTCATATTGAGCCACAACAGGTCTCGCAACTACTGTCAGCAGCCACTGACTCTATTTTCCCCTGTAGAAGAAGTAGTGCATAAACCCAGCGTCTACTGTGTCGCCTTATAATGTGGTGTGCCTAATATTTTGAAAGCTTTCATATATTTATACAGCTAACATCCGAGTTACGACCACCTGTACTTACGACCACGACCGCCAGACCTCTTTTTTTTCTTCCTACACCTGGCACCACAAATTTATAAACAAAATTTATAAATGAACTGTAAACAGTTTGGTATGTAATAGTATTCAATAGAAAACATTGCTTAAAAACAACAGATTGACATTGTATATTATCCTGTCGTGTAAACATCATGTCGGCCATTTTGAATGGATTTTGACTTACAGCCGTTTAACTTGCGACCGTTTTGTCGGAACGGAACCCGGTCGTAATTCGGATGTTACCTGTATATCATATTTGGAAAACTTTTTTCATTCATTGAAGGTGCGCCTCATACTCCAGTGCGCCTTATGTATGGAAAAAGTTTGAAAATACATCATTATATACTCTTTAGGTGTGCCTTATAAATAAGGTATTGCATCTTTATATTCAATTGTTATTTTAACTGGTAAAACCCCACTCCTATCTTCGCTCTCTGCTATCCATGTAATACCATCGTCAATATTCTCTGATCGAGCAATTTTTTAACCTCTCTCCCCTCCCAAAGTACTTTTGATTGATCAGTTTTTTTTTTTTTTTTTTTTTTTTTTTTGTCAATGATGATCCCAAAACGACCGAAACACAACAAATAATACAATTAAGCTAATTAATCCCAATATAATGTCTACTGACAGGTCGGCATTGGAAATGAGAACCTGTTCTCTATTGCTTACCCTGGATTAGTAACAGTCAAATATGTTTTTAAATGTTATGATAAGCAGCTGTGGGGAGAAAAAAAATGTAAAATATGGTTTTATATGTCCTTTCTTTCAGAAAGGACCACCTTGTCCAACGTGACACGAACGCCTCACCCCGGCATGGGCAGAATGGTGTGGATTGTCCCGTTGGTGGTGGTATCGGCTCTGACCCTGCTGTGCTTCATCATGATGCTCATCGTAATGGTCTACTGGAGGTGAGACTTGTACAAGATGAAGGGCCTTATTGGAGACATGACATTGACAAGTTTGAACAAAGAGGCTGCTTGCATGCAGGTGTGAGTATGCACAGCATCACCTCCTGCAGGGTGCCTCGACTGGGATCACCACCTTATCGTGGTGAGGCACTTTGCGCGTCTCCGTGACCCCGAGAGCTATGTCGGCTGGAGTCTTGTACTCCTGGCAGGGTCACCCAAGCCGAACAGGTCGGAGGGTAGAGGCCAGACAAAGAGTGATCCCAAATCCGCACCCGGGGGTAGGCGTAGGCGGAGTCCAACAGATCGGACCACCGGCAGCCCCTTGCAACCGCACTCACCTGAAGGTCGTCTCGAGTCTTCACTCTTGCCACTGGAATACAGTGGGTGCGGCCAAGTATGTGGGGGAAGGAATTGCGCGCCCCGTCCCTCACACTAAATCCACTAGTAGCGCAGGTTTCAACTTCCACCATATAAGTCCACTGGCGATAGGATAAAGTGACGGGGGCAGGTCATGGATGTGACTGGAAGCTTCTAGCTTGATTCCTACACAGGGGCGGTACAGGATTGATGGTCGTTGCGAAGATGGGATGGAGCAACATTATCCTTCGGCAGCATCCTGTGCGTCTGAGCAGCCCTATTCAGGGTCCGCACTGCTCACCCCTTATAGGGGAAGGGTCTAGAAAAGGTGACCTAAACATTGCTTGTTCCACCACACCTGGGTGGCCCACCGCAGCCACCAAGGCATCCCCCCTCTGCGGTCGAAAACGAAATATAATCAAACCCATGACTATGAACCTGGCTTCCTGGAATGTTCGCACCCTCCTCGATGCTCGAGACGGGATGGAGAGACCTCGGAGACGAACTGCCCTCATCGCACATGAGCTGAGAAGGTACAACATCGATATTGGCGCACTCAGTGAGACTCGGTTCTCAGGCGAGGATTCACTCACAGAAGTTGGTGAAGGTTACACCTTCTTCTGGAAGGGTCTCCCAGAGAATGAGCGAAGACTCCATGGAGTTGGCTTTGCTGTGAAAAGCAGCTTACTCAGTAACATCCCTGAGTCCCCCCAAGGCATCAGTGAACGGCTTATGACCTGGCGTATTCCCCTGGTAAAAGGTCGCTTCGCAACTTTAATCAGCGCCTATGCTCCCACCTTGGATGCTGACGATAACACCAAAGATGCCTTCTACGAGTCCCTGGATGCTACCATATCCAAAATCCCTGCCTCTGATAAACTTGTTCTGATGGGTGACTTCAATGCCCGAGTAGGTACTGATGCCAGGCTCTGGAAACAAGTAATCGGAAGGCACGGCACGGGGAAAATAAACAGCAATGGCCTCCGACTCCTCACTCTGTGCTCTGAGCATCAGTTGATTGTAACTAACACCATCTTTCAACTGAAAAAGAAATACATCACATCATGGATGCACCCCAGGTCCAAACATTGGCACTTACTGGACTACATCATCACAAGGCAACGGGACCAAAATGATGTCTGCATCACGCGGGCCATGCGTGGGGCTGAATGCTGGACTGATCATCGACTGATCAAGTCCAGGCTCAAGCTGAGAATTCGACCTCCTCATAAGAAACAGCAACCCCAAAGGCGTCTTAACACCAGGGCCCTGGAGTCCCCAGAATGTGCAGCCAGCTACCGCCACAAGCTGGCAGAGGGACTTGCCAGCCTGGACAACGACACCAGTAACGGTGACCTTGATGTTGAAAGCAGGTGGAAAAAATTGAGGACAACAATTCATCAAGCTGCCTCTGAGACCATCGGCTTCACTCAGAAACGTCATCAAGACTGGTTCGATAACAGCTCAGCTGCCATACAGGAGCTTCTGGAAGCCAAGCGCAAAGCCCATACCACACTTCTCTCCAACCCTCATTCTCCACTTCTCCTCTCTCACTACAAGGCCATCCGTGGTGAAACACAGAAACAGCTGAGGATGATGGAGAACAAGTGGTGGCTCAGCAAGGCCCAAGAAATCCAGAGGCATGCAGACAACAACAACACACACGCCTTCTATGATGCTGTAAAATCCCTGCACGGCCCACGAAGACAACACATTGTCCCAGTTAAATCTGCAGACGGTTCTGTACTACTGAAGGACAAACAGCTAATACTTGAGCGCTGGGCAGAGCACTTTGACTCCCTGCTCAACCAAGTAAACCCTTCAGACACATCTGTCCTTGACTCCCTCCCAGAGCTTCCATCAGTTCCCTCCCTTGATGAACCTCCTCAGTTCACAGAGGTCCTCTCTGCAATCCGGAGCCTTAAAAACAACAAAAGCCCTGGCCCTGATGGACTTCCAGCTGAGGTCTTCAAGAGCGGCGGTTACCTCCTGACACGGAAGCTTTACCACCTCATCTGCAACATCTGGCAAAACGGGACACTTCCTCAGGAATGGAAAGACAGCAACATCGTCACCATTTACAAAAGGAAGGGGGACAAGTCAGTCTGCGGCAACAGCCGTGGCATCTCCCTACTTTCTGTTGCTGGCAAGATTCTTGCAAAAGTAATGCTGTTCCGTCTTACATCGCACATTACCGAAGACATCCTCCCAGAGACACAATGCGGCTTCAGGAAGGATCGAAGCACTCTGGACATGATCTTCGCTGCGCGCCAAGTTCAGGAGAAATGCAAGGAACAAAACAAGGACCTCTATATCACCTTCATTGACCTTACAAAGGCATTTGACACAGTTAACCGTGACATTCTCTGGACCATACTGCAGAAATTTGGCATCCCCTCCAAATTTCTCGGCATCCTAAAACAGTTCCACAGCGGCATGCAAGCAACTGTACTTGTTGGTGGCCAGCAATCTTCCCCGTTCCCTGTGGAAGTCGGGGTGAAGCAGGGCTGTGTACTGGCCCCTGCTATATTCAACCTGTTCCTGATGGCAGCTACGCTCCTCTTCCATAAGTCCATCCAGGAAGGTGGCGGCGTAGAAATCCAATTCCGCCTGGATGGTAACCTGTTTAACATCAGACGCCTACAGGCCAAGACCAAGACCCTGATCAGCGGCATCCACGAGCTACAGTATGCAGATGATTGTGCTCTGCTGGCCCACAGCCCAGCTGCCATGCAAAATGCCCTTGATACCATGTCCTCCGTCTACCGATCACTCGGTCTCGTGATCAATGTAACCAAAACGGAGGTCATGGCAAAAGAGAGTTCTCCAACCCCAGCGTTCACCCTCAGTGGCACACCCCTCAAGGTTGTCCAACAATTCAGCTACCTCGGCAGCATTCTAACACCCTCCTGTCTAATTGATGATGACGTCCAGGCCCGCATCCATCAAGCCTCCAAAGCTTTTGGCAGATTGCGTACTCGTGTGTTCGAAAACAACCACTTAAGAACTCCAACAAAAGTCGCAGTCTACCAAGCAGTGTGTGTGTCCACGCTGCTATATGGCGCAGAAGCCTGGACCATCTATCGACGCCATGTGAGACGCCTTGATGCATTCCACATCAGGTGCCTCCAACGAATCCTTGGCATCACCTGGCAGGATCGTGTTCCACACACCGACATCCTTCAACGCACTGCCTCCACCAGTATCGAGGCCATACTGGCAAAGAGGCAACTTCGGTGGGTTGGACATGTCATCCGGATGCCTAGCTGCCGCTTGCCTCGACAGGTGCTTTATGGACAACTCTTGTCAGCGAAGAGGAAGCCTGGTGGTCCTAAGCTGCGATACAAAGACCAGCTTAAACAGACTCTAAAGAACTGCAACATCAAGCCCAGCGATCTGGAGTCTGCTGCAGCGAACAGGCCACTGTGGCGCTCCTTATGCCACGAAGGGGTGACACAACTTGAAGACAAGCGCACCCAGAGGAGGATCGTGCGGCACGAGCAAAGACACCTTTGTGCTGCTTCAGTACCGTCTCGCCAGCCCGGTCCTGGCCTCACATGTCCTGAATGTGGCAGGATTTGTGGCTCCAGAATCGGGCTTCATAGTCACCTACAGTGGCATCGCCGCCAGCGCCACAAAGCAATGGAAGCGACGTCATCCTCGACTTCGATGGACTGCCAAGAGAGACCTCCTGCAGGAATAACAGGCTTTTTGCCATCTTGGGAGTCATCCATTTTTTCACTCACACCATCTCGGTTGGGTCTGATGACACCCTGCCACCCGCCCCTTCGAGTGTCGCACGCACATCCTGTAGTTGCTGATTTCTATTTATTCTATTCTGGTTTATTCTTTCTTATTTGAAACAACTCATCCATCATTCATTCATTTTTCTGAACCGCTTTATCCTCACTAAGCTTGCGTGGGGTGCTTTGGGCAGTAGACTGGGGACACCCTGAACCAGGCCACACAGACACAAGCAGCCATTCATGCCTATAGTCACACCTAGGGGCAATTTTGAGTGTTCAATCAGCCTGTCGTCCATGTTTTTGGAATATGGGAGGAAACCGGAGGACCCGAAGAAAGCCCACGCAGGCCCAGAGAGAACATGCAAACTCTACAAAGGAAGGTCGAAATTGGAATTGAACCCTTTCGCTCTGCACTGTGAAGTCGACATGCTAACCACTCGCCTACCGGGCCGCACCCATCCATCATTCGCACTTTAATTTATGTGATGATTCCTTTGTGCACCTTCTTACTGCAATCAAAGCCATCATCATATGAGGCTCAAGGCAGGAGACCCGAAGGCCCCGTAATACCAACAGCGGTCTGTCCCAGCTGTGTTTTCATCTGCTCGGCTAATTTCCAGCCACGCAAGTGAAGTTCCAGTAATTACCCAGGCCAAGCCACTGGCACATGTGGGATAGCTAATGAGTTACAAATAGCACTACTGGCTATTTCCTCAGCTGGTCTCATGCATATTGATTTATTCCCCTAAAGATTCTGCATTATTATTTTATCTGTAGCATTTTAATTAGGTATTCTCATAATTATTCTATTTATTAATCTGCTTATCAAAATGACTTTTGCCCAATTAAAGAGTTGTAATGAATATGCAGAGAAAGTTCTCTACGGACTTGAGTATATTTGTGAGCCTTCTTTTTTTTAATGGTGCACAGGTCACAGATTTTATGTATTTATACTTGGGTGCCTGTGGGTTTGTGTGTGTGTTTGTGTGTTTGCGTGCGTGTGTGCGTGTGTGGGTGTGTGTGTTTGTGTGTGTACTGTGTGTATATGTCAGAAGTGCGTGTGTGTGTGTGTGTGTGTGTGTGTGTGTGTGTGTGTGTGTGTGTGTGTGTGTGTGTGTGTGTGTGTGTGTGTGTGTGTGTGTGTGTGTGTGTGTGATATTGGAACATGCTTCGTTAATTAAAAAACAAGGAAAAAAGTCACATCTAGTTTGATTTTAACGCCAAAAACCGTTTGAGGGGAAGCCATGTCTGCTTTCCACTGCTGAATTTGGAGGTTCACAATGGAATGAATGATTTGAACTGAATGAATGATGATGAATGATTTGAACTGGCTCTACAAACCAAAGGAGCTTTGCAAAAGTATGTTATAGAATGGAATTAGGCATGAACACTTTGCGATAATCGACTCTGAGGTTTGTGAATTAGTTAGAATCAAATGGCTGTTAAATGTGTTAGTCTTTGACCATCAAGTTCCCTGTTACCTGGTGTGAGTTTAAAGGACAACCGACGCGTCCGGACGAGTTGTGTCCATAATTTGTAAAATCGCTTCAAATGACTTCGACTGAGTGTATTTTACAAAGATTCCACCACATATAGCTATGTTTTACATTTTAAGACTCGCACTGAATATTCTGGAAGTCTTGTTTTTGAGTTGGTGACGAGTCCTCACCCTACGTCACTGAAGGAACGGCCCTTAGCGAGAAAGGACATACCTTGCATCACCTCAATGCATTTTGCGGTACTTTGTTTGGTCTGAAAACTTCGTGTTGATCGGTGTTGATGGCGAAATTAGAAGGAAAACACATAACGCAATGGTGAATCGTTGTATGTTACACCGAGACAACTATTAGATATTCGCTGACAAAAATTCCAAGATGAAAAATCAAACAATTTCCAACAGACCTCTGGCGCCATCTTCTGCATTTTCTGTGACCTTCTTTAATCGATTGCAAACATTTATACTTTCCTCTTCAGAACTATTTGAATCATATTCATAACTGGATGCGTAACAAGAAAGCATATTCTCAGAATCTGAAGCCATTGTTTTGATTCTCGAGCAATGCAAGACGTCTTGGCGTGACATCACGAACTGGGGCCGGGACTTTCTGAAAATGCCCAATTCGCAGCTCAATTTTTTGCAGATTTTGGACACTTTAAGTCATTTTAATTGGTGTTTTGCATTAGAACAAAAATATCATACTGCGTGTTTTGGGTATTTTAGATGCTATAAAACGTTTTTCTGATGTCAGTTAGGAAACAAAAAAGTGATGTCAGTTGTCCTTTAAGAGTTCAAGCTCGACTGACTTCCCCTTTGAAAGTCTTGTTTTCCATATTGGCGTGTAAATCGGTCACAGATTTTGCCAGCAGAAGACGGATGCAAGGGCGGGAAGAGCCAACTGGGCAGACCATCCCAGTGGTTGTTATGACAACTTACTCAGTTCAGTCAATGTCAGCCTCCCTTGGGGGAAGCGGCTCTGATGAAAGATGAAATCAAACCATTCAGTCTTTACTCTTTTTGTTTGAGCCAGTCTCTGCTCATTAGCCTCCCATGCGCTTTGAAAACAAAAATAGCCGCTTAAATTCATACAGTACATTTTCGAAAGATGTAGTCAACCTAAAGTCTTTGGTAGTATTTGTCTGATATTTGCTCCTCCTTACTTGTCAAAGTTAAGGTCACGAGCCGAACTCCAACCGGCTTAATTGCAGCGCACATCTGGACGCCTCCGAGGCCCGAGCTGTTTGTTGAAAGCTCACAGATGTTTGAGGCCGGAACGAATCCCGTGCGGTGCCGGCACCTCGGCGTGTCCGTCCGTGTTGATGCCTTGCTTCATTTTATTTTCCAAGTGTCATCCTTTCAGTCAAGCCACGCTCATCTCCGTCATTTGTCTTCCCTCAAACAAGCCGTCGGGAGGCAAAGTGTGGAGGACGTGGGGACCTCGCTGGTTAGTTAGCCGCAACGCATCTGCGCCCACTGGGAGATTGATTGGAATTTAGAAGCTGTGACGCAAGGGGGGAAGGCGCCCTCCTCACCCTCACCATTTGTTAACCCAGCCTTCCCCACACCATTCCGTCGCTCCATGTCTCCCTTTACATACCTTGGGTCATCCGATCCAGCCTGTTTGTTGTGGTTGTCAGTCCATGCGAGAGAATGACTAGCATCTGCACCCTTCTCTGCAAGTACAGGTAGGATCACACCTGGGACATTTTTTAGTGGCGATGGCTCTCAAATTGGCTCTTTGTATGCGTAGTCATGAGTAAACATCGTGTGCGTCAGTGACATGGACTTCATGCTGGCTGATGAGGACAAGACTCGACTTTGTCTCTGTGCCTTTTAAGGGCTTCCATAAATTGCACCGCTGCCCCCCTCCCATCCCCACTCCCCACCTTCCATTCATTTCTGTCCATTGTGGAGGACATTTTGAATGCGTTCACAATGCACTCTCAGAGATAAATTTAGTGACACTCCAAATATGATTAACACATCTCTTTGTTTTTTAAACGCAAGATGCCTTGGAAAATTGGATGTATAGTTGCCTAAACGTGTCCTTGGGAGTTTTGAAAGGCGCTTATTGTCACGATCTGGTTGGTGACCAACGGGTGGCGCTGTCGGCCCCGCCTGCACCTGCACAGGTGATGGTCGTTCCGATCAGTGGCAGTTAAATGGACTCCTGGCACGACCATTCGGTGTCGGGTCATTGCATTATATGCTGTGCATGTGCTTGCTGCACCCTGTCAGGTTTGTTTAATCTTAGCAGACTTTTATGTCGAGAAATAGTTTACCAAAACTGCCAGATGCAAAGAGCAACTTTTGCTAATGCATTTATTCCGTGTCTCAGTGACTTGATATGTTTTTGTACCAAAACCTGTTAGCGAGTGCTAACGTGTTGCTGCCGTGTCTCACTTGTACCGGCATATTTTTTGTGTTACTACCGTAATGCATGTTGTGTTGCTGCCGCGTAACAGGCAGTTGTTTTGAAAGAAAAGTTAAGGTATATTATTAAAACATTTTCTGTGTCCCGTCTTTCTTTATAAACATGCGGTTTATAGTCGGGTGCGGTTTACGTATGCACAAAACAGTTTATCCTTTAAAAATGTACTGGGTGAGGTTTATAATCCGGTGCGCTCTGTAGTCCCGAAATTACAGTATGTATCTATTGCATTGTGTTTTGGACAGTCATCCTCATTTCAAGCTCATATAACTCCAGACCCGTATGATTTAGGAATTAACTCTTTTTTTCAGATGAAAGAACAGAGTGTAAGGTTTCTAACGCTGTATTTAATGTTTATGTAGTCCGAAAACTCAATATTCTGTGGGTCCTGGAATTCGAGTGACTGTGACAAAAACCCTGGCACTTGAATGGACACATTTTTGCACGTCTGGCAGTGAATGAGTTAAATGGATGAGCTTGCACTATAATATCAAATAAATTGTTGTTTTTGATTCAGCATGGCTGTTTTCAACACTATGCTCGTATTATGTTGGTTTCAAAGCACTTTGAACGCAGCACATATTGTCCCTGAGGAGAGGGTGTTTGAGATGACAGTTTGTAACTGTTTACATTATCACCTGTAGTCTCTTTGGCAAAATTGTCATGTCGTGTCCAACGTGGGTACATTTGTGCGTCATTCATGACTTTATTCCGATGCCTGTTGTTTTGATGGCAATCCGCTTGATATCTCTTTTGTCTTTTTTTTTTTTTTTTGTAACTGCAGGAGGTTTTTCCAGACAGCTCACTTCTATGTTGAGGAGAGCAGCTCTCCTCGGGTGGTGGCCAATGAGAGCATCCCCTTTATCCCTATACCAGGTAAACAGCATGATTCTCCACAGCAAAAAGAACTATTTTAATATCGTTATGTGAGGTTTTCTTGAACACATTCCTATATATGTGCCTGCTTAAATTGCATTATTTAGGTGGGAAACTCGTTTAAAATAACACGGTTAATTTGGGAAGTATACTCAAATCACCATAATCATTTCTCAAATGACTCTCTCTCTGTTACCTTGATATGCATATTTGCACAATTTAAGTTCATTTACATGTGAAATGACTCTGGGAGTCCCTTTGCAGCTGAGCTTTAAGACTGGCTGGCCTTTTTTTCCTTCTTCTCGCTTTTAATGTTCCCAGCAGCCGAGCACAGGCTGGCTGCTAGTTGATATCAGGCTTAAGTTTCTCTGTCACAAAGCTCTGTGACATTTGAAGACGCCGATATCGTAGTCACAAAGCGCAGCTGATGTCGCCATCGACTCCTCATTAAAATTCCACTTTCATTGCTTGTCGCCTCTTTTCTTCCTTTTATTTGCATTGTAATGTTCCCACAGTATATATTGTCAGAATAACTGAACAGCCAGTGGAATTGCGTCGATTCAGTTCAAGGGAAGGGAAACTCACAGAGGTGTGACCTAAATGGGCTATAAGAAATGTAGTACTAATAGAAATATATTTCAATGCTTACATTATGTTAATAGATGGACGATGAGGAGCTTATGTACGTTTGAGACCTAATTGGGCTCCATCAATTCAAGGTTCCGGTGCTTTTTCAAAGCATAACCGTCCAACGGGCTGAAGGACAGATTGCTAAATGGATATGTTAGAAGAATCCCCCGGTTACTACGTGGCCAGGTTGGCTCCTTTCGGTCCCAGGTGCGATGGTTTAAACATTAGCCAGCATCAGAAGCCATGACAGCTGGGGCCCCCGGCTCTGTTGTCCCTGTGAGGCTGCGCCACCAACCTTATCAAAGATCCCTCGTGTGTGACCTCCAGATGATAGGACTCCAGTGAGGCAGATGCTCCCACTATAAATGTTCAAAATAACTGAGATTTGTGACACCAGTTATAGCAGTTCTCCCCAGGGTTTTTTTTCCGCTCTCTGTGGGCAGTTTTTCAGTCATCATTTCTATTTGAAGAAAACTTCTCAGACCTGATAAAATTAATTCAGAGCATTGTTTCGGAAAGCCTTTTGTATGTTTGAATATAATTATTGAGAGGACTGAGCACTATGGAGGTACTGAATAGTGGAGATACACCATTAAATTCATTTTCGACCATTCGGCAGTTAACATTTTTCATGCATGGCTCAAACAAAGCCCAGTGACGCAATTGGCCCTCCCCCGCTATTTAAATAGGCCTTTTCACATCTGTGGTTTTCCTGAGCAATTTGGAGTTAATTAATGTGTGTTAAAGGGCAGATTTTTACCTCTAACAGGGTGCGGTTAGCTGGCATTGTAAACCCCCAACGACATCCGAAATCGAAGAGAATATCTTCATTTTTAATTTCAAAGCCTGATGTTTTATACTTTTGCAATTTTTATGTATTTTTTTTCTAGTTAAAATGGCGGTAATAATGGAAGAGAAAGAGTGAGGGGAAGGGCGAGATATTCAGACCACTACAGCTGAACAATACATTTTCTTACTGTGTTTTGCCCTCCTTGTAGATGATATGGAGGCCATCCCTGTCAAGCAGTTTGTCAAACACATCATGGAGCTCTACAAGAACAATCTACAAGGCTTTTCAGAGGAGTTTGAGGTAAACTTACATGTTGTACTGCATCATCAGCTGCTGACCTATCTTGAACGGCTACCTTAGCGAAATGCGAGAATTTGATTTTGGATTGGATTAGCCTTTATTAGTCTCGTAGTGGAGAAATTTACATTTCACAGCAGCAAAGTTATGGAAGGAAGAGGAAAGCAAAAAGTAGAAAAACAAAATACAGGAGCTGCTGGGAAGATAGCCACTGTTGAGGCGCCATCATGAAGTCAAAAGAACAAAATAATATGACAACACAAAGACACAGTCATTAAATCTTAAGCACTTTCTGCACCCTCATCGTTGCATGAAGCAGTTGAAGATGAAAGAGGAGAGGATCAAAGCGCCTTTTCACCAGTGAAATAATTGAATTTCGTGCCAGCCGTGGATCTCTCATTCATTCTGTAACATGCCCATATTGAGAAAAGAGTGCATCACTGTGTTTTACGGAGAGTAGGACCAAAAGGGGGTGCAAAATCCTCATAAAAATAGCCATTCTTAAAGAGAAACTCAAAACCCTCATTCTTAAATCAAACATGTCAAATATGTGCTAGCACTATCAAAACACTTAAATCCTTAGATTACTGTTGTGTTCGTGGGGTAAAAATTGAACAGAATAATTCATCAATGTTGTGCGGTGCCAAGTTGAGCAAAATCATTTTCAGCCGCAGATTGCAAGTGAGTGACATTGAAGCACAAGTAGCACCTTGCCCACTATTTTTTGAATTGTGTCGCCTGAGAGATTGTTAAGTGTGATAATAGTCGTTGATTGATGAGAGCAAAAAGATCCAGAGGTCATCCGGGGAGGCATAGTGAAGAAGTGTGGTGCATCGACTTGTTGATGTCAATGTGATACACTTAAAAAAGAAAGAAATGCTCACATGCTAAAGTTTCACAAATGATGACAATGATGATCATGGTTTAAAGTCTTAAGAGTTTTGACATATTGGCTTTATTTCACATTCCACAGTCCAAATACTCAAATAAACTTTCATAATTTTTTTGCAATGTACGTGTGGAACATGCGTGCGTACCCCCGTTTTAGGCAAGCTAATGAGATCCAATACACAAGCAACTTTGCTATTGGATTGGCTGTACCTTTATTTGTCTCGCAGTGGACAAATATACCTTTCACAGCTGCAAAGTTATGAAAGGAAAAGGAAAGGAAAGAAAGAAGTAGAAAAACAAAATACAGGAGCTGCTGGAAAGGAAGCCACTTCCGCGGCGCCATCTTCAAGTAAAACAAAAACAAAAACTGAAGAACAAATAATATGACAACACAAAGACGAAGAGTGTCATTCATTCTTCAGCACTTGCTGTACCCTCTTTGTGACATGAAGCAGTTCTAAATGAAAGAGGAGAGGATCAAAGCGTCCTTTTCAGCAGTGGATCGGGGACGTCATGGTGGAATGTGCACGTCTACTACAAGCTAAATGTTGAAAGCAAACACGACGCTGTAGCATCCATTGATAAAAAGAGATTGTCTCACATCCCCTGTGCCACATAAATCCGCTTCAATTCCAAGCCGCGACAGTTCCATGTTGAATAAACAGTCAAGTTATTTTGACGATATGCAGTTTGTGTCATGAACATGTCAAACACAATTTATTCGAGGATGCCTTGTGGTTTATTTTTGTAATTACTGTGAAAAATCATTTCAGTGCGTAAATGATGTTAAATCAACAATGACACGACGCTGCCTTTAACATTGGGGTAGTTCCATAACAAATGCATTCTTTTCAGAAAAGGAGGGATTTAATTGCAAGTCGAACAACTTTATCTCCCTTTGAATTCTGAGTATTTGATTTCTGAGTGATTTTAGATGTTTTTTGATCACATGATTACTATCTGTTTGGCCATGAGTGGTCTTGATTGAACCGCTCAATCAGCGGCGGAATAAAATGAAACACTATCATAAAAAACAGAACACATTATCTTTACAAAAATCCAACATCACATTCCGACACTTTGATGATGTCGTCTCGTGTTCCACAAATGTACCAAAAAGGCCTGAATGTTTCCTGACTGGAGCTTTTACTGCAACTTCAGCAAACCGAAACAAGCTTATAATGCACCAAAGCATTCAGCCCAAACCAAACATTATCCCCTGGAAGCTGCGCCATTCCCAATTTTTATATTTTTTCCCCCCCTGAGTGAAGCAGACATTGCAGAATGGGGCCATTTTCAACTCCAACTTTGCTCTCTTTGGATTGATATTTTGGAAGAAAGACACACAGGGAGACGCAGAGTTAATGAGGCAGGTTAAGAAACAAGACGAAAAGCTCCGCTCCTGAAGGGTGCTCTTTAATTGGGTCGTTTGGCGTCGGGCTCATACGCTCATTTGTCATGTAAACACAACACGAGTAAGAAGGAGGAAAAGAAGGTTGCTTGAGTTCAAGCAGGAATAGCATTGTGACGTTGCTGATAGAGGACGCAAATTGCTGCTTGATTTTTACTTTGCATTTTTTTCTTAGCCCTAAACGCCAAAGTCGACCCGAGGTTGTTTAGAATTTTTTGGGTTGTTTGTTTTATTTTCTTATCAGTGAGTTGATGTTGTGTATGACTTTAACTTGCGTAGGCGTGATGAGTTTTAGTACTTTGCAGTAGCCGGCAGAGAGCACTTTTAAATACAGCCCAACTTGACAGAAAGTAAACAGCAAACAAGTGAAGTTCACTGGAGGACCATTTTCAAATGGATGTTTGTTGCAAATAAATACTGCTCCTTATGACATCGGCTAGCCAAAAAGTGGGGTAAGGTTCTCAGGAAGGAAAAATGGAAGCGTTAATCCATAATCACACATTTGGAGGATTAATTTAGCTGCTCAACCTCGGGTGTCAAACTCGTTTTTGTCACGGGCCTGATTTTCATTGGAGTGCCATTAGGACTGAATTCATATACCGTGATTTCCGGACTAAAAAAATGCACCTGATTATAAGCCTCACCCAGTACATTTTTAAAGGACACCATTTTCTACATAGATAAACCGCACCCGTCTATAAGCTGCATGTTTATCAAGAAAGACGTACCCAGAAAACATGTTTAAGTTTTAATAATATATCTTAACTTTTCTTTCAAAACTGTGCCTGTTACACGGCAGCAACACACCATGCATTACGGTGGTAACACAGGCTGAACAAGGCTGGTAAAAAAAAATACAGTAAAGTCTCGTTATATCGAAATCGGTTATATCGATAGTACCACTTATTACGATACTATTTTCATTTCCCTTGCACATTTCTAGTCTTTTTATGTATAATTAGTACCGTTTAGTACGATACCCGGTCATTACGATAATCCGGTTATTACGGTGCTCCTTTTCATCCCCCGCCGGCCATTTTTGTTGTTTATATCGATATATCCGTCGCGCCATTGGTCAACTTGGTCACGTGTCTTGTTACGTGAGCCGCCATCGGTCGCGCCATTGGTCGACTTGGTCACATGAGCCGCCATCGGTCGTGCTATTGGTCGACTTGGCCGTGTGACTTTGTCACGTGACACGCCATCGGTCGCGCCATTGTCAACTTGGTCACGTGTCTTGGTTACGTGTCACGCCATCAGTCGCGCCATTGGTCGACTTGGTCAGGTGACTTGGTTAAGTGCCCAGCACCCGTGTAGCAGAGCCATTTTCATTTTCAGACGCTAGCTCGTGTGTAGCAGACGAGATTGAAGTGTTTGTGTTAAAAGGTAAAAATGGGAAGCAGAAGAAGATTGATGACTTTTTTAAATTGTATACATAATACAGTAAGATGTAAGCGTTGCAGTTTCCCTGTTGTGTTATGTACATGCCCACTGTACTGTATATGAATGCAATCGTTTTTTGCAACAGTGTTTCTTGTTTTGTCTTCTGAAGCGCGATGATTTTGAAAATTATTAACATTCCATACTGTGTATTAAAGGACAGCCGATGTCACTTTTTATTCAAATGCAAATAAAAATGACTTCACGCCAAGACGTCTTGCATTGCTTGTGAATCCAAACAATGGCTTCAGATTCGGATAATATGCTTTCTTGTTACACATCCAGTTATGAATATGTTTCAAATACAATGTAGTTCTGAAGATTAAAGCATACATGTTTACAATCATTAAAGAATTATATGTGCCATTTTAAGGCAACATTGGGGGAACATCTCTCACCCAAAAAAAAGGGAGCTAATGGCCAGCTCCGTTTCTTATATGGCGCTTTGCTGCCCTCTTTTGGCGGCTTTTGTTTAATGCAGTTCGGCGCAGGATCGGATATATCGATAGTCCCGGTTATATCGATATTTTTTCGGACTCCCTTGAATATCGATATAACGAGACTTTACTGTAATAATAAAACATGCCGGTACAAGTGAGACAAGGCAGCAACACATTAGCACTCGCTAACAGGTCTGGGTACAAAAACATACAAGGAAGAAATACATTAGCAGACTTGTGCAAATGTTGCTCTTCACATACGGCCAGTTTTGGTAAACGTTTTCTTGCCGCGGGTTACCCAAGCTTCCAATTGAACTCAGAGTGCTACTTTAAATGCACGATTCACACGCGTAGTTACCGTAGTTACATTAACTTGCGTCTTTCTCGGCACATATATTCGCCATGTCTCACTTTAGTGCTCGAGCGCCCCATGGCGGCCGTTAGAAAAAATGCATAAATTCGCCGCATCGTTGCATAAACCGCAGGGTCGAAAACTTGTGACAAAAGTCGCGGTTTATAATCCGGAAATTACGGTAAATAAATGAAGGGTTTATTCACCTATTATTGAACATACTGTAATGAGGGGTTTGATAACATAAAATGTTGACAGTATTGCTCTTATTTATTATAAATGAGAGATTGAAATTTTGGTGAAGATTTTAACAAGTATCATGAAAGTTTTTATTTTCTTCCGCGGGCCATATTAAAGGATGTGGCGGGCCAGATCTGGCCCCCGAGCCTCGGCTTTGACACCTCTGTGCTAGACTGTCTGGATAGTTTCACTGAGGGACCTGTTCAGATTTGTCTTTCTTCTGGTTTTTCAAATAACGAATATTCCGGTGTATAAGGCGCACCGGAGTATAAGGCGCACCCCAATGAATGATGTATTTTCAAACTTTTTCCGTATATAAGGCGCACCTTTAATGAATCAAAGACGTTTTCCAATGTAAATATATAAAAGTTTTTCCAAATACAGTATAAGGAATGCCACGTCGTTAGGACATTAGAGGCTTCACATATGGTAAGGTGCACCTGCGTATAAGGCGCAAGGTCATCATTTGAAGAAAATGAAGGCTTTTGGGTGCGTCTTACATACCGGAAAATACGGTTTTTAATAATATTTTGCTTGGTATTTCAATCAATTGGGGAAAAGAAATGTCCTGATCCATGACCATATGGAACACCAACACGCATTCCGCAATAAATTCAACCACCGAGTTTAGTAGCGTAATAATACTAAAGAATCATTTAATCCTTTTTTTATTTTGTTTTTCTTCACTCTCCCGTCCCAGGAGGTCCAACGCTCCACAGCCGACCTGAAAATCACTGCGGAACACTCCAATCATCCTGACAACAAGCACAAAAACAGATACATCAACATTGTGGCTTGTGAGTCTGCTGTGAAATGGGATTAGAGAGGATGTCGACTTTGGAGGAATCCTCTTATGTTTTCCTAACCTACTTTCCTCCCTTTAACAATCATTTGTACAAATATAAATCGATGATTCCCTTTTCCCACCCCACAGATGACCACAGCCGGGTGAAATTACGAGCACTGGCTGGGAAAGACGCCAAACATTCTGATTACATCAATGCCAACTATGTTGACGTGAGTTTAAGCTCTTCGTGTGACAGCGATTTGTTCTCGGCATTACTATAACGACAAATCTTTTGATTTGTGTCAGGGTTATAACCGGCCCAGAGCATACATAGCTGCCCAAGGTCCACTAAAGTCCACTTTTGAGGACTTCTGGAGGATGGTGTGGGAGCAGAACACTGGAATCATTATCATGATTACAAACCTCGTGGAGAAAGGACGGGTGAGCCACCACACGAGCATCGTTAAAGACACTCCCCCAAATAAACTAAATGTCACCATTTAATGCTTTCGACTTTTTCTTTGTCTTTTGATAATTCTTATTACGAATTCTGTATTTTGAAATGTACTTGTGTTTTTGTTTCAATCAATTTAAAGCTGGTTAATAAATTGAATGAATGAATAAATAAACACATGAATAAAGATGGCTAGGTAGATAGCTAGCTTGATAGTTAGCTGGATAGCAAGCTAGTCAGGTAGACAGATAGATTAGATGGAGAGGAGGTTGAAAGGTTGTTTGGTATCCATAGAAACAAATCACGCCTTTAAGGGGAGAGAGAAACTCAGAAGCAAACCTTGATGCAGTGAATGCTTATACAGTATATTTGAAGTTCTGCTTTTTTTTAAATTAATCTCTCTTGTTTTTGTGTTCAGGCCAAATCAATATAAATGTAGCTTTAGCTCTGTCTCGTAGCATCTTAGTGCCAAGAGCCTGTGTTGAAATCGGTTAAGTGGATGTATTTAAAATAGTGTCCTCGACTGCCATCTTTTGGCATCTAGGTGCCAAGGAACTGTTGAAGTGTGTTGAAGAGCTTCGTTTACTTTTAGGTCTTAGGTTTTATATTTGATCACTATTCTGAATATTTTTTACAGTTATGGTCAAGTCAAGTTCAAAGTCTTCAAAGTATCATCAATTTTTCTCACTGGTTATGGTTGGATTAAAGATTTAAATGTAAATAAGAAGTAATGCTAAATGGTTCTAATACATGGAGGAGTCTTCAGCCGTCATCTGTACAAAAGTGAAGGTTTCGGACGTTTCGCCTCCTATCCAAGAGGCTTCGTCAGCGAACTAAAGTCTGACTGGTCGTATCGGCCCCATTTATATATCCCTAATGTCCAGACCTGGTGGCGCCGGACACAGCTATGATAGGTCCCTACTCTCAGGTTGGGGGGGGGGGGGCGCGGGACACCCCCCTGTGGCCCCACTGATTGTTCCTACATTCCTGACTAACGATTGGCCTATTACACCCACTCCCCCCGGTATCACCTCATCAGCATAACGACCCTCATCAGCATTGCGAAAGTTGCCTAACAGGGGGGTGTCCCGCGCCCCCCCCCCCCCCCCCAACCTGAGAGTAGGGACCTATCATAGCTGTGTCCGGCGCCACCAGGTCTGGACATTAGGGATATATAAATGGGGCCGATACGACCAGTCAGACTTTAGTTCGCTGACGAAGCCTCTTGGATAGGAGGCGAAACGTCCGAAACCTTCACTTTTGTACAGATGACGGCTGAAGAAACCTTCTCATCGATGGACCACTCCTGTACGACTGAGAGCTTACACAGACGTACATGGAGGAGTATTATTAAGCTAATTCGGTGTAATTGCTTTAAGAAAGTACAAATGTTCACATCTGTCAGATCATTTTTTTAAAGCAGTACGAATATAGTACTAATATTTTTGACCAGTTTTTGCGTGTATAACCTCTCATTAGCCAAATTAGCTTTTGTCGCAAACATCTCGGAATGGTCAACAATGAATTGCTGTGTCTTACAGAGGAAATGTGACCAGTACTGGCCGACAGAAAACAGCGAACAGTACGGAAACATCGTGGTGATGCTGAAAAGCACCAAAGTGCACGCCTGCTACACCCTACGCCGTTTTCTCATCCGGAACACCAAAGTCAAAAAGGTAAAAAAAAATAGATAAAAGAAGCCACCTGCACAGTATTTTTAATGATCTGTTCAGCGATACAAGACACGGCATCGTGTTCTAAGATGTGGTGGATTTTTCAGGGTCAGAAGGGGAATCCCAAGGGGAAACTAAATGAGCGTATCGTAATCCAGTACCACTACACTCAGTGGCCTGACATGGGCGTGCCCGAGTACACCCTCCCTGTTCTCACCTTCATCAACCGCTCATCAGCGGCGCGCACTGCAGACATGGGCCCGGTCCTGGTGCACTGCAGGTACCATCCATTACTTAAATGAACATTAATTATGAGCGTTAGACGTTGGAAATGTGCTGACGGGCCTACTGGCGTAGCATGCTCATATTGCTTTGTGCTGGCCTCAGTGCAGGGGTTGGGCGCACAGGAACGTACATTGTCATTGACAGCATGCTGCAACAAATCAAGGACAAAAGCACAGTCAGCATTCTGGACTTTCTTAAACATATCCGCACACAGCGCAACTACCTGGTTCAGACTGAGGTAAGAACTCCTCCAGCTTAAAAAAAACTCACAATGGTCTTCCATGGTTTAGAATGCTTACGGAGAAAAAGCCTTCATGTTTAATACTTACTGAGATCAGACTTTTTGGCTGAGTCAAGTCTTATTTTAGGCGAGCGGAGGGATGGCTTCCTTCTTTTCCATTTTCGGCTTTGTTGCTTTGGAGTGTTGGATTTGATATCGGTCTTATTTAAAAGTACATCACTTTGTCTGTTTGAGAAGTGGCCTAAAGGGGTTTCATATATTACACCCCCTCTCTCTTTGCTCCCTCCCCCACACATTTTCATCACCACTGACATACTTAAATGTTGATGCAAAGGCAGGATGAAGACTAAATTGTGACACTAATGTCGAAAAGTCAGCCAAAAGCAGACTCATCAGAGTGGGAGTGTATTTCAAATATTCCACTGTGCCATTTGCTCAACCCATCCATACTCTAACCCAGGTTAGAGTATGGATGCTTTTTCAGCATGGGAGCTACTTTTGAAATGATCAAGTCAAAATGATCTACCCATTATATTTATTAAGAAATATATTGAGGATTCAACACAATATTTGTCCTTCAGGAGCAGTATGTGTTCATTCACGATGCTCTGATGGAGGCCATTTTCAGCCGAGAGACGGAGGTGCCCGCCTGGCAGCTTCACAGCTACGTCAACAGCATCCTCACGCCCAACTCGGTGGGCCGCACTCGTCTGGAGAAGCAATTCAGGGTGAGTTTATAACCTTGTGGTCTTGTCACTCGATCCCTAATGGTATCATCATTCTGAAAGGGGGGCGGTCTCTTGATCGGAAGCGTGTTAAAACCTTGTACGGGAACAGCAGTAATCCCATTTTATTCGCGGGGGGGGATAGAGACCGAGACCTGCTGCCTATGAGCGAATAACTGCGATCAGAGGACAGTGATAGGTGGTCCTCTAAAACTAGAGTGAAAAAGATGATGTAAATAGTTCAAATAAGAAATACAGTAAAGTCTCGTTATATCGATATTCAAGGGAGTCCGAAAAAATATCGATATAACCGGGACTATCGATATATCCGACCCTGTTTGCATGTAATTTTCTCCGTGCGTCCATAGAAATAGTATCGATATAACCGGGACTATCGATATATCCGATATCGATATAACGAGACTTTACTGTATGTTTAAAACGATTACCGCAGTATAGTATAATAATGAGAATAATGGATTTTTAAAGACTCAATCACTCCTAAAGATATATGTATGTCCTTATGTACTTTCACACATTAAATTAAGAGTACTTAATTTATTATAAAAAAAAATCCCAGTTGACCTGGATAATAGTTCAACAACACTACTGAATTAAATTACTGTAATAAAAAGAATAGGAGCAAACGCAACTACAGTGCTACCTCAGTTTACGAACTTGAATTGGTTCCCAGAAAGTGTGTGTAAGGTAAAAAGTTCATCTGCCAAACAATTATTTCCCATAAGGAACCATTAAAAATGAGAATAATCCGTTCCCATGTCCCCATAAAACATAATTTTCTACTAAATAAGCCTTAAAACTACACAAAGTATACCTTATTTTATGTATAATAAATGTGCTATTGGATTGTAATTAAACAAATAAACTGTACTATATAATAAAGTTGTTTTATTTATCTTCGAGATGGTCGTTGATGTAGTTGCCTCTTGATTATATTCGAGTGAAGTTGCTGTGCTTTTTCGACGATAATACCCTCACTCAATGTACTGTACCTTGCTCGCTGCTTTTCGTCCAAGTCAACAGAAGTTTTTCAACCTCTTCTGTTGCCTGAGACCATCGCTTAAACAACACAGAAACACCCTTAGCCACACGTAGCAATGGTCGACTTATCATACTGGTAGTGGGACGCCAAGTCACACAAACGCACACCTTGTTAGTGTTTTTTTGATGGTCTCCTTCTTCTACTCGACTGTAATTTTCTTTTGTTTGCTTAACACTAGCCTGTGATGGGGTCTTTTTCGGTCCCATAATAGCAAAAGTACCCCACTCGATAATGTCTGCACTCACAGAAATGGGGTGACAAAAACTAGTCCGCCGTTTGGTGTTCATCCGCCTAAAACTAGTCCGCCATCCACCGTAGCGCTGTGTGGTTTGGTTCGTCCGCCGAAAACTAGTTTGTATGCCATTATATTCTCGCAAATTTAATGTTCGTAAGGTGAAAGGTTTGTGGGCACTGCGAGACTAATAAAGGCAAATCTAATCTAATCTAATCTAATCTAATCTAATCTAAACCGTTCATAAACTGTGGTATCGCTGTTTAATAACAATAATTGATTAAAAAAACCTCAATCACTCCCAAAGACATATTCATATCCTTTCATACTTCACATATGTATTTAATTACTGGTACTTTATTTATAAAAAAAATATTAACTTCCCAGTTGACCTGCATCATTATAGTTGACACTACTGAATTATTTTCCTATTAGATGTGACTGTAGCGCCATCTTCTGGCATGTCAGGTTGTTTTGGAAAGAAAAGTAACAAGCGCAACTATATATATGGTTTTTCATCCAATAGGTGGTAAAAGCTTCCAAAATCAATCCTCCTCCAAATCCTCCTCCAAAAACACAGAGAAAGCAAGTCTAAAATTACAACTGAGTCCATTTGAGGGATAATTATGGACAAGACAATTCCAAGTGCGTCCATAAAACATTAAAAGTATGAAAAGTGAAGCAAAAAACACCACATTGCAAAATCCTAATTAAATCATCTGAAATAATTTGAATAACGTGATTAAAAGCAAACATCATTTCAGATCAATTAAAAGATTGTGGGCAAGTAGATTAAAATGAGAGAAAAAAGGGACACACTGCGGGGAATGCTGCTGTAAACAAAAAATGTTTTCAGCCATTATTTCAATGAATTAGAACCCAAATTCTTCCTAACTTTATTTGGTTTTGTTTCCGCTTCTGTAAAGTAAGACTTGTCTCACTTGACCTGAAGGGTTCAGGATGTTTCAAGCGGAGAACCGATTTAGTTGATGTTTTTAGGATAACGGCTAAATTACAAACAAAATACAAAATAAAAAAACGTCCTTCTTTCCAAATTAGATTGAACCCAAGGTTAGGCGGCATCCCATAATAGATTACTTTGACGAGGCTGCACTGTACTTATTGATGTCCGTTGTGGCGCTTACTCCCAAGGGAGGCGTGTCGATTGTACTAATTAAAAAGCGTTTCACAGTCTGTGTGTCTGATTGATTTTTTTTTTCCCTTTCTTCTTGCGATTGACCTCTCTCTCTCTCTTCTGTGTCCGCAGCTGCTGACTCAATGCAACACCCGCTTCGCGGAGTGTTTCAGCGCTCATAAAGACTGCAACAAGGAGAAGAACCGCAACTCCTCAGTCGTTCCATGTGAGTGTTTTGACCCGTTTCTTGCACTGCCCGTTGGTTCATCAAGCAAAATAAGGAAAGAAATAAATAAGCGGCGAACCAAAATTCATGTCGCCGGTCTCGTATCCAGACTGTACATTATTAAAGAGAATTCACCGTCCCAAATTAGAATCTATGTCCAGAATCCAATAAATTAATCGCTCGATGCATACATTCATGGCGGCGGCCGGCCAGGGGAAAATGGAGGTTTTCGTTGCTATAGCAACAGCGAGGAACGGTAATGAAGGTGTTCGATATCGGCCAGCGTGATTACGATGGTCTGTGTTTCTGACTCACGTGTGTGTGTTTGTGCCTCTACAGCCGAGCGAGCGAGGGTGGGTCTCACCACTCTGCCTGGCATGAAAGGAACTGATTACATTAATGCGTCCTACATAATGGTACAGCCTCTTGAGCGCCGCCCATGCCATTTGTACACTGACTGTCCAAATGCACGCCTCACTCATTCAAAGAGCTTCCTCTTCTGTCTCCTCAGGGTTATTACCGCAGTAATGAGTTCATCGTTACCCAGCATCCTTTGCCCCACACCACCACCGACTTTTGGCGGATGATCTGGGACCATAATGCACAAATTATCGTCATGTTGCCTGACAACCAGGGCCTGGTAAGCAGCCTACAAACCAAATACATCTTCCTTGTTTTTATTTTTTGGTCGTTCGGCTTTTTTTCCCCATGGACACTGCGATTGAGTCAAAATTGGAATCTGGTGTTTGAGCAACAAAAAGAAATAAAAGACTGCTCAGGGGAGATTTGGGGATGTTTTTGAAAAAATGTTATGACTACAGTATAGGTAACTCATTAACTGCTAGACTTGCCAAAATGTGTCCACTCCAGTGCCAGGGTTTTTGTCATCTTCACTGAAATTGCAGGACCCACAGAATATGGAGTTTTAGGACTGCATAATCATTAAATGCAGAGTAAGAAACCTTAGACAACAGGTGTCAAAGTCAAAGGCCAAATCCACATCATTATGTTAGGCCCGCAAAAGCAAATCAAACTGAAATTCCATGATGCTTGCTCAAGTCCGAATCAAAATGTCAAATTGTCGTCTGTAAACTACAATAACAGTCATTATTCTTTGTGTTAAGTTCATACTGTCTCCTTATTATCTAATTTACAACAGATTATTTTCTTACAGACAGTGGTATTTTAGGTTTTCAGTTACTTGACATGTTTCGGCGTGTAAATTAGTCATTATTCTTGACTTCAGATTTGAAAACTAGTTATTTATTAATTTGTTGTGCATTCTGTATGTAATATGTAGAAGGGATGGAACATTCTGCTTCCCCCTCGAGGAAGGGAAAAAACATTGCCAGAGGTCTGGCCGGCGCTATATCGGTACCCTCGCAAGAAAAATCGAAACCCAAAGAAATTTGGTGATGGCGCTCCATGTCACAAATGGCAATAAATGAGTTTGAAACATGTGTTTAATAGATTCAAGAAATCTAGCTGCGATCAATCAAGGAGTCATCTCATTAAATATAACTTGACCTTAAATGCTTCCGATTGCAGCTAACATGAACTCCTGATGCCAAAAAGAAAAATCAACTAACCATTTTTCAGTCATTTTTCATTTTAAATGTTTTGAAAGTAGAAAGTTTGAGATACTATAAAGAAACCGAAAGAAGAGGAAAATAACTCCGGCTATCCCATTTCTCAGTCCATGATTATTTTTTTTAGCTCCGATAAGACAAAGAGGAGTAAAATAATATTGAGGATAACAGAACAAGCCATCCATCCATGTGGGGGGTCATTAATAGATAAACGCACACACAAACAATTTTTTTTCATGTTTTGCGCAGGCTGAAGATGAGTTTGTTTACTGGCCGAGTCGCGAAGAGGCCATGAACTGCATAGCCTTCACCGTCACGCTCATAAGTAAGGACAGACTGTGCCTCTCCAATGAAGAGCAGATCATCATCCACGACTTCATCCTGGAAGCCACGCAGGTACCCCACATTGATCAAGCATTGTTGCCGCCCGCCAAGTGTGCACGTAACTTACCTCCCATCGCACGTGCACATCAGGACGATTACGTTCTGGAGGTGAGACACTTCCAGTGTCCCAAGTGGCCCAACCCGGATGCTCCTCTCAGCAGCGCCTTTGAGCTCATCAGGGTCATCAAGGAGGAGGCCATGACGCGAGACGGCCCTACAATCGTGCACGATGAGTATGTTCCCCAAAACACTTTTTCAGATTTCAAATTCATTTCATAAAATGTACTGTATTTTCCAATGTATAAGGTGCACCGAACTATAAAGCGCACCTTTAATGAATGAACAAAGTTTACCAATTAATATTTATACATATAAAAATGTTTTCCAAATATAAAGCACAACACATTATAAGGCGCGACAGTACAGGCTAGGCACTACTATTATGGAAAATCGAGTCGGTGCCTGCTGACAGTTGTTGCGAGACCTGGTTTGGCTCAACATTACTTCACATATAAGGCGCATCGGTGTATAAAGCATGTGGTCATCTGTGAAACAAAATTAAGGCTTTTGGTGCGCCTTATACACCGGAAAATACAGTAAGACAAATAATTTGCCCTCAACGTCTCTGACAAATAAATAAATCAAGCAGTAAATGAATGAATGAATGAATGAATGAATGAATAGGTAAATAAGTCACTAAATATCTAAATGTATAAATGAATAAATAAATAAATACGTACACACACAAATATATATATATATATATATATATATATATATATATATATATATATATATATATATATATATATATATATATGTGTGTGTGTGTGTGTGTGTGTGTGTGTGTGTGTGTGTGTGTGTGTGTGTGTGTGTGTGTGTGTGTGTGTGTGCGTGAATGAATAAATAAACAAATAGCTAAACAGATGGCTGCCGCTGCTCACCCGCAGAAAAAATATCCTGTGACTGTAAAGTGTCCTTGAGAGTTTTGAAAGTATTATTATTATTATTATTATTATTATTATTATATATAAACAGATAAATGGATAGCCAGACCGACAGATAGGTAGACAGATAGATACATAAACTAAAAGATTTTAGCCGCTCATTAAAAAAATGCTGACTTCCAGTACTAAAGGGAATCTTACATTATTTCAATAGGCAAGTACAGCTAAATGTCAGATACAATAAGTAATATTCTTCAGTGCAAAAAACTTCTCCTTTTTTTTTTTTTTTTTTTTTTTTTTTTACTTTTTTCTTTTTATGCATGTATTGCTTTTAGGTATTTTCCACACAAGCGCTTGTTCCCACACATTTACAAACATCACCTTCCTCCCAACTGAATGCGTTCCCTGCAGCTCCATCCATATGATTGATTGTTCCACCTCCCCGCAGGTACGGCGCGGTGTCAGCAGGGATGCTGTGCGCTCTCACTACGCTGTCGCAGCAGCTGGAAAACGAAAGTGTCGTCGACATCTATCAGGTGGCCAAGATGATCAACCTCATGAGGCCTGGAGTCTTCACCGATATTGTAAGCGGAGCATGAAATTGTAATAATACTTGTAAAGATCTTAATGAGCTCAACAAACTGTTTAGTGAAGCTAATCGGGTTTTAATGTCATTTTGCTACTGTAATCACCCGTCTATTCGCAGTGGACTAATTGTCACATTTTTTTTCTTATATCTATTCTCCATCAACTCATAGACACCACCAGTTAAAAAAGAAATAAATTGCATGAAAAAAAAATCACACTAAAGAAAATACAGGAAGACAACTAGTATGAAAAAAAACTTTGTATAAAATTACATTTGAAAAAAATCAGTGATACGGCAGGTCTATGAAAGATGAACTCAAACATACAAAGGACCACTGCATGTCACTTGAAAGTCACATTTTAGAGGATTATTTGTTTAATTATTTATTGTTTGTTTGTTTATATTGTATGTCTTATTTGGTTATTAGAGTGCCCCAAACAGGAGTGGCAGCACAAAACGTCTGGTTCTAACTGGCTAGTACAGTATAACCATGCATGACTGTATTAGTTCAAGTCCCCTCCTCCCCATTTCTTTTTCTACTTTCTTTTGGTGTTTGCCGCTACCTTCTGGACACCTTCGGCAGTGCACTAAAAGTATATTCCAACAACCAAACACATTTCAACACGGACTGGGAAAGAGAAATTCGGTACCAATCCCTGTCTCGATTTGCAATTGTGTACAAGTCACACCTGACTTTAAATTGTGGGACTAGCTAAACTATGAAAAAGTCCAACATGACGTGAGACTGCAAATAAATGTTTTCTCATCTCATCTTTGAAAGGACACATAATTGCTGCTCATAAATGTCAGGTTTTGTCCACCAGAGGGCAATCAAATATTTAATTAAGACCACGAGTGCTCAAGACGTCGATCGTGATCGACAAGCTATTATTGGTCGATTGCATGACAAAGATGATGTGACATTGTCACGAACTAACGCTATACCAATAAAGTTTAATAAAAAAAAACGACGTCAGCCTATCGGCAATCCCTTCACTTGATTGATACCCCGCACAACCAATCAGATGACATCTCATTATTAGGTAACACTACTTGCTCAAACAACGACCCCCAGCGTTGTAAAGATAACAAGCTAGTCGTTCGTAACATTCTAATTTTTCGCTTGTTTTTTCCCTTTTAAACGCAAGATATGGTATAAAAATGAGTATGGTAGTTGGACCAAGTAAAAAAAAAAAGTATCACTTTCATACGGAATGGGGATAGAACTTTTTTTTAACGATTACATTTTCTAAGTGCGTTTGTCTCATCTGCCGGTTATCAGGAACGGCAGGTTATGGCCACAAATTGACATTATTATGTTTCTTCGTGCAACACTTTTGAAAGGTGCTTATAAATGATAAGTATTATTATTATTATTATTATTATTATTATTATTATTATTATTATTATTATTGTTATTAACATATGCGTTTCTACATCAACATAAGTTGGAAGAATTCTCAATATATTTCTCAATAGATATAAAGGGTAAATCATTTTTCCTTGGTCATTTCAAAAGTAGCTACAATGCTGAAAAAGTGTAAGCACCCTTCAATTTAGACAATTTTGAAATATCCTGTCCTTCACCCTCCTGTACAACTTCAATTGCACACCACTTCAGTACTATTCTAGATTACACAATATTACACTGCATAAATACAGAGGGTTGT
Organism: Hippocampus bargibanti; assembly: GCF_051943395.1. Lineage (NCBI taxonomy): Eukaryota > Metazoa > Chordata > Actinopteri > Syngnathiformes > Syngnathidae > Hippocampus > Hippocampus bargibanti. The sequence goes on from NC_142745.1 coordinate 9,211,060, forward strand.
GTCAGGAAGGGCATCCGACGTAAAAGCTTGGCCAAAACAAACATGCGGATCAAACCTCTAAAGATGGAGGATACTGATTTGCTGTGGCGACCCCGTCAAGGGAAAAGCCGAAAGGAAAAGAAGAAGACTATAATTAATGCGTTTGCTATCAATGGATTTGCAATGTTTGCATCATTTAGTCAAATGTTTTCTTTGCATTTGCTGTACCTTTTCTTCAAGTCCTCTTTTTGTGTGCAGGACCAGTACCAGTACCTTTACAAAGCCATGCTGAGCCTGGCGGCTAGCGGAGATTGCGGCACCATGCACACGGACATTAACGGGGTGGCGCCGATGACCGACCAATGCGACCCTGCCGAGAGCATGGAGTCGCTCGTTTGAAGAGTGGCACCCAGGCACTTCATTGCTACAAGAAGTACTTCTTCGCCCCCCCTTTTGAGAGGCCTTTTTTTTGCCAGACTATTGATAAAATGACAAAAGTACTCTTTTTTTATACTGATAAACATTTTGGGATATTTATGTTTTTGCCCCCGCCTTCTTGTTGTTTGTTTGTTTGCTGAGCGTTTGCGTTCTGTTAACATGAAGAAGGAAGGAAAGAAGGCTTTTTAAAAAAACAAAGCAGCCCTTGTCCACTTTGCACTCAACTATCAGTGTTACTGCCTAACTCCGCTCAAGGACGTTTGAACTCGGACCGGAGCACGCCGCTGGAATGTCAAAGTGGCACATGAAGACGGGGAATGCGGGTTGATTCGGTCCGTTTTCATTCGACATCCCAACGTCCTGTTTGTTATCAAACTCTTGAGACCGCCGGTCACATGACCCCTTGTGTGACAAAACGTCCCCATCCGCATCAATAGCTCATCTAAACAAAACAAAATGGCTTCTTTTGCTCATCAACGGCATCCAATGTGAACGTTTCTGGTTTTTTTTCCTTTTTACAGGGATTTATATTGTTATACTGTTTTGTAATATATCTATATCTATATATTATATCCTTAATAGCCAATCACTCTTTGCCTATTTGTGGAATGGCTGTTTTAGTGCTGTGGGTTTTGGATCATGTTCGCACAGCTTTGCCAAATGTTATTATTGTGAAACATTTCAACAAAAGGGACGCTGATCAGCCAAAAAAAAAACTAACTAAAACTAATTTTCAAAAAAAGTTTCAAAAAATATTTCAATTGTCAAAGTGCTGATACATTTCCTCAACTATATGCAGATGAATATACAAAATAAAAGGTTAAGAAATGCATGAGGATTGTGAAGCTGTTGTACTTTTTACTGGTTTGAGGTCAGCGCTCAAATTGGCAATTTAAGAGATTTTTTTAATACTTCCCTGTGAATTGTGTTTTGTCTCCAGTGCGTTGCTTTGTGTAAGCGGGTTCGGTAAATGATACAACTTCTGGATAGAGTTGAGGTTCTTTATTAGGACGGCTGTGTTGGTTGGAGGGAGAAGGCAATTGACATGTGTCGCTCTCGTAGGCTCTCATCAGACTGACTTGGAGCAGCGCGCATGCACCTTTGATCTAAAGCCAGGCATCACTAGTAGAACATGCAAATACGATTTGCTCATATCATTACATCTCCCTTTCTTAATGGAATTCTTTACTTTTAACAAATGTAATGAATTTAATTATGTCAGTAATTAGCAACCTTAAACTTGAATAAAGTATTTCTAACTTTTGCAACCATAAATGAAACATTCACATCATTTTTTTCCACCATGATCACTTAGAAAAACATGTTAAATGGTTTCAATCAGTCTCTCAGGTGGTTTCACTTTCCTTGAGGATTTTCGGATAGCATGTCCTGGATTTAGAGGTGTTACAACAGTCTCTGTTACAGTCTCTGTTCGTTGACTTGCTATGGTTGGTTCTTTGAGAAGATCTCGGCGGTTTCTTCTTAAAACAGCACCTTCCTCTGTCTGAATGTTGTATGACCTTGGTTGGACCTGACGCAGAACAGTTCCTTTCTGTGACCATGTGTCTGTTTTGTCTTTGTACCGTACTTGGTCACCGGTGTGTAGTTCAGGTAGGTTCCGTGTTCCTCTGTCATGGTAGAACTTTTGTTTTTGTTTCTGTTGTTCTTTCATCTTCCTCACTTTCTCCCCTTCCTTTGTCTTCAGCAGGTTTTCCGGGATGGGTAAGTTGGATCTCAGCACGCGTCCCATGAGTAGCTGGGCCGGGGACATACCACACTCGATCGGCGTTGTGCGATACACCAGCAAGCTCTGGTAGAAATCCGTTCCACTGTCTGTTGCCTTGTACATCAGTCTTTTCACAGTCTTGACAGAACTTTCCACCAATCCATTGGATTGTGGAAAATGTGGACTTGAGGTTATGTGTTTAAAGTCCCACTCCTTTGCAAATTTTCTGAACTTCTCATTGGCGAATTGTGGACCGTTATCAGAAAACACTTGGTTTGCAATCCCGTTTCTAGCAAATATGGCCTTTATGCATGTTATCACTGCTTCTGCTGTTGTAGCTTGCAGTCTGCAAACTTCTGGATACAGGGAGTAGTAGTCTGTGACCAAAAGATAATCTTTACCTTGACACGAAAACAGGTCAGCACCCACCTTCTGGTATGGTCTTTCTGGTGCTTGGTGTGGGTGTAGTGGCTCTGCCGGTTGATTTGCTTGATATTTGAGGCAAATTGTACATCTCGACACTTGATCTGTGATGTCTTGATTCATTCTAGGCCAGAACATCAGTTGTCGTGCTCTTTTCTTGCACTTTTCAATTCCAAGATGTCCTTCATGGATCTTTTTGAGCATTTCACTTCTCAAAGTCTTTGGAATGACAATCTTACTGCCTTTGTATATGATGTCATCCACTACAGATAACTCCATCCTGTAGTTCCAATATTCTGCTGCGTCTGGTAAACAATTTTGTTTCACTTCGGGCCATCCATTTTTGATGATTTGTTTCAATTGTTTCAGTGTCTCATCCTTGTTTGTTTCCATCCGTATAATCTCCATCTTTGCATCTGCAACTGGCAATGCACTGGTGATCATGTGTACGTAAGCTTCAACTTCTTCATCCAGTTTAGCCTTCGAGTGCTCCTTCGGGTCAACAGCTCTGGATAGAGTGTCAGCTGTATACATCAGTTTTCCAGGGGTGTATGCGACCTTCAGTGAGTAACGTTGTAGCCTGATCATCATTCGCTGTATACGGAGTGGACAGTCATTTAGTGGCTTTTGAAACAATGCTATTAAGGGCTTGTGATCAGTCTCCACGCTGATTTCTTGTCCTGACACAAATTGATGAAATCTCTCACAGGCATACGTAATGCTGAGCAGTTCTTTTTCAATTTGTGCATAACGTGTTTCCGGATCCGTCATCGAACGCGATGCATATGCTACGGGTTGCCAGCCTTCATGTTTTTGTAGAAGTACTGCACCAAGCCCACTCTGTGATGCATCCGATGATATTTTGATTGGTTTTTCTGGATCATAGAATTTCAGTACTGGTTCCTCTGTGAGCAGCTTCCTCAGTTCATTCCATGCCTTCTCATGCTCATGATTCCATTGCCATTCTATCTTCTTCTCAGTTAGTTGTCTCAGTGGGGCCATCTTTTCTGACAGGTTGGGTATAAATTTTCCCATGAAAGTGATCATCCCATTAAACCGTTGCACATCTTTTTTGCATTGCGGCCTTGGCATGTTTTCTATAGCAGACACTTTTCGTGGGTCTGGTCTGATACCTTCACTGCTTAGGATATCTCCCAGAAATGTCAATTCTGTTGTACCTAGCTGACATTTCTCTTTATTCAGCTTCAGGTTTGCTTTTCTTGTTGCTTCTAGCACAGCTTTCAGTCTCTCGTCATGTTGAACTCTGGTGGCACCCCAAATGATGATGTCATCCATCGAGGTATCAACTCCTTCCAAGTGCTCATATATCATGTTGATTGTTTTGTGATAAACTTCAGGAGCTGAAGCAATTCCAAAAGGTAGTCTTAGGAATCTGTATCTTCCAAACGGAGTGTTGAAAGTACATAGTTTGGAACTTGGCTCATCCAGCTTCATTTGCCAAAATCCTGAAGAAGCATCCAGCTTGCTGAAATACTTTGCCTTTGAAAACTGTGCCATAATCTCTTCACGAGTAGGTAGCTTGAAGTGTTCTCTCTTGATGGCTCTGTTTAGATCTCTGGGATCCAGGCATATTCTGAGTTTTCCATTCTTTTTGTCCACGACAACAAGGGAACTGACCCAGTCAGTCGGCTCATCAATTTTCTTTATTACATGTTTGTTCTCCATGTTGTCCAATTCTGATTTTAGTTGCTTTTGAAGAGCAAACGGGACTTTCCTGCATGGATGTATGACTGGTGGCACACTTTTGTCCACTCTGATTGTGTGTTCTCCTGGTAGGCAGCCTAACCCTTGAAACAAGTCTTTGTACTGCTCCATCAGTTGATCATATGCTGTCTCTTTTTGTCTATCCACAACAAAAACTCTCTTCACTAGGTGTAGTCTCTCACATGCCGACAATCCTAGTAGACCCTGCACATCCCTTGGAACTATGATGAAAGATAGCTTATGTAATTGGCCTTTATGTGTCACATTCACAATGCATTTTCCTTTCATTGGTATGACTGAACCCGCGTAAGCTGTTACTTTCATATTTGCTTTATGTATTTTTGGTCTCGGCCTGATCTTCATGAAATCAGTCTCTGAAATGACATTCACATTGGCTCCAGTATCCAATTTGAATTTTAGATGAATGTTGTTCACTTTCAGCGTAGTGATCCAATCTCTTTCTTCTCTTTCATCTTTTACAGCATTCACATAAAGTTCCTCCACTTCATAATGATCATCTACTGCATCTACCTTGCCTTTCATGTCTTGGTTCCTGCAGCAACGAGCATAGTGATTTGCTTTGTCGCAGTTTTTACATATTTTCCCATATGCTGGACACTGCTTTGGGGGATGTTGCGTACCACAACGAGTACAAGATTTTTGTTTGAGTATCCTATTTTTGTTGGGTTGTCTCACTCTTGCTTTGATCTCAGCAGTCTTGTTTTTGTTGAATCTGTGTGCATTTCTTTCCACTGCATCCACGTTGCAGCTAGAATCATTTAACAACTCTTTAGCCTGTGATTTAACAGTCTCAGCGGCTCTACACAGTGCTAAGGCTTTTTCCAGGTCCAGATCTGATTCTCTGAGTAGCCTTTCTCTCAGTTTATTATCTGTAATGCCACACACTATTCTGTCTTTGATCAGTGATTCTGTTAATCCACCGAACTCACATGTCTTTGATCTGTTTCTCAGCTCATTTGCATATTGGTCAATAGTTTCTCCAACTGTCTGTACACATGTGAAGAATCTGTGCCTTTCAAACGTCACATTGCGTTTCGGAATGCAGTAAGCTTCAAACTTTTCCATTATTTTTGACAGCTTCATCTTGTCATCCTCAGCATCAAATGTGAAGTTATTGTAGACCTCTAGAGCTTCCTCTCCCACAACGTGCAAAAACATGGATGCTTTCATCTTTGAATGGCTTTCATCAGCTCCAATTGCAGACAAATACAGTTCAAAACGTTGCTTAAATCTCTTCCAATTTTCAGCCACGTTACCTGTTAGCTGCAGAGCTGTGGGTGGACGTAAAGCTTCCATTTCTGCCGTTTTCTGCCGTGGGTTGTGCTCAATGTCTTTCCTCCGTGGAATCTTTCGTTCCAAGTCCTTTTATCGTCCTCTTGTCTTCCAGACCAATTCTGACACCATGCGTTGCTTTGTGTAAGCGGGTTCGGTAAATGATACAACTTCTGGATAGAGTTGAGGTTCTTTATTAGGACGGCTGTGTTGGTTGGAGGGAGAAGGCAATTGACATGTGTCGCTCTCGTAGGCTCTCATCAGACTGACTTGGAGCAGCGCGCATGCACCTTTGATCTAAAGCCAGGCATCACTAGTAGAACATGCAAATACGATTTGCTCATATCATTACATCCAGTGGTAAAAAAAAAAAACATTATTTTTGCCACTTCGGTCAACAGGTAACCTCAACAGTGGCTATATTATTCTTTCTTATTGGACCTCCTCTTCTGTCTCACATTTGACCATTTTAGACTGATGAAGACACTGTCTTGATCCATCACTTCTCTCTGCTTTTTTTCCCACATTGATTGAATGTTTTATTTTTTTCTTAATTTGCTTTGATGAATAATGACTTAACTTTGGCACTTTTTTTGTTGTGTTGATCACTATTGTTGCTTCACCGTCTACTGTGACTCGGCCTTCTTAAATATATGAAACATTAAAAGGTCCACGCTTTAGCTGCTTTCTGGCTTTTTATTTACCAAAAAAAGCACTTTAAAAAATCACTAACATTAAAGGACAACCGACGTCTCCGGACAAGTTGTGTCCATAATTTGTAAAATGGCTCCAAATGACTTCTACTGGGCGTATTTTACAAAAATTCCACCGCATATAGCTGTATTTTACGTTTTAAGACGCGCGCTGAATATTCCGGAAGTCTTGTTTTTGAGTTGCTGACGAGTCCGTACGTGATGTCACTGAAGGAACGCCCCTGACCGAAAAAAGGACACATTGTAGCAGTCCTTCCATCACGTCAATGCATTTTGCTGTACTTTGGTCTGAAAACATCGTGTAGGACCAAAAAGAGGCAGAAGAGGGCGACAAAGCTCCATGTAAGGAATTAATCACCCTGTGGAAACGGGCTGATTAATTCCTTACCTGGCTTTTTTTGCCAGGTAAGGTTTGCCAGGTTTGTTGCACCCAAAAAGGGTGCAACATTTCCCACCCCTGATGCCTCAAAATGACACGGAATAAATTATTTCATCGATTGCAAACATGTATGCTTTCTTCTTCAGAACTATTTGAATCATATTCATAACTGGATGAGTAACAAGAAAGCATATTCTCCGAATCTGAATCCATTGTTTTGATTCTCGAGCATGGCAAGATGTCTTGCCGTGACACCACGAACATGGGGGCGAGACCTTCTGAAACTGGCCACTTCCGGTTTCAAATACTTTATAGACACTAAGTCATTTTATTGGTGTTTTGCATTTGACTAAAAATATCATACTGCGTGTTTTAGGTATTTTAGATGCTATAAAACGTTTTGCTGGTGTCAGTTAGAAAACAAAAAAGTGACGTCGGTTGTCCTTTAAATCCCATGACTGTAAAGTGTCCTTGAGAGTTTTGAAAGGCGCTTGCGCTTAGAAATTAAATTTATTATTATTATTATTATTGGTAATGGTCTGAAAAACAGTGGAATCAAACATCCTCAGTTTTCAATTTGTATTTTCACTCCAGTAATGTGCTTTTCGTTCATAAATGCTCATTTTACAAATGTTTCTCTTTCACAATTTTTGAGGAGTAGAATCTCAGGTATAAACGATTCAAGGCTTTTGTTTCTGCTCAAACTTACCTGTTTACCGAAGTAGATGGTATTTTCACAATTGTTGTAAACTTCTGTCAATTTAATATCAATAAAACAAATTCCCATTTGGGCAGATGTGGTGAAGTTTCATCATCCATTTTCTGCCACAGTAGATGTTGCATTGTGGTATCATGAAAGCTCCCATCGATGGAGGTTGTGGGGCACGCCATATTAACTCATTTGCTGCCATTCACAAATTTATTTGCCAATAGAAAATATGTCATAGAGCAGTGGTCCCCAACATTTTTGCGCCACGGACCGGTTTAATGTCAGACAATATTTTCACGTTTGTTTTTTACTCATTTTGCTCGCTTACGGTGGGCTAATTTTAGTGGTATGTATCACGTGACCTTTACAAGCATTTTGACATGCGTCAAGAGTAAGTCATAGACAGATCTAATCTGGTACTTTTTCATTTTATGTAAATTATCAATTCTTTCTGCGCGGCCCGGTACCAAATGACCCACGGACCGGTACCGGTCCACGGCCCGGAGGTTCCCGAATTGGGTCTTTTTTTTTCTTGTTTGGGTGCCAATAAAGCGTCTCTGGTAATGTTTTTTTTTTCATTCCACAAGGGGGCGGCATTTCCATGCTGGCGCTTTGTTCCAGCTTCAGCTTCAGTTGTTACAGCCCTATATTAACCAACATGTATGTATCACATCATATTTAGGACAGCCGCCCCCATTTCAAGCTCAGATACCTTCAGACCCATATAATTTAGGAATTAACTCATTTTTTTCTGATGAAAGAAGAGAGTCTAAGGTTTCCTACCCTGAATTGAATTATGTTGTCCTAAAACTCAATATTCTGTGGGTCCTGGAATTTGAGCGACAATGACAAAAACCCTGCGTTAAGCTGTATAGGAGGGTGTGCACACTTGTGCAACATTATCACAATTATTTGTATTTCCACTTTTTCTAGATAGGTTAATGGTCACATACAGGGTAGAAAAATAAAAATGTAAATGATTTGTCTTTTTTTGTCAGGTTGTCTTTAGTAGTATTCATTTCCCCCAAATTGCATCAACCTATCATCTTTCTTTGAACCTCCTCATCTCACTATAATCCACTAATCGAATAAGAAGGCCTGAGTGACACATGTACAATAATTTTTATTAGGCGGCCACAGCTCTTGCATATTACAACTGTTGCCGTTCAGAAGGCAAAAAAAAGGAAAAAAGCAAGAATGAATCCACCAGCTAGATGACACAGAAAACCGGAGAACAAAAATAAGTGTTTGAAATTTGTTAGAACCCACAAGCATGCAAGCGATGGCTCAGAATGCAATGTACAGCATTTTATATTTATATATATATATTTATATCATATATACAGAACAACGGTGAGACCCAAGCCAGATATCTCATTCCACACAGTTAGTTACACAACACAGACCAACTTTTTTTGTCATTCATAAAAAAAAAAATGTTTTTTTTCCTCTGTAAAAATGGAAATCAATTAAAATAGAACCTGTTTTCAAGACATCTTGATCCACCCCCCCTTCCCCCTCTTGGAATGCGAAAATAAAAATAGAATCTCCCGAGTTATCAAAACGGAGGGAGAATGGAGAGTATTGCATCTCTTGAACGCCCTTCGTGCTGAAGCTGAAGGTCAAAGGTCAACAAACACGTGTCAACAAAAGACAGAGGGGGTATTTGTTTGTCACTCCCGAAACAGACAAAGAAAGGCTCTACACATACACACACGACAATGTAGCATGAATGAACGGAGAGTACGACAAAGGAGCGCCATATACATACGTAGTTTGCATCGGACGGACGGAGGGACGGGGACACGCACGCACACACGCACGCACTATTTATTCTCACTCAAACAAATGCTTCTCCATATTGCTTAGTAACACATGGAACTTAATTTTGAAATGAATGAATTGGTGCTATCTTTATTATGACACAGCTAAACTGCCATTTTTTTTCTCAACACATTTCTCGTATTTCCTCAGTATAAGTACGTTTTTTTTTCCCCATAATTATTCTTATTATTATTCATTTATAGTTCCTTCATATGCATTTCGAGCTGACAAAGAGGTCCTTGAGTGGCTATCTGAGTTTGATACATGCATCGGTTAACCAGGCTAAAGTCAAAAATGTGATTAGGGGCGGGGCCTCTAGTCGTCCTCTTCGTCCTCTTCGTCGCTGTCCTTCATGGAGATGCCCTGCATGCCTCCTTCCCTCACCGAAGCCGTGGCTTCCTCTAAAGTCAGCCTGTTGCGCACCGTGTCGTACATCTTGCTGTTCAGGGTCGAGTCCAGTACGCCCTGCAGGCGGAAGTCTCGATATTTTTTCTGCCAGGGGGACACAGAGAACCAAGGTTATTTCAGGACAAAGCCATTATTGAGTCTTTTCGAATGTGTCCCTGCTCCTTCTTCTACGTCACCTTGGTGATCCTGATGAGGATCTTGAGCTGGTAGACGTGCAGCTGCTGGTCCATACGTTCGGTGAGCCAAGTGCCCAGCAGGTTCATGGTGGCAGTGTACCATTGCTGAAAGACATAAACAGCAACACTCTCCAGCAAGGACACACACACATTGCACACCTTAACACGAGGTGGCGGGAAAAATAATGGTTTGCTGTCACGTGTGTGTCCGTATGCCCGTATGCCTTGACAGAGGGCCTCAGTAGGATTCCGACATGAAAAGGTTCAGCTTGTGAAAATAAAGAGAGACGATTACAAGTATGACGACGAAACTACACGACCAAAACTTCTCATATTCACTAACACCAACAATAAATAAATAAAGTTGCCTTATGTAAGTTGTTTTTAGATAGCTAGTTCGCTAGCTCACTATCTATCTATCTATCTATCTATCTATCTATCTATCTATCTATCTATCTATCTATCTATCTATCTATCTATCTATCTATCTATCTATCTATCTATCTATCTATCTATCTATCTATCTATCTATCTAACTTTTTACGGCTCAAAAACAAATTCACACATCATGAGTTTTATTTTGTGTACGAGCTTATTTGGCGTGAAGCACATCTCAAATGAGTCATGGCAGAAAATGCTGTGATGCAACTTTTTTCGACAAGTGGACAGACAGCCCCAAATTGGCACGTTTGTTCAATCATTGGGATTGCATCTATGAAGAAAGAAAATCAACTTGTTGGAAGAGAACATGCACACACGCACGCACCCCCCCCCCCCCCCACACACACACACACACACGCACACACACACACACACACACGCTTTACGAAAAGCAGAATTGTGGCGCCTCAAAACGTTTCCCTATTGGTGCAAAAAAACTTGCTTGCACCGAGCTGCTTAATTATGTGTGTTGGCCAATCACTCTGTTTATGGGCATGAGTCACCGCCGCGCTGTTTTCAATGCCCGTCATGACCAAACCCGAGAAGTGCACACTCATCGTCATAATAAGCAAATTGGCCCTTTAGATGAATTAAAATACATGCTTACTTGGCATTCCTGACTTTGGGAGATATTTAAGAATTAATTGTGCTAAGTGGTCCATTCATTTCTTAGACGCTGAAGATTGACATGTGCACACAAAAAAAAGTGCAAAAGAAGCAGCTGGGGTTTGAAACTGGCAATAAGGGCGGAATGAATGAATGTGTTCACTGCGCCACATAAAAACGCTGTGTCGGTTTTAATGGAAATGTGACCTCGGAGGACTTGGAGATAAAACAAATGTAAGCGGAGGTTTTACCGGCAAGAGAGGAAAAAAAGAAGGGGGCGGTTACCAGACGCGGTTGAAGGGGTGCTAATGTTGTGTAACTTCTCTTTGCTTTGTCCCACGCTAGGTTTGCATTCAAGGCTACAGCAATCACACGGAGTTAAATCAAGACCTGTGACAACTTTGAAAGCTTTCATTGGGTCAGAATGAAAAGGACTCCACGTATCCTCTGGTGAGCTTTTATCGGAATTTGCTAAGGTGAATGGATGGAGGGTTTTTTTTTTACTCAAGGAAGGGGATGGGGGGCGCAAGGGAGCGGATTCCGGTTTATGTTGATGCAGATGCCTTTCCACTTGACAGTCGAGTCGAGCGTGCAGAGCATGCAGACCTGGCACAGGTGTGTGCGTGCTGAGGAAGAAACTGGCCTACGGTAGCACGTGTGCAAAATGAGCCACAAGTCGGAGGAAGAGGGTCATGCTAGAAGATGTACACAGGAAGATTATTTGACTCCAAAAAAAACATGCCAACCAACATAATGTGAGAAAACAACTTAACATTCGAGATAAGTGCCACTTTTTTTCTCCACTAGCCAGAGGCTGTATTGATGTGACCACTACTAATTTTTACAGCAGTTCCGCCCCCACATGTTCAATCTTGGAAAATCTACCCGGCAACAATTGATGTCAGTTGTCGTATAATATTGAATGTAATCAGAAAATCAGATTTGATTTATTGTAATGTGCAGCCATTCATTTTCTATAGCACTTGGTGAAATGATGACAGCGAGTCGCGTGGAGAAGATAGTAGTAGTAGAGGCAAAATTGGGGATGAGGATCTTTTCATTGTAAGAAGCTCAATTTTAACTTGGCGCAGAAAATTTCTCTCATGTTAACACTTTAAAGAAAAAGAAAAAAAGACAAATTCAACTCATTCACTGCAGGACGTGCAAAAATGTGTCCAACTCCGTGCCAGGGTTTTTGTCATTTTCACTCAAATTGCAGGACCCACAGAATATTCAGTTTGAGGACTGCACAAACATTCAATGCAGTGTAATAAAATTTAGATTCTCGTCTTTCATCAAGAAAAAATAGTTAATTCCTAAATTATATGGGTCTCTAGTTATATGAGCTTGAAATGAGGGCAGCTGTCCAAAATACAATGCAATACTGTACACATTGGTTTATATGGCACTTTAACAACAGCTGAAGCTGGAACAAAGCGCTGACATGGAAAAAAAAGGCAAATGATGCCCCTTGTGGAAGGGAAGAACATTGCCAGAGGTCTGGCCAGCGCTTTTTTGTCACCCAAGCAAGAAAAAAAACACAACCCGAACAAATTCGGGAATGGCGCTCTGCATCATATTTTCAATTCCCGTAATAAATTCGTGAATGGCAGTGAATTAGTAAATTCCACTAAGAAGGGCAATTCTACCCCCTTCAAAGTCAAAGTCAAGTCAAGGTAAAAAACATTGCCAGAGGTCTGAGGCTTGATCGGCACCCAAGCAAGAAAAAAAACAAAACCTGAACTAATTCGGTAATGGCACTCTACGTCATATTTTTAATTCCCGAATAAATGTGTGAATGGCAGTGAATGAGTTAAGTGTGAAAGTTTCAGCCTTTTTCACTACAACTACCACTGCAGTGGGACTTTTAAAGTATGACTTTGGTTACAATTCTGATAAAATGATTACAGCGCCCCCCGTTGCTCTGGCATGCACTTAGCAGCCTTTGAAAGTTTCAATTCCCTTATTTTTTTATTTTTTCAAACGGCACCGTTTCGGATGCCGCAGTGGATCGAAATAGCTTCTTTATTGACATAAAGCTCTCTCATCAAAATTTGGAACTGCTGTAAAAATAGATTCGATTTACATCTCGTCAATAAAGCCACTGCATTTTTTTTACACTGGAGGAGGAAGAAGCAGGAATGGTGTTAATAAGAAGAGACCAAAAGGGTTGAAATCAGAGAGATCCAGTAGAGCCAGTGCAACATAGAAGGATGGCGTTGACATACATGCAAAAATGCATTACGATGAGAAGCAAAAAGAAAAGTAACCCAAAATAAAGCAAACATGTCATTTTAAGAACACGGCTACAACTTGAGAGGAACTAGAACATGATTCATCTGGGGGAAGTGGGGGGGGCACATAGGACACCGGAAGGAAGTGAGGACGCAGACAAGGGAGGAGCCTTCACACACACACTAAAGCAAAGCCACTCCAAAAAAAAAAAAACATACACAACTCAAAAACAAACAAAAATAGTTTCATCTGGCTCCCATACAAAACACCCGCGTGTCAACCCAACTCACTTCCTCACAAAGGCCGACACGCCGCGGCAGAGACGTACGTCTTGACAATTCGCAATGACGTGGAAGCAAACACGCACACGTACGCTCGCACATACACACACGCGCAACACGGAAATATGTGTCGTTGAAAACCACACATGAAGGACACATTGCTGTCAATGTATCCAGTCGGGATAAGGATTATGTCGGGCTAAGACAGTGCTCTCGTCACCCTCCAACACATGAAAACCTGCCCGGGAGCCCACCGCCATTATAATTTTGCATTTTCCGCTAAAGGCTCCTCATGTGTCTTTCCTGAGGAGTGCTTGATGTTCACTAAGCATGCACTGTATGTTATTTTGAGAGAGCACTGCTTCATATAATCCTTTACTTGGGGGGGTGGGCGGAGATGCTTTTACGGACTCTTTGTAAATAGAAGCTTGTTTTTTTTTTGCTTTTTTTTTTAATAGACAAAGGCCCAAAAGCACTGTGGCAATGCAGACCGGAATGCAGAGGGCAGCAGCTGAGCTTGAAAAGAGAAAGAGAGAAGAGGACAGAAAGGACAGGAAGAAACACTTTTCCTGCTCGCAAAGAAATTAAAAACAAAAGCCCCGTTCCCCTTTAAAATAATAAATGGGACTTATCCCCATCTGCCCTGTTGTTTTGCCACATTCTGTAGGGCCCCCTCTCTGCTTGAGCGGAGGAGACGGCATCTTACTTACATCAAATAACCTTTCTATATACACCTCCTCATTGACCTTATCACGCAGCATGTCCTGAGAGTGACGGACAAAGGTCACGTAGCCGTCGGCCACGTCCATGCCGGGTTTCTGCAACATAAACATACGGCCGGCTGATTTACTGCGGAGAAGCGAGAGGGCTAAAAAAAAAGGCAACGCGTGGGCGTCTCGTGAAGGGGAAAGTGTAACTTACAGGTACGTCCACGTACTTAGAGGCAGCTTTCACCTGGGAAAAAAATGGAACCAAAGAAACAAAAGGTGCCATTTTTAGAACAGTCGGATGCAAAGAACGCATGAAGGATCCGTCCCGTAAAAGTAAAACATGAATATCAACTTTTATGGAGATTAGTACTGGAAAAAGAAAAAGAAAAATCACTTTAAGAGTTAAATAGTCCTATGATGCTGACACAGATTTATTTATGTTAACATTATTACTGTTTTTTTTAATAGGGACAATTTTAGGGGTAACATAAACATATAAGAGATCATTCAGTACATTGGAATAATTCCACTGTATAGCATAAAGTAACAAAACATTTAATGTCCAATTTCAAATCTTTTTCTAGCTATTAATGAATACGTATTTTCCAGTGTATAATGCACACCCAAAAGCCTTGCTTTTCTTTAAAAGATGACCCTGCGCCTTATATGCAGGTGCACCTTATATGTGAAGTACGTAATATTATGAAATATTTAGATACGATACTGAGCGATCTCATGTTTTGAAAGAACGTTGGGTATGTACTATTTTAATGATTTTTGACTTATTGTTTTTATTGGAAACCATAACTTTCATTAATACACCGTAACCCGGAATGGGATAACGAAAACCGTACTCGGAGTAGGTGGCAGGTATGCAGTAGCACCTTATAATGTGGCGGGCATTGTTTGTATTTGGAAAACGTGTATTTATTTATACTGTATATTATATTTGGAAAACTGTTTTCATTTATTGAAGGTGGGCCTTATACTCCAGTGCGCCTTATATGTGGAAAAAGTTTGAAAATACACCATTGGCATTCATTGAGGGTGCGCCTTATACTCCGGTGCACCTTATATACCAGAAAATACAGCCTTTTAAGCATACCAAAAGGAAGGTTACTCTCACCGTGAACGAGAGGAAGGAGGAGAACAGCGTGCCTTCATCGTATCTGGATATCTTTGCCAAAACTCCCTCCAAAATGGCGACAAACTAAGCAAAATACCACAAATCAATGATTTGATCAACCCAATGTACGTGTGATCAACCCAATGACATGCGTATGTATGTCGTTGATGCAACATGAGATCCTCGTACCTTTGCAACCAAGAGCTGAATCATGTCCCGTACACTTTCCTCAATCAGTTCATCGATTTGAGAGTGGAACTGTTTCTGCAAAGAGAAACCATCAATCAAGTTATCGGTTTGTCTTGTGGAACATTGTGATCAACGTGGGGTACACACATCAATTATTCAGTAAGTTCTCCTTCCTGATGCAAGTGACTATGTTGGTTGTTCAGTGTATTAAGAGCGAGTTTTCCTTTCCACACTACTCAGAAAATATTGGGTCCAACAATCTTAAATATTAAACCTGTTCCAAAGTTAAAATCTCAATTCCTCATATGTGCTTAGCACCAATATCACGGTCGGAGAATCTGACATTTCGTTTTATCGCAAATAAAACGTCAACTCATTGTGTTGAGTTTATATAACATGTTTGACAACTCACAAACTTCAATAAAAATGACAACATGTGTTTGTAAAAAACGATTTTTGAAGCAAATCACATCTTCACATCTACTTTTGACATTTGGATGAAGAGGACTAAAAGCTAGCTAGCTATTTGCTATCTATTTGCTATTCATTAGCTAGCTAACTATATAGTTGGCTCGCTAGCTATCTCGCTGTCTTTCTGGCTGACTGGCGAGCTATCTATATGTATATCTATTAGCTATATAGCTGGCTAGCTTTCTAGCTAGCTGGCTATTTGCTTTCTATTAGCTAGATAGCTGGCATTCTATCTATTTGAGTAACTTCCACGGTGAGTTTCTGGACGTTTGAAGGTCTTGCGGCACCATGCTGCCACCGCCAGTTCAGTCTTGGTACTACAACAAATATTTGATTTGATCATTACATGTAGTGTGACACGCTGTGTTGATCATCTTGATTCTGACACATTTTATAAAGAGCAGCAAGAGAATACTTGCTAAATATTAGGACATATGTACCCCGTTTAAATTAAAAACACTGATTTACTTTGTTTTTTTCTTTGTTCGCCTCCTGCCCCATTTCCATGGCACACAGTTTGGCCGACTGGTCTTTCGCGTCCACCATCACATTGAACATGGTGCATAATGTCGGAGAAATGCGGAAATCTGTCGACTTGCTGCTCTTTGCCACTTTGGACTCAAACGCCATCCTGGTGCTGTTTGGAAGACAAAGAGGAAATTGATCAAACTGCGTGATATCAATGGCATTTATTATCATTCATATTTTTACCGCTTCATTTGCAACCATTAAAGCAAAAATTCACAAATGTGGTTTTAAAAAAATCAGTCAACACAAATTCAATTCATTCACTGCCATTCCAGAATTTAATCAGGAATTTAAAATATGACGATGAGCGGCATTCACATTTTTTTTCATGCTTAGGTGCCGATAAAGCGCAGGCTATGGCCTCTAGCAATGTTTTTTTCTTTTCCACAAGGGGGCAGCATCTCTTTTTTTCCATCTTAGCGCTTTGTTCCAGCTTCAACTGTTGTTAAAGCGCTACATAAACCAATATGGATGTATTGCATTGTATTTTGGACAGCCGCCCTCATTTCAAGGCCATATAACTCAAGACTCATATAATTTAACTCTTTTTTTCCTCATGAAAGAAGAGAGCCTAGGGTGTCTTACGCTGCATGGAATATTTATGTAGTCCTAAAAGTCAATATTCTGTAGGTCCTGCAATTTCAGTGACGATGACAAAAACCCTGGCACTGGAGTGGACACATTTTTGCACGTCTGGCAGTGGATGTGTTAAAAAGCAATAGTTAAAATAAAATAACAAGTCACGCTCACAACAAATCTAATTTAAACATGGGGTAGCCAAGGCAAGTTTCCAAACATGTCTGGCTCTATACCACCGACTGTATCCATCATCTACTTTCAACACAGTCCGAGCAAGGCCACATACCGCTTGACGCAGTTCTCGATCATGTTGCTCGACATGAGCTTGATGCGACTCTCCAGATGTTTGGCAAACTCCTCCTCGGGCCAGTGCAGGTCCCGGATGAAGGTCTGAAGGGCGTCCAGCTTCCAGAACAGGTCCTCGGATGTGCCGGAGCCGTTGCTGTCATTGAAGAAAACGCATACAGGTCAAAGATAATGCCAGAGGCTGATGAGGGAGGTGAAAGGTCAGGGAAAGAGGGAGGTGTTAAGGGGGTGTTGCTCCTCGCCACCTGAGAAGTCATTTGACTGTTTTGGACATACAGTGTCTCATCCGTCATAGGTGGTGTAGACAGTCTAGCATACGGGTGGAGAGGAGCGAGAACTATACAGTAATCAATCAATAATCCTCCTTTCCGGTATGATTATTGATCAGGGGTGTGAGGTGGCCACATGCAGGTTCAAATTACTGCAGCTGTAGCATTGAGTCACAAAGGGAATGGTGGCATGAGAGAGGACATCTGAGATGCCAATTTGTGGTCTGATTCTTCCAAATGGTTACGTCCCCTCTCAGCATCGATGTCCCCAAGGTGCCGGGGGCCTCCAGAAGAACAACCAGACACACCATGCAGACCTTCTTGAGCCAGCCCCGGTGGAGTCTGTTGGGCAAGTGTTGCCGGGATGGACGGTGAAAAATATTACTATAAACTTTTTTAGACCCGCCCACTCCATTGCCTCACCCAATCAGACTCCCGGCGAGGCGGTCAAGGTCATAATACCACAAAAACTAACGTGTGTGTGTGTGTGTGTGTCTGGTTTTGTAAATAATTTCTAATGCTTTGGTATCGTTTTTTGCATCCTGAATCACGACAGTAGCCGCAGCCTCAGGGAAACATTCAGCGTGTATATACTGCATGCAGAAATGTACAGTATATACGTGACTTCTCTCGGGTGAGGGTGGGTAGGGGGGGTTGAATCCTACAACTGTGTCATCACATCGCAAACTCAACGGCATGCATGATGAGACAGATGACCTCCACTATTGTCAGAGAATCCTTGGCATGAACATGAACTGTTTTGACATGAGTCAGACAATAAGTAATCAGGTTATATGACATTAAAGGCCAACCGACGTCTCCGGACAAGTTGTGTCCATAATTTGTAAAATGGCTTCAAATGACTTCTACTGAGTGTATTTTACAAAGATCCTACCGCATATAGCTATATTTCATGTTTTAAGACTTGTGCTGAATATTCCGGAAGTCTTGTTTTTGAGTTGGTGACGAGTCCGTACGTGATGTCACTGAAGGAACGCCCCTGACCGAAAAAAAGGACACATTGTAGCAGTCCTTCCATCACGTCAATGCTTGTTTGTCCGAATCTAAAGCCATTGTTTTGATTCTCCAGCAATGCAAGACGTCTTGGCGTGACGTCACGAACTGGGGGCGGAACTTTCTGAAAATGCCCAATTCGCAACTCAATTTTTTTGCAGATTTTGGACACTTTGAGTCATTTTTATTGGTGTTTTGCATTTGATTAAAAATATCATACTGCGTGTTTTGGGTATTTTAGATGCTATGAAACGTTTTTGTGATGTCAGTTAGGAAACAAAAAAGTGACGTCGGTTGTCCTTTAAGACTGTGTGCAAAGAATGAAAAACATTAACTCATTCACTGCCATTCCCAAATTTATTGTCCTTTAAAGGAGAAATATCTTAATAATTTGACAGGAACTTCAAAAACTGTAAAAATGAGAGTAGCATCAATTCTGGAGTCATGGTGAGCCTAAATGTTGGACCAGCCGGGACACCACTAAAGTGATGGCAGCACTCCTTATGTTTGCAAACGCTCCTGATTGGCAGTTTTGCCATTGTTATCTTGAGACTTAGTTACTTTACTGAAAACTGTATTTTTTGGTGTATAAGGCTCGGATATACAAAATGGTGTTTCATTTCAATAATCTCTTTGCCAGGTGGATTTTTTTTCTGTCTTATACCATCATTTTCCGGTTTTGGCACAATGATTAGTAATGGATAATTTGTCATTTGTTGTTTTTGTATATAGTGATTTCTGAAAATTGGAAGGCCAAAATATTCAATGAAAACTCTTAAGAAACAAACTTTTTAAAGAACAAAGATTGGTCATCTCTGAAAATTATTTTTATGATTGTAATAATAAAAATAATACATTTCATTTACAAGCGCCTTTCACAGGGTATGTTTTTTTGTGGGTGAGCAGCAACAGCCACTCACGCCAACTTTCACTCAAGCTGGAAAAACTCAAATAGATAGAAAGCTCGCTATCTAGCTATTTAGATAGCTAATAGCTAGCCAGTTAGATAGCAAGCTAGCTAGATGGCTAATAGATCGCAAATAGATAGCAAATATAACTATTTTCTAGCTTGTTAGGCAGTGAGATAGCCAGCAAGATAGCTAGCTAGATTGCGAGCTAGATAGCCATACTGATAGTCATCCTTTACTTTCGATTCTAAGTTAATTAATTTCATGCAGCATATTCCCTTCTTATCATATTAATAATACATAAAATGATACCAATCTGGTACGACTTCCAAAGCATGATGCCTGGTTTAAAACAAAAAAATGGTTTTGTTTTTTTGACAGTGTTATTGAAGCTACAATGGTACAACTGTGTCAACAACACACAGTGCAACAAACCAGATTAGCGTACGCCACCATGTCGAGCCCTGGTGCATAAAAATTGATTACAAGTAGGTCTTTAGTGCTGCTTAAAAAATATTTTTTTTCTCCATACATTCTTCAATGTGTGCATCTTCATACCAAGGCATTCTCCGTTTTGCTAAGGAAAGCTGAAATAAACTAGTTGAATACACACTCAGAGTCATATATAGCAGCCATCCACGACGGGGTTGAAAAGCTAGGCATTTGTGGAAGGTTAACTGATAGTCCCGCTACTGGAACTGGCAGATTTGGTACTTTGGGAATTTGGAGGTTGACATTTGGTAGATTCACATTGGGCAGATTACTTGTTAAACTCCTGCAGAGGAGACAGACAAAAAGAAACAACAAGAACAAAAAGAACATAACAATGGCGTGGGTGTAGCAGAAAGCTGTGTGACATTCATCACTCAACGTAAAGATTTGAAAACAACACAGATGAGTAGACTTACAGCTGGACTCACATATTAGAGGAAAAAAAAACACAAAAGAAAAAGCTAATACATGTCTTACCATCGCAAACAAACAAAAAAAACACATTTTGCTTTACTTTAAGGCTTTTATAAAATCTGTCAGAGATATGACTAATCTCTATCAAAATCCAAACACAGAATTGAAACTGTGAAAGCCACAACAAATGATAAACAACAGCGACATACTGGAGGCCTTATTTGTTTTTTTTTTGGGGGGGGGGGCAATATGTCAAAAAGCACAAATTATGAAGGTTAGTGTACATAAAACAAAACAAAGCAAAAAGAAATATTAGACATCAGCTTGGCACCAACATGCTGCAGAGAAATGGCTCAGACACATACATTAGTCACAGGTGTCAAACTATTCTCACAGTTAATAACCTTTTCCTTTTTTTTTGCGTGGGCATATTAGCCCACGCATGGCTTGTTCCGAAAAAAAGTGATGTAATCCGAGAGATGAGCAACGAAGACAGAGGCTCCTTACTTTACAGGTTCCCAGGACTCCCGCTCAAAGCCCTTGTGAATTGACTGTGCGATGGAGGACTCCATCAGATCCACATATCTAACCACCAGAGGAGCGTACAGATCCTGAAGGTGCTTGTGGAATTTTCCGTTGCACAGATGATCTACAGACAAGAGGATGAGCGGAAGAAGACATTCAGAAGTAAAATCGATGAGACATTTTCAAAAGAAGTCGCTCTCTCTCTCTCTCTCTCTCTCTCTCTCTCTCTCTCTCTCTCTCTCTCTCTCTCTCTCTCTCTCTCTCTCTCTCTCTCTCTCTCTCTCTCTCTCTCTCTCTCTATGTCTCTCGATGTCTCTCTCTCTTACAGTCTGTTCGGAGGAAATCGTTGAGAAGTTGGAAAAGCGGGAAACTGTCCCAGCTCTCGGGCGACTGGATCTCCAAAGCGGCGTCCATGTCGATGGCGTAGAGTGCTAAGAAGTTTTCGGCGTGCTCCACCATGAGGTCGGTCCACCACGCAAACGCCTGCAGAAAGAGCAAGAGAAAACGAAAAGCAGGTGAAATGGGACATGAGGTGGGCGGGAGAAAGAGAGAGGCAATGAGGGACAATCGCTTGCGAAGAAGGAAACTTCTCAGATTCTGGTCTATTAACATGTTCATTGATGTTCTTTAATTTTCTTCAACGTTTGACGCATTTACGAGTTCAAAAATGTAACCAAAGAAGTTTTAAAACAACCAGAGCGTGGCGACACAAAGGGATATTTTGCATGAGGTATTCTGTGAACCTGTGCCAAATCACTTTGTTCATCACAAATTCAACTACAGGGTGACACAAAAAGATGCGGACCCATGAACATTTCAATTGTGGCTTTGATTAAAAAAGCTCTTTATTTCAAATTACAACCACACATTATTCATTTCATGGAAGACCATTCACCAGAGTTTCACCTATTTCTGTTAATTTTTAGTCAATGTATGGCTTCCCCAAGATGTGTTCCAAATGTCCACCATTTCATTGCAAGCAAACCTGTACTCGTCTGACAAAGTTGTCAATCACTTTTACAGAGTCCTCTTTCGGGAGGGTGACCCAAAAGGATGCGTCCTACGGAGTCCCTCCACTACAACAATGTTTTCTCCCGCTGAAACTCTGGTGAATGGTCTTCCATAAACTGAATAGTGTGTGGTTGTAATTTGAAATAAAATCCACTCCAGGGTTTTTGTCATTTTCACTGAAGTTGCAGGATCCACAGAATGTTGAGTTTTAGCACTGCATAAACATTCACTGCAGCGTAGGAAACCTCATCGGGGGAGAAAAAACATTTATTACAAAAGAGGGCGACAAAGCTCCATGGAAAGCTCCGTGGAAACGTGCTGATTAATTCCTTACACTTTTTGTCAGTGAATGTCAAATAGATGCTCGGTGCCACACATAAGGATTCACCATCGCGTTATTTATGTGTTTCCTTCTAATTTCGCCATCAACACGGATCAACACCAAGTTTTCAGACCAAACAAAATATTGCAAAATGCATTGAGGTGATGCAAGGTATGTCCTTTCTCGCTGAGGGGCGTTCCTACATTGACGTAGGGTGAGGACTCGTCACCAACTCAAAAACAAGACTTCCGGAATATTCAGCGAGAGTCTTAAAACGTAAAATATAGCTATATGTGGTGGAAGCTTTGTAAAATACGCTCAGTAGAAGTCATTTGAAGCCATTTTACAAATTATGGACACAACTTGTCCAGAGACGTCGGTTGTCCTTTAAGCGTCCATATAATGGCGCCAAAGTATTAACGTTCATAATTTTTGTCAAAGGAGTTTATTGAAGTGATACATTGGGATCGAGTGACCCAGAAACATCTTTAATAGGAGCAAACTTTAGCCAGGGTTGTTAGTGGAAATTTCAGATAGTTTTGTATGAAGCACTTCCTGTGATAACGGCAAACCTTCTGACAAAATACATAACAATTGTAGTCTGGATTAGCACCACAATATGCCACTAATGCAATAAATTTCCATTAGATACTTCTTTGGCCTGAGCACAAAAACAGCAAATAGGTGAGTTTTTCTACAAATAACCTAAAATTATAATATATACAGTACAGTATGTAGAAAAACGGGCGAAATTGCAAACACTGACACGCCAACTTGTGAGGTAAGACATATTGTCGTGATTGTAATTTGCAGTCATGTTAAAGTGCACCGCAGCATTGCGTTATCCTATGAGCGGATTCATGGTTAATTAGTCTTTATAGGACAAAACACAAGCAACACCTCTCAGTAGCAGAGAGTTAGCGAGATGCCCCATGCTCGTCAAACAACATGCTCAGTCCCGGTATGTGTGCTGCGTTTTGAAGGCCTTCCGAATCCCTCCAAATTTTTCTGGCCTATTTCACGCTTTTACTCATGCTGATGTGCCGCTTCCCTGCCTGCTTTTCTGCCAAGCTAAAAAAAAATGAGATACACCTCCAAAAATCCAAAGTGAATGCCACTCATGACCTCGCATCCTTCGCTTGCATCGCATTTGCGATAAGCAAAGGCGGACCAGATCCATTCAGGCTTCTAAGAGCCCTTGAAATCTTTACAAAATACACTGCAATACTTCGAGACATCCCAATGTGGCCCAGCCACTGTAATTGGCAGTTCTACAATACTTACCTGTCCACTTACCTAACGCTGAAGGCTAAAAAAGGGGACTAGTGAGAGAAATGAAGCTTTTCTCCAAGGAGATACAAGAAAAGGGGACTCAAGTTTCCAAAAATGGTCGTAAGGTAGAGCCCCAGCCAACCTTTGCTATCATTGTTCAAGAGTGAATTGTGGCCCTTAAATTCTCTGGCAATGCTCACTTCTCTAAAGGTGCTTCGTCAATGCAATCAGTCCTGAGGGGACATGCACATGACGCATTCATTGTTATTACACACCTCTTTTCCCTGCATGACAGGCATCAATCACAAGGGAGAACATAGGAAAATGAAAAAAAAATCTTTTTTTTTTTTAGAGGGAGCTTTTGGTGTGTGAGTGTGGTCAACTTAGACAGCAGAAGGAGGTGATGGATAAGGAGGAGCTTAGTTGGGATGCTTGGACAAGAGCGGACATTAATCGTCAAATGGATAAGGAACACATCTATGGTGGATCAAAGTCAGGGGGTTCACATGGAGCATACTCGTTCATACCGGTTCAGCATGCTGTTGGGAGAGCAAGGAAAGCTCTTTATGGCCCGATGAACATGCGTTATGATCACAGTCATGTGGTGCAAGCTCCTCGTATTGGCTTTGTTACCGAGCCCACCTGTCACCGTAGCCTCAGCTACAAAGAAGCTGCTTCTTGCCATGGTGGCACGCATGCCATACAAAAGGGGCGGTGGGTTGGGTTTGTGCGTGATAGGGAAGGTGGGGGGGGGGGGGGGTAAAAAAAATCGAAATACTGTACCGATTGATCTGCAGAGCTCGTGACGGCCGCCTGTCAAGCATATTCAGAGAGATACAATAAATCTGCTAGATCCGCATACTGGGAAAGGATCACACTTCGGCGGTGACGCAACCTTGCAGAAGCGTCGCCAAATGCTAATAACGTCGTTCTGAACGCCCGGAAATGCGACTTTTAATTGTCATTATTGTGCTTTCAGGTGGGATGTCCAAATGTATTTTTTCCCCACAATCAATGCCACATACAGAAGAGTGGAAAGAAGGTTAGCAACACATTGACGCCCACTCTGACAGCTCTGGGTAGCTCCTTCAGCCAGAGACTGTTACACCCGCGCTGCAAGAAGGAGATACCGCCGCTCGTTCCTACCGACTGCTGTCAGGCTTCTTAATAATCACATTATTAAATGATTAAAAAAATACATGGACTCTTGTACTGTAAATAGCACATCAACCTTATGTTGATGCAATACAGCTACATATATCAATGTGCTTTTCTTTTATACCTGCACTATTGTACATTTTTTATGAAACAGTCTTGCACAGTTAGAGTATACACCTCAGTCTTGTGACATTTTTTATTATGCTTAGAATATCTTGTTTTTATCTTTTCACCCCCCAACCCCTCTCAAATTGTTGCTGTGGACTGCAAATGTCCCCATTGTGGGACGATAAAAGGCAGTTTTATTTATAGGAGATTCGTTCTACATCTAAGACCCTCAGTCGAGAAGATAAGCATGGGGAGATTAGAGCACGTGCATCTGATCACCCACCTCGGCATGGTGCTCCTGGTTCTGTTGAAGGACCTCAATGACTAACTCCGCCAGGCGAATGGTCTCCTCCAGCTTTTTTGCAGGGGTGACTAAGCGGCCTGCATTCTCTGAGGAAAATAAACGAACATATTAGGGCGACCAAAGGGTGGTTAGTGAAGTATGGAACAGAAAAAGTTAAAAGGAGTTGCAGGGATTGTTCTGTGACTATGATTTCCTTAAGACTTTTTCAGGACAGTAAAGTAAGCACTTGCACTGTGATAGTTATCACAAATAGCAGGCAGTTCTCACGTTCAGTGCATGTAAAGGGCTGCAGGACAGAAAGGAAAATGTGATGTTGACAGGCTGTCAGGCAGATGCGAAGCCGACACATAGATGGAAGTGCAATTTTACACAAAAAAAGAAAACGCACAAAGAACGGGTGTATTGATGAAGCGTCTATATTTGGAGCTGATTTAGACATGAATTTTTAATAAAATAAATAAAATAAAATGGTATTACGTGACCGAGACTCCATAAACAATTCTGGAAATCGATATCGAGAAGAAAAGAGAATGGAATTGAAGTAGATTTACGTGGGACATGTGAGTCGATCTCTTTTCGTCAATGGATGCTACAACTTTGTGTTTGCTTTCAACATTTAGCTTGTAGCAGATGTACACATTTCACTATGACATCCCTGATCTACTGGTGAAAAGGATGCTTTGATCCTCTCCTCTTTCATCTAGAACTGCTTCATACAACAAAGAGGGTGCTTATGATTGAATCACTGTCTGGGTCTTTGTGTTGCCATATTATTTGTTATTTAAGTTTTTAGTTCTTTTGACTTCAAGATGGCACCGCAAGAATGGCTGCCTTGACAACAACACTGTATTTTGTTTTTCTACTTCTTTCTTTCCTTTCATCTTCCTACCGACTGCTGTCAGGCTTCACAATTCCCAATGATCACATGTGAAAAAAAAAAAAAAAAAAAAAAAAAAAAACTGGACACTTGTAAATATGGGTTGTTGCAATATATCTAAATGCATCTCTTGATTCTGCACTATGTACAGTCTTGTTTATAGAACGGTTTTTGCACATCTACATTTGCACAGTATACAGTTGACATTTTTATTTTGTTATGCTTAGAATATCTTGTTTTCTATCCTTTCACTCCCACCCCAACCCCATCCCTCTTCAATTGCTGCTGTGGACTGCAAATTTCCCCATTGCGGGACGAATAAAGGTAATCTGATTCTGATTCTGATCTTCCTTTCATAGCCTTGCAGCTGTGAAATGTACATTTCTCCACTGTGAGACTAACAAAGGCTAATCCAATCCAAATATCAATATTTATTTTATCTTCTACATGGACGCATTTTCTCACCCTCAAACTCCCCACAAGCATTTTCTTTTTACATGTTACGAACAGTTCCAAAGCAGATGCTTATTAATTACTGAACAAGTGGATAGCATGACAACAGTGAAATGATGCACATCCTTTTGAATGGTCACACGTTAACTCCAATGAAAACACATACACGTGCACGCACATACACAAAACACACAACTACTACTATAGTATTTGTCAATGGCCCTATCTGAACATCTGGTTGCGGGAAAATGAATTGTTATTTAGAGTACAATGATCAAGTTGGCATGTATATCCGAGATCAAGTCCAAACACGTCGGATGGTTTTCATTACATTGCAACAGCTTATCGTGTTAGCAAGTGGGAGGTTATGATTATTAGTGCGTGTGTGTGTGTGTGTGTGCGTGTATGTATACGTGTGTCTGAACCAAAAACTAAACATGTGTTCATGAGTCACCTGGATCCTTCTGATCCTTTTGACCTTTCTCAACTTGAGCACAAAAAAGGGGAAAGAGAAGATAAAAAGACGTTTAGCATTGGAGCCTTTTTGAAGTCTTTTTCACACTAACAGAGGGACGTTTAAGGATTTTCTTGCTCCTGTCTGAAAATAGGGTGTTCGGCTCCAGCAACAGAGGATCTAGGCAACAGACATACGTCACAAACACATAATCAAAACAGAGACGCTGTAACGTAACGTGACCTGCGAATGACAAAAGCGGTAAGATGTTTATTAACGAAACAGACAAAAAGCCCGGGAAGACACACAGACGTCTGGCAGGATCGGACAGGACACACAGAGCAGCTGACGAAAAGTCAAATTAGGACAAACCAACGTCTAAAGCGCTTCCATAGAAAACATGTCCTCCCATAAGGACTATCACAGTTGTCACAAGGCTACCTGTGGGCACCGAACATCACTGACAAAAAATGATCAGACCACATGACTGGAGGAGATATGTCAGCAATGTAAAAATGCATTCAAGTCAAAGTAATGTGCAGTGAAACCAAAAGAAGCTCACAGACCAGACTTTGCATTCATATCCACCCGAGCACATAGTTCTAATAAAACAAAGCGGACGCCGACGGATTCTGTGGTGCTGCTCGGACCTCCCGACTGCGTTTTTGGACACTCAGTCTCACACATAAAGGCACAGATAGTAAAAAAAAAATAATAATAAAGGGGAAGCAAGCAGGGTATGAGATGAGAGGAGGGTTTTGGATGAAGGTACTCACGGATGGTTAAATCCATCACTTGAGATGCCAAGCAGAAGACAGGGTGTTCAAACATTTCCTTCTTTTTCCCTACAAAAAAAAAAAAGGATCGGGGCATGCAAGAGGCTGGGGTCAGACGAGCGAACGCTGGAAGCGGATGAGAGGATGGCTGTCTGGGTGAGACTGGGAGTCAAATGTTCTTGAGGCAATTGAAAAGGGGGAAAAAGGAGGACACTCGGAGGTCCGCTGACATAGCAGAGTAAGATAGTAAGGCTGTCTCCTTAATATCTTTTTAGCGCGCTGAGCAGTTGTTTTCGAGGCATAAAGCAGCATTGGTGCACACTGGGTGAAATGAGGGCTGATAGCAGGCAACGCAAACCAAGTAGGCGACTGGAGGCTTCGATTTTGTTTGGGTATTGCCGGAAGTGGCAAGAGTACTTGCACTAAGTACTTCAGGAGAAGCACAAACAATTGTGTTGAAAGTAACCAAAAAAAATTACAAATGGGGGGACTAGTGGAAACAGAATTATTTA
Organism: Hippocampus bargibanti; assembly: GCF_051943395.1. Lineage (NCBI taxonomy): Eukaryota > Metazoa > Chordata > Actinopteri > Syngnathiformes > Syngnathidae > Hippocampus > Hippocampus bargibanti. The sequence continues at coordinate 9,239,194 of NC_142745.1, forward strand.
TTCAAGTCCTGTTCTGTTTCACATCTGGATATTTCAATACACCATGAAAAGAGCAAATAACAAAAACTAATACATTTAAAAAAATTTGTGGGAGGCCTTCCTGTGCAGTTTTTATTTCTGACGAGTTGACCGATCAAATATAGTGCTATATGGTTTATCGCGCATGTGTCAAAATCAAGGCTCGGGTCCAAATCTGACCCACCACATCATTTTATTCGGCCCGCGAAAGCAAATCAAGAATGTCAAGATCCATGATGCTTGCTAAAGTCCAAACCAAAAATTCAAATTGTCGTATGTAAACCACAATAATAGTCATTATTCTTGACTTCAGATTTAAAAATAGTTATTCATTAATTTATTGTGCCTTCTGTTTGTAATATGTTGAGGGGATGAAACATTGTAATGGTTTCCACAAATTCATAACGGTCATCAAGAGGAAACCGTAACTTCAAAGTGTGCCGTGGCAAAAAAAGGAGTTTGACATCCGTGGTTTAGTGTCTTCTAAAACAGGAGGACCAATTCACCAGTTTCTTCTAAATTTCTCACTTTGACTGTTCCTATTTCACTCGTGCATTTACTCTAATTCAAAATAGACTATGAGTAAGTAAATGTGTTACTGGTCTCGTTTCTAAATGAATATTTCAACAAGCTGTAGCATCAAGTTTTACTTTGTGCCTCGCCACGAGTCCTATATAGAAGAGGATGGAAATGCTAGCAAAGGCTACTTATTTTCACATTGTCAGACCCGCACAAATCTATTCTTGCTGGCAAGACATTTTGCCGCTCGATAGTGTTACAATCTATCGACACAGCAGACGTGTGAGTCAAAAGTCCTCTGGAAATTCATCCACTTGCAAAAACGTGATTAGCGATTAGCCACATTGAAGATCCAGCTCGAGTAGTTCATTTGATTTATTTGATTCAACCCTTGATAGCTGGCTCGGCTTTTACGCTATCCCGGGTTCCCATTACTTGAATTACTTTGTGAAATACGGTTAAATTACAGTATAGGTCTGAAATATAATGACAAATAATCTACATAAATGAAGTAACAAAATGACTGCCTTTATCTTCGTCTTATTCACTTTCAGCAGTTCCCGAGTGAAACCTTGAACGAAAGATTCATCTATTTATTTTCAATAGCACTGGAGTGGATCCCCCCACTAGCAAATTCCTAGCAAATTTTAGTGTTGTGTTACTTCCTGTATTTTCATACACTGTTCATACAGAGATTTGGGCGATATCGACATGCCAATCGGGGATCGCATCACCACTTGGTTGCTGATGTTGCCACTTTGCTGCTTATTTCTTCAACCACAAGCACCCAACGCCCGTCGCCACACTCGACAGTGTCTATGCCACGCAAAGAGCCCGCGAGTGGATCAAGATGACGTCTGAAAGCACATGCAAGGTGGCAGATGCTGGCTTGCAGCCCATCAATCCCAGCATCCCGTTTGCTTGGGAAGCCACTTTACTGAACGTCACCCAGGAAGAGTGTAAAGCGACCGCGTGAGTGAGGAGAAGTAAGCAGGGTCGACAGGGAGGACAGCAGGAGACAGAGGTGATAGGAGAGCTGCTGTTGTTTTGAGGCAGAGGGGGTGTTCAGGGGAGGTTGAGCGGGATTTGAGGATGGTGATTGGGGGTGTTAGTAAACACTACAGCAGTGGGAGTCCTTTTGGAACGATGACTCAGAATGGACCACCGTCATGTCCACAATGTTGAGGAGTCGCCACAATGACAGATCAGCTTCGACGCATTCCGAGGCCTTTTAATCAATTTATTTATTTTGTGGGAGTTGAATGCATTTTTATTCACACACACACCTCTACACAAAAGGGTAAGTTGAGCTACAGAACAGCACAGAGCTAAATCGAGCCTGAAACAAAGGATAGAGTTATTGCACTGAGAGAGAACAAGAACAAACACATCATCTGGGACAAAAGAAGGCGTCAAGACAATTGGATTGTCTTGTTGTCTTTTCTTGCTCATTTAAACTGCTGATGAGCAGGCTGCGTTTTCATTGCAGTTTGTATCGCAGAGAAAAAGTTAGGGCTGCTGACATGGATTTTAAGAGGCAGAATCCAATTCCAATATAATTGGCCACTTAATAAAAAGTTGTATCATGAATAAAATAGATTTTAAAGATAAGAATTATAGGTAAAACATTTGACTCTTTTACAATAATGTGTCCTGTAGTATTTGTGTGTGTGTTTGCGTGCGTGCCGGCTGGCTACAAAATAAAATATACTGCTCCATATAAAACAAACTGCACAAAGAAAGACGTTTTTGGTTCGGATAGCTATAAAAGTGCATTTTATGCATTCCCACATTAAATATAACACAGAAGATTTTCAGTTTATGAAACACGAGCCCTGAGAAACTATCATGTAATTATCAGTCTATAGCTACTAGCAAATATGGTAGTAGTAGTAGTATGGTAGTCCCGAGTAGGACAAAACAGGTGAAACTGATTATTCCACAATAATATGAATCAAAATGCCGTGTTAAGACCAGTGAGGCTGCTTAATACATATCTGTGTAAAAAATAACAAAATCAATAAATGGAATCACTTCCCCTTTCAGGCCATAATTGAATCACATGAATTAGGTAACTATGAAAAGAAACAATATAATTCAAATTCGTACTGGAACTTGGCCATTTTAATTCATTTTGTGATAAAAAAAAACATCCCATTCTGTACATAATTTATGGTCATATTCTACCCAAAGAGAAGTTATTTTGGTTACCTTCAATTTTAGCATAGTCTTTAATCCGTTGGTAGTTCAGGTTAGCAGCCTGCTCCAAACATCTGCGGATAACCCCTTTAACTTCTTCTGGAGGGACTGGTGTCACAATGTCCTTCATCAGGACCTGAGCATCAAAATTAAAGAGAAGCAGGTGACAATTAACACTTTGTGGGCATTTTATTTGGTATACTTTCATCATCTAACAAAGGGAGGGTCAAAGTATGGCTGAGGAATCACAAACAGAGTGTTCCCTTTTTTAACATTGCCCACCGAGTACAATTTGCGGTCCACCTTAGTGATATTTCAGTATCCGAACTAAAAACGTTTTCTTCCACTATTTGTGTCTGTCCAAAAAATGGTTTACCTTATCACCTTTAAGAGGTGTTTGAAAAAACTGCACATATTAATGCAATAAATAATTGTTTGATTGGTTTAGCTGTGTTTAAATTTTTAGGTTAAGGTTAAATAAAATGTCCCTTATAGCCTTCAATTTTTCTGCATTCAGCCCTCGAAGAAAAACACTTGGAATTCTCACATTTACATTATCAACTCTCATATAATATTACTGTAATTAGTTTATTTATAGTAGTCCATAGAATTGCGCGGTGTCAACTGTTCTTTGCCAAGCGGGAAATCCCCAAAAAAAAATCTTGAAAAAAAAAAATATATTACATTTTTTGAAGATTAAATACAAATGGGTTGAATTTAAAAGTTAAACACAACTGATCTGTACTTTTTTCACCTACCACTAGAAGCTAGCATTGACAAAAAGAGATTGTCTCACATCTCCTGTCCCACGTAAATCCGCTTCAATTCCAAACCGCGACAGTTCCACAGTTAAGTAGTCCAACTAAATATAAACATGTTTTTCAAATGTATACCAACCCTCTCCAGCAAAGATAACGTGGCCTTCAGTGCACCTTCCGGACGGCCAAAGGGGAAACAATATCTGCACGGAGTGGATAAGAAAAGATGATCATATCGATTTTGAAAGTGGAGTTAAGTGGGACATATTAGTGTGTATTAGTGTGTGTGTGTGTGTGTGTGTGTCACCTGAAATTTACAATCTGGTTTTCCAATATGACACGCAACCGTTCTTTGATGTCTTCAAATCGCTCCTTCTCGTCCACTTTGACGGTGCTCAACCCGTCTGGTCTGTGAGGATCACATCAACACATTTGAAGGGACAAAATAGCGAAGCCGCACACTCGCTGCGGTACAAATGAAAAGCCTCTGAGGGCATCTTCTCGAGCCGAACTGCGACTTCACTTCTACCAATATTTAAAAACATGATAATCAGCAGCGAGAAGTATAAGTTGATATAAACATTGATGCAATTAACTCGCTGCCATTCCCGAATTTATTTAGGTTTTTTTTTTCTTGCAGGGGGTGCAGATAAAGCGCTGGTCAGACCTCTGGCAATGTTTTTTCCATTCCACGAGCGGGTGGCATTTGCCTTTTGTCCATGTTAGTGTTTTGTTACAGCTTCAGCTTTTGTTAAAGCGCTATATAAATCTGTATGTATGTATTAAATGGTATTTTGTACAGCTGCCCCCATTTCAAGCACAAATATCTCCAGACTCATATAACTTAGGAATTAACTTTTTTTTTGATGAAAGAAGATAGTCTATGGTTTCTAATGCTGTTTTGAATGTTTATGTTGTCCTACAACTCAATATTCTGTGGGTCCTGTAATTTGAGTGAAAAACACAAAAATGCTGGCACAGGAGTGGACACATTTTTGCATATCGTCTGGCAGTGAATTAGTCAAGGAATCTATATGATAAATTGTATTTAACAGGATCGTTTTACACCAACATAATGTGTTACTTTTATTCAAGTAATTTTGCTGCACTAGGATCATTGATCTTCAACCCATTGGCCTCATTTTTTTGTAAAAAATAAACGTCACTGTTGTCGGTGATAATGGCAGGAAATATCTGACATGGCAAATTCATTTTTGTCGATTCAACCATCGTTCTCTGATTCAAAGAATAAATAAAAGGTATTACTCACTGGTTTAGTACCTGAATGTTTTTTTTACCCCACAGAATCATAAATCTTACACAGGTACTGACACGGAGGACTACTTTGTAGTTTTACATTTTGACAATGCCACAAGACTGTTACTGGAGTATGACTCTGCGCACCTCTGATGACAATGTCTCACCTGTTGGACTCTTGAGAGACTTTGGAATCCTTTCTCTTTCTAAACTTGAATATGATGTGTGCTCGTTTAGAGCCAGTGTCAGCATTTGGCCTTTGGGAGCTCTTTGGGCTCATTAGGGCCTCGTAGCCAAGCGGCCCCCAGTAACTGTGGCCCTCTCTGACTTTAATGGACGCATAGGAGGATGAATAATAAGGACAGTAAGAAACTACGGCAACAGAAGATAGAAAGAAAAGAGCACAAAGGAAAAAACAAGGAAACATGTGGAAACATGCAAATGGTTAACAACACAAATTTAAAACAAATACAGCGACTGCATTTCAGGAGCTGTCATGTGTTTCCTATCATCTATTTTTAGGACCAGGGTAAGGGGGGAAAGTTGCATTGTCTCATAGGTAATGGCTACTTCAACAATTATTTAGCTCATTGCACGATATGCATATAGTCGCACACAGTGAGTACCAAATATAAACACACGATAAAATGTAAATGTATATGGCTGAGGAAAGTGTGATAGATTTATTGTAAAGATTCATTATCCCTACTGTTCGGCGGGGGTTTCTAACTCACAGTCCAGTGGACAGATGCGGCGAGCAATAATGCGTCACAGGACCCACGAAAGTAAAGCATGTGTCAACTTCCACTTTAATTTAACTTTTAAAAATGTAACTTTAATTTTGCCGGTGAGTGACAGTTATACCATGACCACTTGAGATACTGAGATACAGTAACGATTTGAAGCTTTCTCCACTGTCCCCATGACGTTACCATTCAGGACTGCAAGTCTAAAGCCCTCTCCAATTGGAGGTGATTGTCTGACATCATGGAATCCATCCACTCATCCATTTTCCGATTCCGCTTTATCCTTCCTCAAAAGGGTCGCGGAGGTTGCTGTAGCCTAGCCCAGCTGTCATGGAGCAGTAGATGGGGGACACCCTGAACCAGTTGCTAGTCAATTGCAGGGCACACACAGACAAACAAACATCTGTGCTCACACCTTGGAACGATTTTGAGTTTTCCATTAATCTGCCATGCATGTTTTTGCAATGCAAAACCAATGCAGGCACGTGAGAACATGCAAACTCCACATAGGGAAGCCGTAGACAGAATTGAACCCTGTATGTCTGTACTGCAAGGTCGACGCACTAAACACTGATTCAGTGGGCCGCCGTGATTGAATCGCCATTCACTAATCAAAATTTTTTAAAGCTGTGTCAGCTTGCCGGCACCATGGAAATTCCCTTACTCGATACAAATTCAATGCTTTTTCTTGGTGGCATGCTGTGGCATGCTAAGTGCAGTGTGAAAAGGGTGTTTTTCACACCACAAATGTCAAAATAACTGACAGAAAAAACACATGACAGTCCTCTATATAGCCAAGGCATGAATCAAAATTAAAAGACAACAATAAAATAAATCAACAACAAAAATAAGTAAATAAATAAGAGATGTATCGACATAAAAGTACGGATGCAATGAATGTTTCTTCATTCTAGTGGTACAACAGGTGAGCAACTGTTTTTTTCATTTGTTTGTTATAAGCAAACGGTGTACCTGTAAGGCAATAAAACAAAAAAGGGGGGTTGTGCACACCTGTTCCCGTGCACATGGGAGGCACAAAACGCAAAGCTGTAGTGCAGCAGAGTGGGGTCGATAATGGCGCCACTCTCCGCCCGCTCCAGCAGGTCGCGCAGGTAACCCAAATGCCTGTGGCAACCTCGGACTCCGTTCCTGGCACAGTATTCATCCAAAACAAACACCTGGCCCGGGCTGAACCATCCCTGCGCGACACAAACGGCAGTCAGTAACACACAATTCTCTGAAAACCATTCGGCGAGGAGCTCACCAGGCAGCAGAAGGTGTCGTTGAGCCTGTGGTCCAAAGTGAGCCGGTGCACCATCTCAAAAAGCGAGGCGTGGTCAAAGCTACAGGGGTTAGCCGAGATAAACTCATCCATGCCATGTTTCTGAGCCCTGTCAGCATCTATCCAGCCAACAGCACAGGAAGAAGCACACGGTTGAGAGGAGAGGATGTCAGTTAAGCGCATGCTAATTCATGGTCATAATACAGAAACTTCAGGGAATGTCTTAATTCTTCTTGCTGGTGAAGGGATGTGGGGTTCTTCTAAGGGCAAATTATAAACATTAACAGCTTACATTGTCAACTTGCATTGTGTCTGACAGCGTAAAGAGATCTGACGTTCTCAATGGGGGAGCTCAAGCTACGCTAGGAGCGACATTGTGTGCGCATGCATGTGTCTTTGCGGCGTTACAGTCCCTGGCGGTTTCTGTCAATGTCATCAATAGATTCTGCCATTCCTAATAGATGTTTGACACCCATTCGTGTGCTACAAGTGCTATAGACTTTGCTCGATCAAATCTGGATGCCGCAGAGGAAGTGCCATGGTTGTACTTTTGCTATCAATCTCTTCAGTGTCAAAGTCAATGAGGAGATTGTTTGAGAAAAAGTGAAAGGAACGAGGCGGATGACCGAGTATTAAACCTTTCATTGAAATCCTGTCGCATTCCTAGTGCTCTAATATCAGTGAAAGGCCACAGCACAACATTCGGTGAAGTTGCACAATATAATGGGTTGAGATACAAAAGGCGTTTTAAAAAACAATTTTAAAAAGGTATTTTACAGAAATATTTGTCATACCAGCAATATTACTTTTGCAATGTCTTAGCAGTGGATCTAGAACTTTATTTTAAATTTTCTCCATTTCAGTCACTGAATCATCAAATGAGCAGTTTGCTCTGGACTGAAAGCAATGAAAAAGTCATTCTGTTCATTGTGAATGTCTTGGAAGTTGCAAATTGGAAAAACAAAGAAAGCAATGTGTAAGCAATTTCCACAGAACTTGGTGCGCATGGGCTGAGAGCTAACTCATTGTATTTTGGTACATGTTGTCATTTCTCATTTTTGAGCATTGTAATGGGGGGCATTTTTGGCTATCCTTAATTTCTCTGGATATATTCATCAGAGTTGAGGATTATGGGTGAGTTGGAGCCTCTCCCAACTGAGTCTGGGTGAGAGGCTAAGTGCACTGGTCATCAATAAACTTACTGTAGGTGCATATTGAGCACCTCAAGAAGATGAAAATACGAAATCTCCACAAGGGAGGGATGGGCAGAGATTTATAAGCGCAACTATATTATGTAGCAATCCAAACAAAATCATGTGGGAATGGGCCAAGATTTTTTTCCCCGTTTACGTAGGCATTAAAAGAAGTCGGTTTGGAGTTTATTCATCTCAGAGCTACTCTTGTATCTCATAAAACTGCATAAGGTTCTAGGATATGATCTCATGGAATTGTGCAGGGGCACGGAATGAAGTGGCTGTGACCTCAAATAGGTGTTATGGTCGTGGTGTCTTTTGTGTTAGTGACAGGTGTCAGACCTGCGACACACAGACAAGGTGATGATAGCCTTGGAGGGGTGTGGGGGGTTGATTTAGTGGCTGGGCCATACATTTGTCAACTTCCGGGTGGGAAAGGCTGAAGGGGGGATGCGGTTCGATATGGGCGATTGGCATTCTGAGGCACTCTCTAATGACTACAGAAGGTAAGAGTTAGCCTTTTATCTTGGGGAAATGGGTGGGTAAACCGGTCAAAATGTGCACGAGTGTTCGGACAAGTGAACTGATGTGGAAAGGAGAAGACGAATGGAGTGTGACGGCACAAAGTGAAGATGGAGGACAGTGACAGAAGTTAGGATTGAAAAGACAACCAAGAAGTGGACAATAAGACAAAAGAGAAGGGGGGGGAAGGAAGACCACAAGGAGAAAGTTACCCGTGGCCCAGTTACCAAGAGGCAATATCGCACATGATGAGCGAGTGTGACGACATTTCCAAGTGTGAGCAAAAAGCACTTGGCCTTTCTGTCTTTTGAGTCACAAGTAAGCGAGGACATCACAAGTAAGTGTGATCAACACCAAGGCACAATTCCATCTCGCAAAGAGTAATGGCTAGAATATAAGTGAGTACATTTTCAATAAAATGAGAACATGCTTGGACAAGGAGGCCGTGTGAAATTTGAAACGTCATGCAGTCCCACGTTCGGGTTTGTTCTTTTAAATTGCATTCCCTCTTGTTTTGAAATTCTCTTTTTCTCTCTCTACGCATTTGCAAGTTGACAATAGTTGAATGTAGTGCAGTGTGTTTATGGTCATCTACCGAGCAGACTAACAGGCATGTCACTACCAAAGAAGTCTAAGAGGGTAGCATTTCGGTGCAAGTATGGATAAATAGCATGAAGCCAACATGTAGGCAGAACTCTACCATTCTCTGGGAGATGGGAGGGGTTGGGGGGCGGGAGATGAATGGAATCTCCTGTATTGTTAGAAACCATCAGACACACAATAAAAGTGTCTTCATATTCAGGCAAACCAAATGCTATTTGGGATATCGGCTTTCTGGAGGTGGACCACTGGACTTGCCTTGACGTCTACAGGCCCGTCTCCTGCGGGAGGAGTGGGGAGATGGGGAAGGGGGACAAAGGGGTGGGGAGTTCCGGAGTATTTCATCGTAAGAAGGGGCGGCAATGGCTACTCCTATGTCTTTGGCATTCAGAATACTCCGCATGCATATTTGCCAACTCTCGTCAAGGCAAGGCGAAGCAAAAAAAAAAATAAACATCTTGGAGCAAATTGAGCCCTCTATAGTAAAGCATGTCAGCAATGTCACACATTGACTCCACTCACTCGCGTACATCGAATGAATTCCACATAGAACGAATCTTCCAGGTTTGTTTCCAGCTCTTTCAATTCTCATCAATAATGAATATTTCAGGCCAATCTAGTCATCGAATTGCTTTACTCTTGAGGGATCGTGTTACCAATGTGAGCAAAGAGAGAAGGCAATTATGCAGGAACAACTACCATATCCACGCTAACCAAATACTAAGCCAAAAATAAACATAAAAAAATACGTTCTTAGAGACATGCATCCTATACTGGCACGAATGGATGCTTCTAGAATTTGATCCTCAAGTGGAGGTTGTCAAAAAAGGAAAGAAAACGTTCTCAACTAAGATCTAAAGACATGAAGCGAGACATGAAGAAGAAGCAGAAGAAGATGAGAGAGAGAGAGAGAGAGAGAGAGAGAGAGAGAGAGAGAGAGAGAGAGAGAGAGAGAGAGAGAGAGAGAGAGAGAGAGAAAAGCGTTGCATTTGTCAGATAATCGGCGGGGATTATCTGAGCTGTGCCGGCTACAGGGAAGCACTTACCCTTGAGTCCAGCTAGAAGACAGCAGGGTAAGAAGGGACAAACCAGAACATAAAGACTAGCAACAAGGCTGGAGGAGAGCAATCACGAGAGACCCTGACTGACCGAGCAGCTAGCGGCATTACTGAAGAAGGGTAGACAGGCAAAGCATGAAGAAGAAAACACAACTGAGAAAAAAACAAAAACAAAACAACAACAATAATAACAACAACAACAAAACAACCACCGATACCGACACGAGAGACCTCGTGGCTTGTGAATACATGTGACAAGACGACGTGTGACAAAGGACGCTGAGGCAATAGAGGAGGAAGTTTAGCATCCCCGTCACTCCACTGGAGTATTTGGTTGTTCATTTCAGAGCCAGCAGGAGTAGTGAGCTATTGATAAGGTACTGACAGGCCATTTTTCTTGAAGTGACGATACATACTTGTGAAATGGAAGGTTGCGAAAAGCTTACCTGTGTTTGAGAGATGTCATTAGGTTTAGAGATATTAGCCATTTGGACTATTTACAGTGGTACCTCTACATTCGAACGTCTCTTCATACAAAAAGTGATGAGGACGCAGTGACAAGTTGAATGACCATCATTTTCATTCTTTAACTCCTTCACTGCCATTCACAAATTTATTCAGGAATTAAGAATATGACATAGACGCCATTCCCGAATTTGTTCAGGTTTTGGTTTTTCTTGCTGGGGTGCCAATAAAACTTTGGTCAGACCTCAGGCAATGCTTTCGCTTCCACAAGGGGGCAGAATTATTGTTTTTTTTCCGTGTTAGCACTGTGTCTAGCTTCAGATAAAGCGCTATATAAACCAATATGTATGTATTGTATTGAATTTTGGACAGCCACCCTCATTTCAAGCTCATATAACTACAGATCCATATAACTTGTGAATTAACTCTTTTTTCTGATGAAAGAAGAGAATCTAAAATGTCTTACGCTGCATTGTTGCTTTATTTGGATCTTGCTGATTTTTTTTAAGTATTGTATCTTTTTTTTTTTTTATTCGTGACTATTACCTACATTGCTTATATAAGACACCTCAACGAAAAGGAAAAAAAATGACTCTCCATTTCCAAAAAGTCCAATCAGAACCTTCCCAGGACTGTTTTTTTTTAGCACTGCAGCTGAGTCAGGAGGGCAACGTATATGATGCTCTCAGTGCCATTCAAGACCACCATGGGGTGAAACATGTTTTGGGCAGTGTGCCACAATGTTTCAGGGGCGGGGCGGTCGAGGGACCGCTGAGGTCGGGTCACCGCGGTGAAGCTTTGAATGGCGCTAGCTGGCGTCAGAGGAGTCAACTAACCACACGAATGATCACATACTGGACGAAGAAACGAATGAAGAAACAACACAGAATTTACGTGCTAGCGTTCGGAGGAGCTGAGCCAATTTAGGTCAATCTGAATGTAATGATGTGATTATAAAGAGAATGATGTACCAGTGGGGGTTTATTGTGAATTTCTTTAGTTTTCTTGAAATTGGGGTTAAAGACTGTTTTTTTTTTTTTTTTTCAATAAATTGAAACGATTCACACAGGACTTCCTTATTTTATTCTGAATAGCAGGATCTATTACTAAAGCGCAATTTCCAGTATTGAAAAGGTTACTTCAGCCATCATCTTTAGGTGTCAGAAGTGTCGCTCCTCAATCCGAAAAGCTTTGTTAGCGAACTTCATATATATATATGTGCCAGACCTCTGCTTGATAGCTCCCTGCCCTAAGGTTGGGGGGAGCAGTGGACTATTCCATGAATGTAATCTGATTACTTTTTTGTCCTGTCTGATTATGTCTATGAATGTCTCTGATTGCCCCATTCGCACTGGCATCACCTCATCAGCATGACTAAGCCTACATTGTGACGATCTAAGTCATGCTGACGAGATGATACCCGAGCGAATGGGGCGATCATTCATACAACATATAGAACATAATCAGACAGAGCTACCGGCACAACTTTACTTCACTGACGAAGCTTGTCGGATGAGGAGCGAAACATCCGACACCTTCAAAGAAGTACAGATAACGGCTGAAGAAACCTTTTCATCTATGGACCACTCCTGTACGACTGAGAGCTTACACAGATGAATTTCCAGTATTATTACAATTGCATAGCCAATCAAGAATGAGGCGTTAATAATTGTTTAATGAAAACAATTTGCGGTAAATGTGGATTCATTTGAAAAGAGCCATAAGGGGAAACAAGAGACAAAAATTATAAAATCAAAAATTGGGGACAGATGCCACACGACTGCATTCTTACCTTCACTTTTCTACCTGATGTGGGTTGCTTAAGAGTGTAATGGGTATGAGTGTATAAAACACATCTGGCCACCATTTAGTGAATAAAACATGCCTACGGTTTGGAACTTCAGCAGGTCACGCTGACGTCAGCTTGAATTCCACCCCAGCAGCCTTGAATGTTCAGATTTCATGTCAGATCGCTGTTGTGGTTTCACACAACTATGACCACATCTTTCCTTATGTTGCTTGTGAGTTGATGTTGGGTTGGCACCTTTGGGAGTCGGCGGAGTGATTGAGTGCTGGTGCAATCCATGACAGGTCAAGGCATGTGTGTAGGTGCGTACATTTGTGCTTATTTGTTACCACCAGGTTTGTGAGCGCAAGCATGGCGCGCACGAGTGAGTGTGAGACATTCACATGGAAACTACCTATGGTCTACCTCAGCGTGACGCGCTTCGGACTACTTACAGAACTGAGAGATGGGAGCGTCCATTTGAGCCGAGGCACCTCCTTTGGAATTTAGTTTCTGGACCTGAGTGGGCGGGACGGGCTTGTGGGACTGGCCGGTGGCCCGATACATGGCTTGGACCCACAGGATGCGGTCCTGCTCGTCATCGCTGGCGAAGATCACGGTGTCGCCTTCCTTCACCGCATTGAAGAAAGCCCTTCCGCCATCCAAGCCTGGCACAGGAGGAACAACTCAGATGCTTTAAATTAAAGAGGGTAAAAAGGGCTACTTTGGGTGTATTGATGCCAACTCACCTGCCTGCGGGTCGCTGTAGTCCACAGTGTAGCCATCCAGCTGGAGAAGCTCCTGTGGTTCGGATTTCTTCTCTCTGTAGCTGCACATGGCGAATGTGTACTGACTCACCTAGGGAACCGAGTGCAAAATGTCGTGTCAATCACACACAAACATGCAGTTCAATTCACAAGTGGAGAACGGATTTTGGGTGATGGATGGATTGATTTGTAATTTCAGTGCAAAAGTAAGTTAAGAGTTTCTCCTTAATTTGTGAATATACAGTCAGACTTTTTAAAATATGTGTAAGCACAACTGCACGGAAAATATCAAATACAATACAGATATAAACGTACTGTTTTTGGGGAATAAAATGAAGTCATTGAAATTACGCTTCAGTGATTTTGAATCACTTATAATGTAAGCACTTTATATTAACCCATTTACAACGCGCATGTTCATATGAACACAGATAAATTCATTTGCAAATACATTAATGTTGTTGTTTGCCACATTAATTATTGTTAATTATATTATTGTCAATGATATACTCTGTTTGAATCGATTTGATGCTATGTTTTGATTTGATTTTAATTTTTTTAATGAATTCATCTGTGTTCATATGAATGCACTCAGAGAAAATGGTTTAAGAGTGGGAGGCCATTTGAGTATTTTAAATAGCGAGTGCGCTAATTTTACAAAAAAAAAAGTGTTGTTTTTTTATTCTAAACTTCTTCATAAATCCGTGTTAAAAAATATTCCCAAGACAAAGTTTGACTTTCATGACACAAATCTAAAAAAAGTATTTTTGTTTTTATTCCATGAACAGTTTGGTAGGTTAAAAAGTTAGAATTATATTTATTTTAAAAAATTCGTGTTGTGGCTCTGGATAAACCTCAATATGAAAAACTCACTTGCACAAGAACAAAGAAACGTTTCTTCCAGCGCTTCCAAACATTCTTCCCAAAAGCCCACAGATACCTGCCAAAAGATTCAGCACATACAAAGACACAAAAGCAAAAGAAGAACCTCATTAAGGCTATTATTATCATTGTGATTTGAATCCCTCAAGATGCTCGCTTTGCAGTATATAACACATTTGCGGCATTACAACATATTTATAACATTCAAGCAGAAAGAAAACAAATCATTCTAGTGTCCACCAGAGGGTGTTGTGAACCGTCGAGTATTTTTCCCTCCAATACGTACCAACAAACGAGCCTAAAGAGTTAAGATGCCTCACAAAAAGGCATTAAACCCCCCACAAGCCTACTTACCCGCAGTGTTTCATGTTTTGGGGTTTGTCCATGCGAATGGCCAGTTTGATCCTGAGGTCTTGGTCAGGGCAAGCCTTGGTCAAAGTCATCTTATGGAGCTCGGACTGCTTGGGGCTGTTCGGAGTTGGGTGGAGGACAACCTACATATCAAGCAAATCAAAAACCAAGATCTGAAAAAAACGTTTTGGGTTTGTTTCAGGTTACTCGTGGACTTCGCGATGCATTTGACTCATTCTTTCAGTGACAGAATCAAAGGGAATGGAAGCAGACAAACGGGACAAAGCTTCCCGCCGCTGTTGTCTCATCTTTCTTTGGTGCATTAGAGAGCTTTATGGCCTCGCTTCACTCCCTGGTGCTTTCTACTAACTTTGTGACTGCTTTATTTCCTGTACAGACCCTCCCCAACTTACAAACTAGATACGTTCCGAACGGTCGTTCGTAAGGTGAATTTGTTCGTAATTTGCTTCTGTGCTATACTTTGTATGGAATGTATATTTAAGGCTTATATAAGTATGTTTAAGGTTTATATAAGTATGATTAAGGCTTGTATGAGTAACCTGTATTGGTTTGTGCTGAAAAATAAACACTGAATAAAATATATGCTTTATACAGATGCACATGGACAACTGGAGAGAATACGACATATGTTACTACAAAATGTTCGGATGTACCATTGTACGTAACTCAAACGTTTGTAAGTAGGGGATTGTCTGTATATGATACCTGTTCATGTTAAGGGTTTTGTTGCAGCTTCAGCTGTCCAAAACGCCGCCAATCACCTCTTAACTGGAACTCGTAATAGGGAGCACAACCCTCCTCCTCCTCTGGAAACCCTTCACTTGCTCTCCGAAATTCAGGCTTCTCTTGAAGATCCAATGAATTGATTTTTAAATATTATTATTATTATTATTATTATTATTATTATTATTATTATTATTATTATTATTATTATTATTATTATTATTATTAAAGCCCTGTATAAATCAATATGTATTGTCTTGTATTGTATTGTATTGTATTGTATCTTAAAAATAGGCACCTTTTAAATTCCAATGGCATATCAGAGGAGAGGTTAAAGACATTGAATTAGTGTTATAAAGCATTACTGGGATGGGCCTGCGGGGTCACTGAGTACTGTCTGCATTTTAAAAGTCTGTTGATCCCTAATACACATATATGCAGTTTGTGAAGCGTGACTGGGGACTGCATCGCAAGCTTTCCTTTTTCAGCAGTTGTAAAGACGACGTAACAAAAAACAAAAGAGCAGCCATCTTCATCTTTCCGCATGATTTTTATGATAGTTTTCAGACAGACCAATGCATTACCCTGCCCAGCTCTTTGTCCTCCAGTGCCAGCACGCCGGTGCTCTCTGTGAACAGTTTCACCTTGACAGCAGGCAGAGGATGTGTGGTGGTGAAGTCCCCTTGGGTCCCCCAGCTGAAAGACACAACGCAGATGACTCCACAGGTCAGTTTCCGTGACATTGCACAACACTGGAAAGTCCATCACCTTGGAACCTTATTTACTAGGGGAATGGTGGAATGTTTCACTTTTCGTTTCCTCTCCCTTTTCTCAAATAAATCAAACGGGAAAAGGAGTTGCTTGGCAATCAAATTAATAAAAAGGGGCGCTCTATTTTTTGATGTCGTCGCCATCAATCTGCAACGTTAATTGCACAATAAAAATGTAAAAAGATATCAGACAGCTTTATTGTTTATAGACACACACATACACTCGAATACTCCATCTCCCTGATGCTGGCGTGAAATGTATTATGCTGTTTATTTTTGCCAGACAGCTTAAAAGCGGAACTTGCCAAGATTTGACGATCACAATCAACGCCCACTTTGTCACACAGAGTGACTTAGTGGCTGTATCAGCGGAAGATGCCAAAGATGTACGCAAAATAGCTCATCTCCATCTTTGGTTTAAAGGGAAAACAGATTGTAATCCTCTGCAAACCTCGTGCATTTTGTCGTTGACAAGGCAAATTTCTAAAATCTTTCTTTGGATGTTGTCACTTTTTTGGTCTAATCTGATTTTCATTAATGAATAACATGCTCGCACAGGGCCTTTTTCTCCCGCCACGTAAAAACAACGCCGTGCTCAAGACCAGGTCAAGGGAAGAAAAGATGTTCATTATGAGACAACAGGTGAATATTTTTGTACTTTCTCATTAACTCATTCACTGCCATTCCCGAATTTATTCGCAAATTGTAAACATGACAAAGCATCATTCCCGAATTTGTTCGCGTTTTGGTTTTTCTTGCAGAGGGGTGACGATAAAGAGCTGGTCAGACCACTGGCAATGTTTTTTCCCTTCCATGAGGGGGCAGCATTTCCCTTTTTACCACGTTAGCACTTTGTTACACCTTCAGCTGTTGTTAAAGCGCAATATAAACCAATATGTACTGTATGTATTGCATTGTATTTTGGACAGCCACCCTCATTTCAAGCGCATATAACTCCAGACCCATATAATTTGAGAATTAACTAATTAATTTTCCGATGAAAGAAGATAGTCTAAGGTTTCTTACACTGCATTGAATCTCTTAAAACTCTTATGTGGGTCCTGCAATTTGACGCAAAGTGACAAAAGCCCTGGCATTGGAGTGGACACATTTTTGCACATTCGGCTATAAATGAGTAAAAAAAAAAAAGACAAACATCTTAGAAGTGTCCGCTTGACACATTCCACTGGTCATTTAAAGAAAATAATACAACTATGATCTTCTGAACCATCAATCAAATACCACTGCATCTTTCTCAAATTAACCTAAACACATCTTTTATTAATAGCCGCTAATACATCAGTGTAACTTCACATTACATCTCTGTTCCACGCCATGTCAATGAAGTGCTCTAAAGCCGCCACTCCAGCACAAAGTACTCATCAATATTCTAGGGAAAAAAATACACCTGGCTCATCCGGCTTTCCCATGCATGCGAGGTAGCTAACTGCACATCACAATAGTGGCCGGATCATTTAGAGCTTTCCAAAGTGCATCATACGATGCTGTTTTGCTTACGTTGGCTTAGATGCTTCCGCTTGGTCAGTCTGGAGCTTCTCTCCACCCTCTACTTCCATGGTGCAGTAGACAATCCTGTTGGGGGCCAGAGACTTCAGCCCCTGCACCTCCATGATCACCACCTGTAAGCATGTGACACGTTAAAAATATATTAGCTATCTGTTAGCTAGCTAGCTCACTTTCTGTCTATGTAAGTTACTTCCGGGTTGAGGGAACGCTGGTGCGTGTGGCTGCCGCTGCTCACCAAAAGAAAAACTTATCTTGTGACTGTAAACTGACCTTGAGAGGATTGAAAGGCGCTTATAAATGAAATGTATTATTATTATTATTATTATAAAAATCTTGCTGGTGTATAACAGCGCTAAGATGATGTGGCTAAAAATAGCAACAGGCGACGTCAAAGGACGATCAGAGCCAAAAAGGCTTTCCAATTTTTAATCACAACAACTCCTGCCATCAAAGCATTCACTGTTTGTATGCAGCACACGTTCTAAGCCGGCCTGGCGACGGGAAATATGATTATGACCAAAATTTGGAATTTATGACCATCGCTGGGGTGGTTTTTATTGTTGTTATTTGTTTGTTTACGAGCAGTATTATGCACCAGCAGAGAGCGAAAATACACCCGAAACAAAGGAGAGAGTTATTGCAGCGAGAGACAAAAAGTAAGCATGACAGGTCACCTGGGACAAGCAAACACCAAGTAAAGAGTAAATCAAGACGCGTGCCTCTCCGACTGGAGTCATAAAGTCTTGTGACACAATTCTCTCCGAAATAATGTATTCATATAACAAGGAGGTTAGGTATTAATTTAGCAACACTAAATATAATTGCAATCTGTTGAACAATAAATTAAGTAATTTCTAGTCTTCTTTGACATTTAGTTCACTTCTCGGTGAATAAAAATGAATCGTGAACAAGTTAGCACATTCACATCACAGTGCAAAGGTGTACTCAGGTTTCCTTCTACATTTCCCAAAAATGTAGGCAGTGGGAAGGAGCAGGGTGTATTTGAGAAATTGTATTAAATGAAGTCAAAAGGAACAAAATCTCAAACAAAAAAGTCATCAGAATAAAAATGTCCAAAGTAGCAAACAAAACCGTGAGGAAAACATGACAAGACGAAACAAACGTGACAGGGTGAAACAAACAATGACCCGACACTGAATGTTCGTGCCTGAAGTCCTTTTAACTGCCCCCGATTAAAACGACCAACACCCATGCACTTGCAGGCCCTAAGGGCCACCAGTTGTTCGCAAACTGAAACATGGCACAAATCACATTTAAACTTGATGTGTTGAAAGTGGCAGACTCGAGGAAGCTGTGATAGTCTCAATCTAGTCTGCTTTCATGTCTTGCAGAATGGATCACAACGATGCGCCTTTAACATTTAGCATTGAGCTGCAGACAAAAAGTGTGGCACCTCACACACGGCGCACTCGCTAGCTCTGCATCATGAAGACCGAGTTGTGCCAACTCCCTGTTCCGAGTCGGTAGCTTGCTCACACACAGAGAAGCTGATCACAAGATGACTCATACCTGCCGTTAAAGAGCAGGTAAAGGTGATCTATGTCGAGTGTCAGTCTGTTATTCACGCGGCATCTGTTCAGCAGTCTGAAGAGGCCTGTTGTCTGTTTCTAAACTTAGTCTGGACGCAGATGAGGCGTCTTAGTGGATTCTGATTCAGACAGCTGCACTTCTGCTACATTGCAAAAATGTTTTTTTACACCTCGGTTTTATATACAGTAAAGTCTCGTTATATCGATATCGGATATATCGATAGTCCCGGTTATATCGATACTATTTCTATGCACGCACGGAGAAAATTACATGCAAACAGGGTCGGATATATCGATAGTCCCGGTTATATCGATATTTTTTCCGACTCCCTTGAATATCGATATAACGAGACTTTACTGTAATATTGATTGGTGGTTCATCCTGGGCGCATCTTGCTTTCTAGGTTGAGTCAGCGGAGATGAAATGATCGGTGAATGCGTGGAATTTACACACAAGCCATTTACCAATTTGGGAGCTGCATTTGAAGGCCGATAACAATATAACACCATCAGTGAAGGCGAGCCTGGTTTGAAGGTTGCAAACGGCAAGCCTTTTTTTGACAATATTTGTAGGCCATGCATATGCTAAGATTCTGTGGACAACATATTTGTTTGTCATTTCAATCCATGGAAGGAGTGGATTTCAAAAAAACTCCCAACTGTTTCATTTCATTTCATTTCAGGATGGAATTTGGAGCTTTCGGTGTTTCAAATTCCTTGTTTTTACGTTGCCAGACTCATGTAATTTTTCTATCAATAAATATATTGTTAATTTTTTATTTGTGTTTTGTGTTTTTAGCATTCAATTTTGTCCGGAACCCTCTGGTCACTTCACCACTAATAGGAATCCAACCATAAAGTATTTTAATCAACATATTATGTTGGGGGAAAAAATATCACATTGATTATGTTATGGGTCATTTTTATCCGTATGTAAAAATCCACACAAAACAGTAAAATAAAAGGTGACATCATGAGATGTTATAAACATACTTGAGCATCACAACATATTTTATATCCCATTGGGATATTTTTGAACTGTTTTTAAGAAAAGGATATCCAGTCCTTTAGTCAACACAAAAATGGAAATGGGTTGACCCCTTAACATAATATGAGGGTTAACGTATGGAACATGAAACTCAATCGGGGAATCTCCCAAAAGCTTAAACCATTTCACTGACCAGAGGTTGACATTTTGTTGTTGCTGCTGTTGTTGTTGTTGTTGTTGTTGTTGTTGTTTGGAAGGTGACCTTTAACGGATCACCTCCATGCACACCATGTCAGTAGAGCCATGACTTTACCTCTAAAGTGAAGGATAGGACCACGTCCGACTTGGACAGAGTGTTTTCATCCTCCTGGCCCATGTCGATGATGGAGGTGTTGTGGCCTCGCTTCAGCTTCTGGAGCTTGAACTCTCCACCCTTCGACACAGGCATGCTCTCCAGATTGGCCATCAGTTGGTTGACTGAAGACTTGAGCTCCTCGATGTACATAGCTTCCATGTCTTTGGACACAAACTTGGGGAACCTGCCTCCCTGAAGAGTCAGAAAATGTGTTTTAGTGCCAAATGTATTTAATTTTTTTCATTAAATTTCATTAAATTTGCCGCCTTGCTAGAGGCTTAAATCTGAACATAATTATCAAGGTAGATTTATTTTATTTTTATTATTACAGTCCTTGGAATCTTCTTGAATTGGAGAATCATCCCTAAAGAGTGTTTAAATATGTATAATTTTTCTTGAAAGAGCACAGTGCTGCTTTCCGTGGGTGGTAGACTCACACCTTTTCGACCAATATGGTAGCTATGTAACGAAGGCTAATCCCCTCGCAGCATCAAACTCACCCGCGCAATCTGGTCGGCCATCTGAAGACGACCATCCAGTTCTCTTCTTATCTGTGCAGCCTGCTCGTCCAAGTTGTCCAGCTACAGAAAAAAAATATATATGGGAAAATTCATGGATGTTATAGTCAAAAAATATGTCATGGAGGTCAGTTTAGTAAAATAACACTGCAAAATACATTGCTAACACATAAATGAATAAATAAATAAATACAGTTACATACATCATATTGTAGAGTAAATACAGTTACATATATCATATGCTTTATACTGTATTTGTATACTTTGCACTATGTGTAGTTCTTTTTCTGAAATATTTTGGGCAGTTGTACAGTTCAGTCTTCTGTCAGTTTTTTTTTTTGTTTTTGACCCTCACCCTACGCTTTTAAATTTTGTTGCTATAAATTGTAAATTTCCCCACTGTGGGACTATTAACTCATTCACTGCCAGACATGTGCAAAAGTTTGTCCACTCCAGTGCCAGGGTTTTTGTCATTGTCACGTGAATTCCAGGACCCATAGAATATTGAGTCTTGGGACTACATAAACATTCAATGCAGCGTAAGATACCTTAGATTCTCCTCTTTTATAATTAAAAAAATAGTTATTTTCTAAATTATATGGGTCTGGAGTTATATTAGCTTCAAATGAGGGCGGCTGTCCAAAATACAATGCAATGCATACATATTTGTTATATATAGCGCTCTAACAACAGCTTATATAAACTGTAACAAAGCGCTCACTTGGAAAAAGGGAAATTATGCCCCATTGTGGATAGGAAAAACATTATCAGAAGTCTGGCTAGGGCTTTATCGGCTCCCAAGCAAGACAAAAAAACGAACTAATTCTGGAATGGCGCTCTATGTCATATTTTCAATTACCGAATAAATTCATGACCGGCAGTGAATTAGTTCAAGGGTTTCTGATTCAGATTCTGAAAAATAAATACATGCATAAATAAATACAAAAATGAAGTCAAATAAATGCATAAATAGTAAAGAACAAAATCTTTTGTGTATCATCATTTAATGCTGTATTTACGTTAGTTGCGTTACCCTTTCTGGTGTGCCATGTTGGCCACTAGAAGAATGTATAATACAGTCTTGCAGACACAAACGAAAATGAATGAAACTTCATTTACTAATGCAATGAAATAAAATGGAGTAAATTGAACACACAATTTTAGTATAAGGTTACCCCATGGGGCAAATTTACACAAACCATCACTATTGTACACACAACTCCAAACAAAAATCAGTGAAATGACCTTGGTTACTAATAGTGAAGATACAATTCTCCAAAAGACCATATAAATCTATTAACAGAATGGAACGTCACTAGTGCATACACATTTTGTTCAAGCAGAAAGTAATTCTACACTCAAAATGACTGCTGGAACAAGGTGAAGTACCCCCATGACAACCCATTTGAGGCCGCAGTTACCAAAGACCACATAAGATCACATAAGAGAGTGATTGAAACAATGTGGTCGTGGAAACTGTGATGACTGATTGGATAACTGGCTTGATTGTTGCAAGTGGCTGTCATCAAATCAGAACGTCGCGACGGCCGGCTTGAATTGAACAAATGACAATGAAAAGAAACTCCCTCACTGTCCCCTATGCACCACGCTGCCATTGCCATAGAGACCAGCGAAAGACAGTGTGGTTATATTTCTTGTTGATTCGAGAGGCAGCTGGCGTAAAATAGGATCATGAGAGTCAAGCTTAGAAAACAAGAAATATGTTTTGACTGCGATGAAAAACAGAGCGGTGGCACTCAACGGCTGAACGAGGTTAAGAGAAGCTGCAAGATTTGGCCCTGGAGGAATGAAAAGGACATAAATTCATGCCTCCCGCTCATCAATAATGAATAGGAATCTGGAATTAGCTGACGCGGCGAAATAGAGGAAAGAGGTTTGATGTCTTTCTTGCTGCCTGAATCTACGTTTTCATGCTTCACTTCTTCTCACTCTTGCCAGATGTGATTGTGTGCAGACTTCTGGGGGGGGGGGGGCTGGGAAACAAATCTTGTGGCTCTTCACGTGTTTACACGGTGACATCATGTCTGTCAGGTGAGATGTCCAACAGAGGAGAGTGAGTGTCAGCTCTCAAGTGTGTAGACAGCGCAGGCCAGCGAAGGAGCGCACTGCTGCATAACACAGAGTTGTTGTTTAGTAGAGCACGTAATCAGATGCTTCCACCAGCTGCAGGAAAATGTCTGCACTTGCACTGGCGGCACAGAGTACTGTTGGACAAGAGACCAAGTATCCTGCCTGGTAGTCTTCTTCGTCATGTCCGTTCTCCAAAACACTCGAAAACAACCACCTGACCCGCCGCTTTTCTGCCTGAATATACTCAACTATACTGCGAGACTAATAACGGCAAATATATTTCAATCCAATACTGGAAAAAAAACACTGTCTCACATTTGTGTCTTTGTTAGTGAGGAGCCTACTTTGCACTTTATGTAGAATGACGTCTGTGCTTGAAATACTGACATTTGTTTTACGGAGCAAGAACGAACGGTTCAATACTGACTCAAACAGTAAAAACAGAAACAATCAATTCATCTGACAAAAATTTTGGAGTCCGTACCTCCGTGAGATTAAAACCAAGATTAATGCATATAGTGACACTTAGTGCTCTCAGTATTATTAACTCTTTCACTGCCACACGATGTGAAAAATGTGTCCACTTCAATGCCAGGGATTTGGTCATTATCACTCAAATTCCAGGACCCACAGACTATTGAGTTTTAGGACTGCGTTAACATTTAATGCAGCGTAAGAAACCTTAGACTCTCTTCTTTCATCAGAAAAAAAAGAGTTAATTCCTAAATGATATAGGTCTGGAGTTATATGAGCTTGAAATGAGGGCGGCTGTCCAAAATGCAATGGAATATTATAAATATAAGCACTAACATGGAAAAAGGGGAAATGTCGTCCCCTTGTGGAAGGAAAAAAACATTGCCAGTGGTCTGACCAGCGCTTTATCGGCACCCCACCGCAAGAAAAACCAAAACCCAAACACATTCAGGAATGGCGCTCCACATCACATTTTTCAATTCCAGAATAAATTCAGGAATGAGTAAACAGTTTAACTTGAGGGCTAAAGTGATGCAATCACTTTTTGTTTCATGACTTTCTAGCATTCAAATGTTCCTGGGGGCAAAGTAAAATTCATGTAAAACACAAGTCTATCCATATTGTATCGTGATTGTCCACTTTCGGGTCACGGGTGAGTTTGCGGCCCCACTACATACATCATTTTCACTCAAATTGCAGGACTCATAGAATATTGAGTTTTAGGACTGGCTAATGGCTGTAGGACCGTCAGCATATGCTGGTGCGTCCCATTTTGGAACGGCAATTAAAACAACAGCATCTTGATTGGTGGCAAAAAAACAAAACGACATTTCCTGCATGACTATGAAAAGTAGAAAAATAGTCCTCGCAGATGATGAAAGTAAAGCAGCGGGTCAAACTTGGATATCAGTGCCTGCCCGAAGCAACAAGCACCCGCTGCTGATCTCTCAACGCCTCAATCTTTGCGGACCACCATCTCCTAAAAGGTCATGCATGTCAGCATGCTCGCGGGCCTAACAGAACAAGATTTCGACAAACAAGAGCCATTAAAAGGTCCGTTTATGGGTCGACGCTGCAGTTGCAGTGCGAACAGCAGGTTCAAGGTAAGGAAGTGAAGGCACGAGATCAGGAACTCACTCGACTGATGCTCGAGGCCTCCTACCCCTCCATCCCCTGCCCCAGATGAATACACGGACCTTAGCAGCAGACAGCTAGGGCAGCCACAGGCGTTTTCATGTGCACAACAAAGGGCAGATTGAGAGCTGAATGACACTAGAATGAGTTCAAGCATCTGCTCTATATTTAGACCTGCAATTTGTGTGCGTGTATGTGTGTCTGTGGTGGGAAAAGGAGATTCTCTTGTGAAGTGACAAAGAAGATGCAGAATTTTGGGACAAAAAAATGTGATCTTACCATTAGGGACTATTTCTTCCTATATCTTTTTATTTGAGTTGCGTTTACTTTGTTTCATTACAGCAACAATGCCAGTTATGGGGTGACGTTGCTATTTCCTTTCTATGTGATGTCTCCTCCAGCAAAAGAGGAAAGTGATGTCGAGCTGTGTGTGTATGTGTGTATGCGTGTGATGCGAATGGCTGATTTTAACAAGCCAGGGCCTCACAATGGCTCTCAGGTCTGACTCATTTAATCACTTTAAGAATGGGGAAATATTCCGCTGAGGAAGTGAGAGCATAAATATGGATTATTAAAACACTTAAAAGCCGCTGATGAGTTTGCACGTGAAAATACTCAATGGGGAGAAAAAGAGCCTACTGGTACCAGATTGCCATCCCTGCTAGTAGTAGTAAAAGTGGAGTATTATTTCAGTGATTTTTTTTTTAGGTTTTATGTGCGGCGAGATAATTTGCCAACAACACTCATGTCATTTGTGATGTATTTTATTAATTTGTAGGAAGTGCCGGAAAAAGGAAACATCTTTCATTCTGCTTTTTTCCCCCTTCCATTATTATAATCAGCTAACCTTTAATTGTCTGTGATGTTAATCTATTGCTTCTTTTTGTAAGTAATGTTAGAGGTTAGTATTTTAAAGGGTGAATATGACAAACGGCAGATAGATCCGGTGTGATTTTACAACTGCCATCATAAAGATACTATGTACCTCATACTTATGTTGAGGAAATGGTTTCTTCGGCCGTCATTTGTACTTTGAAGGTGTCAGATTTTTCCCTGGCTCTGATTGCCTCATTAGCTCTGGTATGATTAGCATGACGAAGCCTGCGTGGTAACAACCTAAGAAGTCTGTTGTAAGCATGGTCTAAATTAAACCTTAAACCACCATGGCGATTTAGTGAAGGGTTTTGCTGTTTTACAAACATGGCTTCTTTCAATCCTCTTTCAAACCATCTATTTTCTTTCTTTTCCTCAATGGACCACTTCTGTACGACTGACAGCCTACAATGACGTATCTGGTGTGTTGTGTCCAGTAAGTATTGTGTATATTTCAGGCTATGTTAAGGTGTCCTTGGTGGCAATGCAACACAGGAAAAAGGAAAAGAGGCCACAAATAGCGTAACAGCCAGTGATCACACTAGTCCAGTCATTTTCAGCATCCTGCAGAAATCCAGACAGCTCTTTCCACTTTGCTATTTTCGTGCAAAGAAAAAAAAAGTAAATCCCCAATGATAATAAACCCATGATGGCCCCTGAATCCCATACAATTTACGAAACCGTTCCATTAAATCTCAGCAGCTGTGAGACCCGCTGACGGAATTGCCTCCTAGTGGGGATTTTATCATTTAGCAGGCAGGGACAATTGATAGTGACTGGTTGCTTACTGAGGGGGTGCTGAAAGACGTCATTAGACGGCTGTAATATATTCATTACGCCTTCAAATGGATTAAGAATGGCCACCTAAACGTAAATAAATAAATAGAATAAAAAGCTGGAGTAAGCATCTAGAAAGACGACTTTTAAATGTCTTTTTTAACTCATTCACTGCCAGACGATGTGCAAAAATGTGTCCACTCCAGTGCAAGGGTTTTTGTCATTTTCACTCAAATTACAGGATCCAGAGAATATTCAGTTGTAGGACTACAGAAACATTCAACGCAGCGTTAAAAAAAACCTTTCAATCTCTTCTTTCATCAGAAAAAAAAGAGTTAAGTTATATAGGTATGGAGTTGTCTGAGCTTGAAATGGGGGCACCTGTACAACATAAAATACACACATATTGATTTATAGAGCGCTTATTTATAGAGCTGAAGCTGGAACAAAGCGTGAACATAAAAAAGAAAAACGCTGCACCCTCGTGGAAGGGAAAAAAGCATTGCCAGAGGTTTGACCATTGCTTTATCGCTACCCTCCCAAAACCTGAACAAAATCAGTCATGGCGCTCCACATCATTTTTTTCAATTCCCAAATAAATTTGGGATTGGCAGTGAATGAGTTAATATAAATTGTGTACGATTTATCAATTATAACAATTGGGAATGGGAAGTACTTCCAGGTGTGAATCAACTTTGTTAACTACTGCAGCTTTTTGATATTGACTGGTTCCGGTGTTACTCTGTAGAGCTTTTGCGGATGTTCTGGATGCAGATTTCTGACCTCATACTATCAACTTTGCTGGTAACGCTTCCAAACTAGGTTGAGCATCTTCAAAGGCGTTCGAAAAGAGGTTATGGAAATGGCTCACAGCACAGCATTAGAAACATCAAGTTAATGAAGCCCACTGAGGAACAGAGCTTGTATTGATCTCCATTTGTTTGATTTCTTCAGTAAAGACGATTCTCATAGAAGGACATTCCTATTGATTTACAAACTTTTAAGCCTCATTGACTTGCTGGCGTTATCAAGAGGTAGGTTTTGATGCATTAAATAAACATATGCAAGAG
The DNA here is from genome assembly GCF_051943395.1 of Hippocampus bargibanti. Taxonomy (NCBI): domain Eukaryota; kingdom Metazoa; phylum Chordata; class Actinopteri; order Syngnathiformes; family Syngnathidae; genus Hippocampus; species Hippocampus bargibanti. Next base: position 9,266,468 of record NC_142745.1, read on the forward strand.
CGCCAGAGGTTTCTTCTAAATACAGCCGTGATAAGACTTTTAATCGGCTGCTGAAGAAGGAATACATTAGCGCTGCTTTTAACATTGCCGCAGAGGAGCCGAAAAGCAGGAACGACATCAGGGTAAGAGAGTTATATGTGACACACGCTCCCAGTCTGTAATCTCAACATATCTACCAGCACTCAACCACCAGGGTGAAGAATTGGACATTACCAGATACAGGTAGTTGGCAAGCAAAAGCAGCAGAAAGGGTTTTGTTATTATTATAATTTGCTCTAGGGCTCCCTCAAAAGTGATTTGCAGTCTACTTTGAATGCAGCCATGCAGACACAAATCACCAGTCGTAAACAAGCGTGGGTGTGCTACAAAGACATGACCAGAAGCGAGAGGCTAAGCTAATAAATGTTGGCGCTAAATGTAAAGAGGGACCTTTGTCTTCTAACATGTCATCAAATAAACAATGCCATGTTTTTTAATGTGTGGCAAAGTCTGTACAAACATTGCGTAAGATAGCACTTAAGCTAACAAATTGTGAGAGCTTTCATGGTTCATGGTACCAATTTTATGGCTCTTCAAAGTGGTTAGTAGCATTTTAGTGTCATGAGTCCAAGATGCGATAGCAATGACAGACGCTAGTCTGATTATTAAACTCGTCAAAACAGTTTTGAAGCTTGTGAAGGGTCAATTTCAAGGATGCATTATTATATATTGTGTGCTACAATATCAAAGCGTGACAGGAAAAGCGAGCGTTTCATGACATTTCTCAAACGGTTTATGTACAGAGGACAATTTGAAAAAAAAAAGGAAACTTGCTTGCATCCATCCATCCATTTTCAAATCTGCATATCCTCACGAACATCGCGGGCGTGCCGGAGCCGATCCCAGCAGTGTGCCAGTAGTAGGCGATGAACACTCTGAACCGGTTGCCATCCAATCTCAACAGTTCAATCCGATTGATTATAAGATCTTGGGATTCAAATAGTTCTCCTACAATGCAATGTAGTTGTCATTTTTTCAAATGACGACAAAAGCGTTTTTCACAAAAGTGCAAAACCGTCCACACCAACAGCAAACACGAGACGCTTTTATGGACTAAATACTGCCGTCAATGTCAGCCAAGGACAATACAATGGAGAGCAAGCGAGAGTGATCATTTTCATCACATAGACTGTTCAAAATGGATAATATGTACCTATGAAATAATATGTATAGATTAAAGGTTGATTAATATTCCTGTCAGTTACAATAAAAATCATCAATGTGATTGAACTGTGAGATAATAAGTCTTTCAAAGAATGTAAAGGCTTAATTTAGTTCAGGAAAAAGGCGAATCTTCTCAAATTCATACTTATTTTTGTTTCTGAAGTCCACTGTTCAAAATGTTTGGTTGAAAAATATTCAGTGGATGGGACAATGGGAACTCATAAAAATGGTTATTTAACTATTGTGACAAAAACTGTCAAATCATAGAAACAGATTTGGTGGGCCCCATGACTGGGTTTGCCCCAGGCGGTCAAATGACGACCTACGGTCTTTCCAGGTAAGCAAGTGTGAGGTCACCATATTGTTTTTATACACATACAGTATAAACACTTTACAGATGTGTAATATAAAATGAAATATCAAGGGGATGTTGGTCCCACCGCCTTTTGCAACCATGGTACGACAGTCTCGACTCTTCTTAAAAGACTACTGAAAACTACAGAGTAAAATTTTCTTGAGTAGATGTCGCTGATGTTGAAATTGAGATAAGGTCTAATGTATCACCAACACTGTTACTCAAAAAGATGTGCGATGGGTTCTTCTCAAGGTATACCACGCCAGACAGCATTTATGTGTTTATGAATGTGGGGAAATGAACTACCGTATTTTCGGGTATATAAGGTGCATCCAAAAGCCTTGATTTTCATCAAAAGATGACCCTGCGCTTGAATACGCAGGTGTGCCTTCTATACAAAGTTATATTGAGCCACAACAGGTCTCGCAACTACTGTCAGCGGACACCGACTCCGTTTCCCCCTGTCGAAGAAGTAGTGTGTAACCTTAGCCTCTACTGTAGCGACTTATTATGTGGTGTGCCTTCTTAAATTTGGATTTTTTTTTTGTCATTTGGAATATTATTTCATTAATTGAAGGTCCGCCGCATACTGCGGTGTGCCTTATATATTGAAAATGTTTGAAAATACACCATTCATTCCTTATACTCCGGTGCACCTTATACACCATGCCGTTATAAATGGAACTTCAACGTACCTGGCAAGCTTGGTAAAGAAGCTGGTGCTCAAATTTCTTGATACCCAAGATATTCTGGAACATCTCATACAGTTGGTCCTTGCTGAGGATCAGTTCGGAGGCGGCGCTGGCGGTCATACGCTGTTGCGCCTTGCGCGGATCCTCATCGCCGCGGGAGATGGTGTCAAATTTAGCCATCCAGGAGCTGAGAACCGTCTCCTTGCTCAGGCCGTCGATCTCCGGGAGGCTGCGCACGCGCTTCTCGATGTGCCTCTTGAACACATCCCTGAAGTCGCTCGCCGAGAAGCCGCCGCTCTGGACCATTTTAGCCACACGGTCGCTCTTTAAGAAAACCTTGGTTGGAAGAGACAGCAGATAAGTATGCAGGATTAATGGTTACGGTAGTGAGCTGAATACCGGAGTGTATAGTCATTACATTGCTCCTGGGTTGGAATCCAACCTTTTTTTTCCCCGCGTGTATCCTTTTGTCTCTAAAAATAGTTTGTTTTTTTTCATCAAAATCCATTTCATGCGACAATTGTCAAAGTGTTTCATGGTACATTGCAATCTACTAGCTTAGCTATTTTTGCAACATGACACTTTTAATTGTGCTTTCACCCACTTGGACATGTGAATAATGAAGAGATAATGAAGGATAACTAGGAGGACACACTTTGATCTTCTACAACACAGATATCATATTCCAGACCTCCCCCGCAGGCCAGATCAAAGTCATGTCATCATAAATTGTCACCCACGAAAGAACATAAAGTGTCAACTTTGTGTTTCTCCCTTGGTTTTTTTCCTTTTGGCCGAAACTCTCGACTTTTTTAACTACAGTAAAGTCTCGTTATATCGATATCGGATATATCGATAGTCCCGGTTATATCGATACTATTTCTATGCACGCACGGAGAAAATTACATGCAAACAGGGTCGGATATATCGATAGTCCCGGTTATATCGATATTTTTTCGGACTCCCTTGAATATTGATATAACAAGACTTTACTGTATTATTACAAACAGTTTTTTGCTCCTCTTTCAACATAAAGCTAACAATAGCTGTCTACCTAAATATTTGCATACCAAAAATGTCCATTACTTCTGGTTTAAAATTCTGCCATTATCTCATTCACTGCCATTCACAAACTTATTCGGAAATTTAAAATATGACGTGGAGTTCCATTTCAATTTTTTTTAGTTTTGTTTTTTCTTGCAGTGGGTGCAGATAAAGCGGTGGCCAGACCTTTGGCAATGTTTTTTTCCTTCCACGGGGGCCAGCATTTCCCTTTTTCCATGTTAGCGCTTGGTTCCAGCTTCAGCTGTTGTTAAAGCGCTCTATAAACCAATATGTATGTATTGCATTGCATTTTGGACTGCCACCCTCATTTCGAGCTCACATAACTTCAGACCCATATCATTTAGGAATTAACCCATATAATTTAGGAATTAATTCTTTTATTTCTGATGAAAGAAGCGAGTCTAAGGGAGGGGTGTCAAAGTCATTTTTGCCGCGGGCCACTTTGTAGTTACGGTTTCCTCTCGAGGGCCGTTATGAATTTGGGGAACCCATTAGAATGTTTAATCCCCTCCACATATTACATATAGAGCACAGCAAATTGATAAATAACCAGTTTTCAAATCTGAAGTCAAAAAATAATGACTGTTATTGTGGTTTACATGGGACGAATTGAAATTTCGGTTCAGACTTTAGCAAGCATCATAGAATTTCACCGGTTTGATTTGCCTTCGCGCGCCGAATAAAATGATGTGGCGGGCCAGATTTGGTCCCCGGGCCTTGACTTTGACACCTGTGATCTAAGGTTTCTAACGCTGCATTGAATGTTTGTATCGTCCTAAAAGTCCACGTTCTGTGTGTCCTGGAATTTGAGTATAAATGACAAAAACCCTGGCACTGGGGTGGACACATTTTTGCACATCGTCTGGCAGTGAATGAGTTTAAAATTTTGGAATTTGAATATTTATATCATCATATAATAACAATCATTTGAAAGCTAATAGTATATGCTCACCCTCTGTGAGAAATCTGATCTACGAGATGACTCACGTTAATAATGAGATTGACATCCACGAACTCAACATTGTACATTTACCGGGAGTTATTCTAGTAACCCGATTTTATAGAGGACACGCGGGGACCTGAAGCAACGAGGCCGCCGACTAATGACAGACTGACAGTGATAGAACAAGATGACAGCACCAAGTTAACAATGAAGCCCACCGCTTTATCATTCAGTCTGTCACATTTTGTTCTCAGCGTCCGATGTGGCTGAAAAGGGACACGGCGGCCATATATGAACAAGAGAGCTTCGATAGCATTGATTCATACTGAGAGAGGCTTTTAAAGGCCTAGAAGTCTTTAGTAAAATCAATGATTTAATTAGTTCGTGTCTCCCACTCATTCGTGCAGTAAAATAGAACACCAATACCCACTGAATTTTGTCAATTACCAGGAGCAATTCACTTTGTGATGGAAAAGCGTAACACATGATGATTGTACTCCACATCCTGTTTTTTATTTATTTATTTTGTGCACAGTAGCAGCCCATGAGTGAGTGCAGTTGCACAGTCCATTACGCTCCAATCCAAAAACGCGTCATGAAAAATTCAGTCTTTTTACGACGGTCATATTTTGTAAAGGAAGCGAACGGTGCTGAATCATAATGACGGCATGTTGGTAATCTTGTGCTTGTCTGGCGCAGCGGTATCAGGTTAGCATCATTCTAAAATACCACACAACTGCAGTGCATCTCCACACTATAGGAAATGGATGAACCTTTCTTTGTTGAGTTTAGTTTTTTTAAACCCAGTAGGACTAAACACCGAAGATGTTCAAGTGTCTAAATTACAATATGAATATGAGAAAATTGACATAATCCCCTTACCCTTATGGAAAACATTGTTTCCTCCCTCAATTGTGTTTTGCAGATTATAAATAAGCATTAACTCATTCACCGCCATTCCCGAATTTATTCGGGAATTAAAAATATGACGTGGACCGACATTCCCGAATTTGTTTGGGTTTTAGTTTTTCTTGCGGGCGAGGGTACCGATAAAGCGCTGGTCAGACCTCTAGCAATGTTTTTCCTACTACGAGAGGGACAGAATTTGTGTGGTATTTTGTCCATGTTAGCGCTTTGTTCAAGCTTCAGCTGTAGTTAAAGTGCTATATAAATCAATATATAAGTATTGTATTTTGTACAGCCGCCCCAATTTCGGTCTCATATAACTCCAGACACATATCATTTAGGAATTAACTATTTTTTCTGATAAAAGAGGAGAGTCTAAGGTTTCTTATGCTGCAGTGAATGTTTATGTCGTCTTCAACCTCAATATTCTGTGAGTCCTGCAATTTGAGTGAAAATAACAAAAACCTTGGCAATGGGGTGGACACGTTTTTGCATGTCTGGCACTGAATGAGTCAATGGTGAAAAAAAATCAATGTTTTGTCATGGAGTATATATTTTTCTCAATCTGACAAAAACAGGCATTTGAATAGGAGTGACTTTCATGCAACCGTAAGCAGTCGATTGAATCACAAACTCAATGCACAATGTAAGTGGCACAACCTTTTCTGTCTCTTTGCTTCGTAAATCTCTTCTCTTCCATCAAAAGTTGTCATGTCTTTGTTTTTGGCGTAACATTTTGATTTGATTCAATGGGCAATGTGTACGTTGTACTGGGATAGCCTTGTGCAAATTGTCTTCTTAACCCATGGCAACTATCTTCTATGTACAGTGATACATCAGCTCACAAACTTAATTGGTTCCTAGAACGTGTGTGTGAGGTGAAAAGTTTGTCTGCTGAACCTTTATTTTCCATAAGAAACCATTAAAAATGAAAATAATCCGTTCCCAGGTCCCCATAAAAATATAATATTTTTTTTCTAAATGAAACTACAGAACATATACATGTACTTTATTTTATGTATAATAAACATGCAATGTATTGTGATTAATGAAATAAACTGTACTGTAAAATAAAGTACTTTTATTTACCTTTGTGATGGTCGTTGGTGTAGTTGCCTCTTGATGATATCTGAGTGAAGGTGCCATGCTTTCTCTGTGATACCCTCACTCACACTGTCCCCTGTTAGCTGCTTTTCGTTAATCCAAATCAACAGAAGTTTTTCAATCTCTTCTATTGCCTGAGACTGTTGCTTAGACACATAGCAATGGTCGACTTAGCGTACTGGAACTGGGACGCTAAGACACACAAACGCACACCTAGTTCGTGGTTTTTGATGATCTCCTTCTTCTGCTCGACGGTAATTTTCTTTTGTGTCCTCTTCCGCTTAACACTAGCCTGTGGTGGGGGTCTTTTTCTGTCCCATAATAGCAAAAGTACTCCACTCGATAACAAACCATTTCTGCCGTCAAAGAAAACTACTCCGGCAGCCACCGTGGCACTGTGTGGTTTGGTTCGTCCGCCGAAAACTAGTTCGTTAGCCAAGATCATAAACCCGCAAATTTTATTTTCGTGAAGCGAAAACTTCGTGAGCTAAAGCGTTTGTAAGATGAGGTATCACTGTATTCATATAAGTATTGTGATTGGCTGGATGACATTGGACGCTCAATTGTCCGCTTGTTTTTTTTTCCCCACTTGCTCATGTATGTACAGTTTGTATGCATGTATGTATGCTATCTACGGTATGTATCCTTCACCCTCATTTACATGAACCTACAGTATAGCACATTACATCCGCCCTTCACGTGGAGGTGAAGCTATAATTAACCTCCATGGCCATCTACAAGCTGTCAAAGGATTTATCTGCAGTTTTTGCATGATGACTTTGCTTGTTTTTTTTCCATTAAAGAATTGACCTTTAATATCCGCGATCTGTCATGTCTCCAGCATGCACAGTAATAATAATGACTTGTTTCATTATGTGGATGAGGGAAGAGGGTGAGGCTTGGAAAGACGGCTGTGTCAGCCACATGGTCTGACTCATAATCTGCGCAGTGAGAAACCTCAGCCACCATTTTGTCACTCAGCCGCGTGGATTTCAGCTTTTTGACATGGAAAGTGGAGCAGTTCTGCATGGGTGGTGGGCAGGATTGGGGGGGACGTTATCGGCCAAAAACCATACGGCTCGACTCATTGAGAGGCAAATTGCTTCAGCTCGCCACATTTTTTTGCCAATCAGTAGAAATGTATGTGGAAATGCATTGAGTCAGTGATGAATTCAGAAAGTCACCCGGTCTCTACTTTGTGTGGTGTGGTGGGGGGGGGCTGTGATTGAGCACGCTCTGCTGTGATTATGGAGTACTGGTACCTCATAGTAGCTTTGCACGGCGTTGATGAAGGCTTCGTCGGCCACAATTTGAGTGTCGCCGTTCAGGAAGGCCTGGAAGCGATCCTTGGTCTGCTGAAGCTGCTGCTTTGTTATCTGTTCGGGCAAGGATACACAAAGTACAAGGCGGCTTTTAAGGCGAGATTAAAAAAAACGTGATCCAAATGAGTTGAAAAAATGCTATCCGCACACTTTTGACATGTTCTGCGAGACCAGGAATTTAGTCTCAATGAGGCTGAGCACTGGGGGATGGAATCCACCAACTATCGATTGACGAGCTCTGCCAGTCTGCAGCTTTCAAGACAGCAGCTATTGTACAAAATTCACCAAGAAGCAGCTCCCGCCATAAAGTAGAAAAAGCTCAATGACACGCTACCAAATCTCTCTGCAGCCAACAAATATCACCCAGAGAGATAGCAAAACAGGCCGTCTTGGTTGATTGGATCCGCAATCTCCTTCTTTCAGGCACCAGGCGAAGGTCATGACCTTAGGTACTAGCGGGGAAGAAAGATTTAGTGTTAAATCGAGAGCTTTGCTTTACGGCCCCGCTGTGATGTAAAGCCGGCAGCCGCGCGGCCACAGTCATCAGCAGTCAATCTTAAAATCTTTTATTTTTTATTTTTATCATCCTTCATAAATAAAACTCCAAATGTTGCACACTTCTTCCACTCTGATCCCACCTTAACACCACCTTGAGCTGAGAGTTGCTTCAACGGATATTGTATGTCACCGTCCAGAAACATGAGCGCAGTACACTGACATCCCAGAAATAGAATCTTACTGGCATTTATTCATCTTTTCTTAACTTTGTTCTACGAACAAGTTGTCTGTTTGTTCTGGAAATGAAATTCTTTATTAATGTTGAACCAAACTTCACATTAGCTTTGTGAGATTTGTTTTTACTTGTAGCAGCAGACAAATTTATGTCAGGAAGTTATTTCAGGAACAATTACAGGAAGGCAGCTAATCTCACTTACCGTATTTTGCAGTGTATAAGGCGCACCCCCAATGAATGGTGGACTTTCAACTTTTTCCATGTATAAGGCGCACTGGACTATAAGGCGCATATTCAATGAATGCAAAAAGTTTTCCAAATATAATATCTAAATATATAAAAGTTTTCCAAATATAAGGCACACCACATTATAAGGCGCTACTGTAGAACATGGAGTTACACACAACTTTTACAGGGGGAAATGGCTGCTGAGAGTAGTTTCGAGACCTGGTGTGGCTCAATATTATTTCACATCTAAGGCGCCCCTGCATATAAGGCGCAAGGTCATCTTTTTAAGAAAAGTAAAGGTTTTGTGGCGCGTATACACCGGAAAATATGATAATTGGTCAAAAAATGATTAGTGCTAAGTATTTACTACAAGCTACATATCTTTAGTCCTCTATATGCCAGAAATGTATAGTGGAAGGCAGAACAATGAAACACTCTTCCGCCAGGTGGTAGAAGGTAGAATTAACCCAGCGGTCACAAACATGCAAGGTACGTAAAGTTGCAATCAATGATCACATAAAATTAAAAATAGTTCACGGGTGCTGGGACTTTGTAATCTTCAATAATGTTTTAAAAGTCATTTGAAAGTGTAAACATTGTCTATAAAACATGTAGCCCTTGTGCATATCAGTCCTGAGAAGTAGCTTTCACTTTCCAGTTGATCCACTTATGGCTATTGACAGAAGAGAGAATTGTTATGATAAATGATAAATAATTTCAGAGACATACTTTTGTGATATTATTATTTGGTGGCGGTCATTTTCTTCATATGAAAAATGTGCCTTGATTACATAAACATTGGACGGCTTGGAGTAAAAAGAGATTCACATATTTGATAATAGCAACATGCTACATAATCCATCCATCCATCCATCCATCCATCTTCTGATCCATGTATTCTCACAATGGCTGTGGCACATGCTGAATTCTATCCCAGCTGTCTATGGGTAATAGGCAGGGCACACTATGAACTGCGTGCCAGCCAATCGCATGGCACACACACAGCTGAACAAGCATCCGCCCTCACACTCATGCCTCGGGACAATTTGAGTGTTCCATGAATCTGTCATGCATGTTTTTAGAATGTGGGAGGAAACAGCAGGACCTGGAGAAAACCCACGCAAGCACTGGGAGAACATGCAAACTCCACACTGTGAGAACGATGCACTAACCCGTTGACCACCAGGCCGCCTATTACATAATTCACTTGCTAAAATAATATTAATTAAAGAGTGGTGAAATGAATTCAAGCACTTAACTTTTGCTTCAATGCTAACATATTTTATAGATGCATAAAGAACCTAATTAAAATAATATGCGCCTCTGATCTCTTCTCCCCTTTGTGTGACCTCATTCATAGTCGAAATGTCCTTGAATTGATTTCACACACGTTAACAGAGTCAGTGACCCAAAAGTCAATAGAGCGACCATCTCCCTATGACAAATAGCGTCTACACTTCAAGCTGTTGTGTATACCATACAAGCACAAGAGCCAGCGTGCGTATATGCGTGCGAATGTGTACGTGTGTGTGTGTGTGTGTGCGTGTTAGTATGTGACAGACTTTGGTGTGGGAGGAAGATGGAAAAGCATTCCATACCATGTGCCTGTGAGGCAATCTCGATAACATCTACGTGCCTGTCACCACCCACGTACCGGTCTGGTTGAAAATAATATTAATAAAAATAATAACATCAAAAAATGGAAATGAAAATGACCCATAATCCGTCAGCACCAAAGTTAATCATAGGATGGATTTTTTTGGGAGCCACTGCCATAATACTAACAACTCCATCCATTCATTTTCTAGACTGTTCACTCCTATTATTGCCACAAGTGAGCTGAAGCCAGTCGCCCAGCTAACAGGCCAAATGGACACCCTGGACTGGCCGCCAGTCAATTTAATCAAAATTAAGATTTCCACTCACTACTGGTTAACTCATTCACTGCCAGACGTGCAAAAATGTGCCCACTCCAGCGCCAGGGTTTTTGTCATTTTCACTCGAATTGCAGGACCCACAGAATATTGAGTTTTAGGACTACATAAATATTCAATGCAGTGTAAGAAACTTTAGACTCTCTTCTTTCATCAGAAAAAAAAGAAAAAAAGGAGTTAATGCCTAAACTATGTGGGTCTGGAGTTATATGAGCTTGAAATGAAGGTGGTTGCCCAAAATACAATGTAATACATACATATTGGTTTATATAGCCCTTTAACAACAGCCGAAGCTGGAACAAAGCGCTAACATGGAAAAAAAAGGCAAATGATGCCCCTTGTGGAAGGGAAGAACATTGCCAGAGGTCTGGCCAGCGCTTTTTTGTCACCCAAGCAAGAAAAAAACACAACCCGAACAAATTCGGGAATGGCGCTCTGCATCATATTTTCAATTCCCGTAATAAATTCGTGAATGGCAGTGAATTAGTAAATTCCACTAAGAAGGCTCGTTATGATTTCATTCAGAGATGAATCAAATATATTACAATTCAATTCACATTTTTTAAAGAATAAAATTAGAATTTAAAAGAGGAAATATCCGCTGATTAATCTATAGGGCTCGAGGTAATATTCACGGTAAATTCACACTGTGTGCCGCAACGACACTATTAAAGTATGATGCAGGCAATGTTCTGCCAACAACACACACTGCGGTATAATCACATACCAGATTGGATCACATTTGGGGTTCCAAAATGATATTTGGATGGATTGAACCGGAAATATGCATTTTCACTCCGCATATGTGGAACTGGCATTCGCCGCTGTTTAAAAGGATGCAATGGGTGAGAAATGTTGCTATAAACTGGGTGAGGCAGCAGATTGCTGGTCAATGATTGTTGGCTTCGAAACTAAGGTAAACATATTTTGAGCAAATTCCCAAAGTGACTTAATATGAGTCATAAGAGTCATTCAGCAGTCAGCCAACGTAGTTAGTCGCTTTGACTTTCTCCGCGGGCTGTGTATATGACATTAAAATAAATCCTTAAAATATGAAACTTTTTTTCCTTTCATTTAATCTTTAATTTGGCCCTTTTCTGACTTGGCCGGTGACAGACTATTAATCTCTGCAGCAACATGATCAAACATCGCCTGTACAAAAGCGAAAGACTGCTGATTGGGGAGCTGGACTGATTAGTGACCATATTGATGATCGAGGGAAAGCGCCTACGTTTTCATCTGATTCCACATTCCCAAGACATATTTTCCCTACTTGGCGCATATTGATTCTCTCTCTATGGCTGTTATCAAGATTGCAGCGGGCAGGGCGCAATGATTCATTTGCAGCAGTGAAGTAAACATTAATCACCCCCCGAGTATCAATAGAGAAGCCAGCCAAGGGCATTATGCCTGGAAACTTTATGACTCTACAAAATGACTTGTCTGGATTCCTTCGCCCAGATGCAGCTTTGATTATGTGAGTCGCCATGAACTATTTTGAAAATGTAGTCACATTTGAATTCAATTATCCACAGGTACAGTCGATAATGTACGTGCATGTAATTTCAGGCCATGTTTTAAGTGGGAGATTCAGCAGCCAAAAGTGGCGCTTATTTTCTGCGACATCTACATCAGATTTTTTTAGGAAATTAAATTGAACGGTGCACTGTTCCATGTGCCTTAATCCCACCTGAGGTGCTTATCAATTTATCTGTTATATTGTGCATGACATAGTTGTCCTTGCAGTGCTTTCACAGGTGTGTAACTTATCTAAATGACTAAAGCGTACAAACTAGCCAGGGTGTCGTATGTTGAATCATACTTACACTGGAGTTATACAGTAATCCCTTGTTTTTAGTGGTTAATGGGGACCAGGACCGCCCGCGATGGCCGAAAATCCACAGTCAAGTTATATAATAATAACCCACATGATGTGTAGGCTCTCCGTCGTACAGGAGTAGTCCAACGAGGAAAAGGTTTCTTCAGCTGTCATCTGTACTTCTTTGAAGGTGTCAGACGTTTGGTTCTTCTTCCGAAGAGCTTCGTCAGCGAACAAAAGTTGTGCTGGTGAAGCTCTTCAGATGAGGAGCGAAACGTCCGACACCTTCAAAGAAGTACAGATGACGGCTGAAGAAACCTTTTCCTCGAATATGCCAGGTGAAGAACCGCGAAGAACAGTTATATAATAATAACACAGAGGAGGTTGCTGGGTGGGGCTGACAAGATGTGCAGCCAATCCACATGGCTGAAAACCATTAGACACCGTCCGGTCATTGGGTGACATTGTACAAAACCTCTGAGTTATTCAGCATTTTTTTACATTCTGAACGCTTTTTTCCATGAAAAAAAAAATCTGCGATGCACTGAAACCGCGATAAGTGAACTGTGAAGTAACGAGGGATCACTGTAGTAACCTTCTTCTTGAAGATACATCATATTGAAAGTTGACGCCGATTTCCTAAATTAAGAGGCTGTGGTTTAGTTGGTATACCATCAAGTTTTATTTATTTGTGTGCTGTTTTCACAGAAGTATGTGCAGATTTAATTCGACAATAAAATTAATTAAGGACCGACGAGACAGCAGGAACCTGGGTGGGAAATAGAACCATCAAACCTTCGAGAAAAGTCAATAAATGATACACGGCAACTTCATCTAAAACTACTGCCTCATAATATATGCTGAAGACAAAAGTCAATATCCACAGCGAGATTAATTATTCAGCGCAACATTCAATATGTCTGAATGAGGTTTAAAACAAGAGTTGTATTGAAACGGTTGCCTCCATAAAGGTAATTTAAAAGAGTTTGCTGTGTTATGTTGAAAAAGCAAAGACTATTTAAAGATGAAGGATGGCATACAGGTAGCTGCAAATACCCGTGTGACCATTCTCATTTGGTCATCAGGTAAATTGCTCACTTTGCTCATGTTTGTAGTCTCTATAGTCTATCCCCCCCCCAAAAAAAAAAAAAAAAACATCAAACCGGAAGCATGTTTGCAATGTTGCTTCCCCGCTTACACACGAGTGAGATGAAGTGAAGCCGCGTTCAGATCTTGCTAGCAGCTTTGAAATTGCCATATTTTACAGTGTATAAGGCTCGCCCAAAAGCCATGATTTTCTTCAAAGGATGACCCTGTGCCTTTTATGTGAAGTTACATTGAGCCACAAAGGAGTCTCTTAACTACTGTCAGCAGCCCCGGACTCCATTTCCCTCTGTAAAGGAACCACGGCCTACACTGTAGCGCCTTACAATTTTTTATTTGATAACTTTTTTCATTCATTGAAGGTGCTCCTTATACTGCGGTGCGCCTTATAAATGGAAAATGTTTGAAAATACACCATTCATAAGGGTGCGTCTTCTACTCCGGTGAGCCTCATACACTGTAAAATACGGTACAACCTGAATGAAACTTTTTGGTCAGAAAACTATACATTTTCAAAAGAAGTTAATTTGGATAGTGTTTCTTCATCCTCATTATTGCTCACTTTCCAGCTGCCTTCTATTCCTTTCTTGGTTTTCAACACAAAGTGAATCAGTCACAAACCACACAAGGGATGAGAACAAACGGCATCAGTACAAGGCAGCTGCACAAAGTCAAATACAACAAAACCCACTGCCATCAAGCCATTGTGGTCACAGAACTACAGAAACGCAAAGACAGGTGCTCAATCTATTCTTTCCCCTCTGCGTTCACATTCATTTGCTGCAAAAGACACACAAACAAAGCATTATGTGAGTAAACGCCACTCATCAGGGTCAGCGAACAGCCAGGTGTGTGCTCTGCAGACACACGGTAAGCAGGTCGCGTGTCCGCATTCTCCACTCTGTTGTCATACCACAAGTTATGGCGTTGCCGAAGCTCACAAGAGAACATCGTGTTCACCACCAGCTAAGCCGTTTCACATCGCAGACATCCATTATCACACCACCCACTCCCTCACAGCACCCACCCCCCGCTCGGCCGTGGTCTTCAGTCATCCAGTTAGCGAGCAGAAAATGAGCTCTTACACAACTATGACATAAATGACATGGACATGTGAACTTTCCATGGTCGACAGACTGAGATCAGCAGGGCACTTTGAAAAGGTCATGGCAAAACAAAGCGATCAAAAGTGTCTGGGGGAAGGACATCAAGAGGTTGCTTTTAACAATGAGCCGTAATGGAGTGATTTCAAATATTTACAGGACAGTGGTATTTCATACTTACGAAATTAATTATTAAATTTAAAACAGAATCTTATCTTACAGACAGTGTGTTTTAAATTAGATATCAGGTAGACAGGATGATCTTAATACAACTAGAAATTAATTATTTGTGGAAAAAAAATCTTTATGAGAAAAGTTTGTAAAGGGAGATGCATTTTCCATGTAGAGTAAATGCCCTAATCCACAGGTGTCAAAGCCAAGGCCCAGGGGCCAAATCTTGTCCGCCACATTATTTTATTCGGCCCGCGAAAGCAAATCAATCACGTCAAGTTCCACGATGCTTGCTAAACTCTGAACCAAACATTCAAATTGTCCCATGTAAACAACAATAATCATCATTTATTACTTCAAATGTGAAAACTAGTGATTCATTAATTTGCCGTGCTCTCTAAATGTAATATGTGGAGGGAGTTAAACATTCTAATTGCTTCCCCAAATTCATATCGCCCTTGAGAGGAAAACCATAACTACAATGTGGACAGTGGCAAAAAATTTGTTTGACACCCTTGCCCCAATCTGTTCCAAGTTCCCGCCCCCCAAAAAACATTCTGACATAAATGTTTTCTAAAGCATCAAAATATGAAACAAATACATGTTACAATTACCATATGTTCCCATGTATAAGGCACACCCGAGTATAAGCCGCACCCCCATTTTTTTCCATATATAAGGCGCACCGAACTATAAGGAAATAGTTTTTATAATATAGAAATATATCAAAGTTTTCCAAATATAAGGCACACCACATTAAAATGTGCTACAGTAGAAACTGTAGTTATGCACAACTTCTTCTACAAGGGGCAAATGGAGTTGGTGGCTGCTGACAGTAGTTGCGACATCCATTTTGGCTCAATATTACTTCACATAAGGCGCACCTGCGTATAAGGCGCAGTGTCATCTTTAGAAGAAAATGAAGGTTTTAGGTGCCCCTTATACACCGGAAAATATGGGAGATTATTGCACAGAAAATGTTAAAACAAAAAAGAGTAAACAATAAAACACGCACATGGTTTAAGAGTGTTTTTCAACCAATAATGTGATAATTAACCTGTATAAAAAATTGAGATCATGGAGTTGCAAAAATGTGCCTATCCTCTTAAAAGTAGGATGGGGCAATGTACAAAATTAAACAATCACATTAAAGCTCATGTTTTATGTCGGGAGGGGGCTTCAAACTGAAGTCTGATTTTGCACGTTGATGTCATAGATAAATTAGAAGTGCAAACATCTTGTTGACACGCACACGCAGTCGTGTCCCTTTTTAACATTTTTTTTACAGAGAATCATCATTGAAAAGATGGAATTCATAAAGAATGCAGGTTGCAGATAAATGATGTCTTTCATATCTTATAATTTGCATGCCACAACGTTGCGCGAATGCCTTCGAGTCAAGGGCAGACTTCATCCAAGACCAATCATGATTAGGATCAGCACTCAATTACTTTGCAGACACCCGCTTTCTGTATGTGACTGAAAGATGCATGCGCGTTCGAGAAAAGCTTTTCAAAAAAGTTCAGAGAAATGTCTTGAAAATACTGAAAAAAAACTAAGTAAATTCTGAACTAAACGCTGAACTAAAATTCTGAACTGAACTTTATTACATTTCATCTATCGGTGTTGGGGCCTATTGGATTGGATTGGATGTACCTTTATTCATCTTGCAGTGGAGAAATTTACATTTCACAGTCAGCCATCTTCAGCTGTAGCAAGAATGCATCTGGTAAATTTAAAAAGGGGGCCCAGTTTGGCCCCTTGTGTCTGAAAAGGGGGCCAAATTCTAAAATTGATGGTGCCCGATTTAAAGGACAACCGACGTCACTTTTTTGTTTCTTAACTGACATCAGAAAAACGTTTTATAGCATCTAAAATACCCAAAACACGCAGTATGACATTTTTATTCAAATGCAAAACACCAATAAAAATGACTTAAAGTGTGTTAAAGTGCAACACGAGTTTTCAGACCAAACAAGCATTGACGTGATGGAAGTACTGCTGTTGTGTGTGCTAATGTGTTGCACTAGTGGCTGTGAAAATGCGTAAATGGCAGAAGGGCGCGGCCCAGATGCATCCCTGCAGTAGATGAGGGACACCTTGAACTGATTGTCATCCAATATCAAGCCACACAGAGACGAACAACAATGTGTATCCGATTTGTGCATATGGAACTCAAAAGAAGCCGCAAGGCTTCCTATGAATCCATCTGCCACTAAATTCACAAGTGGCTTTTGTATTTCTTCTAAATGAGTATGCAAAATGCTTGCGGTGGTCTTGTACAACTCACGCAACATATTGTACATTTCCAGCGGCATGTTGCCATGGCATCACACATCCGTCACGGTGCGGTTTTCCCTCTCTTTGTTTACAATCTATACTAAGAACACGGGATTAGGTTATGTATACAATCACAATTTCTAGAGGAAGATTGACAGGAGTGCGGATTAATCAGTTCAGGACGGACATAAGAACTCACCTTAAAGGACAACCGACGTCTCCGGACAAGTTGTGTCCATAATTTGTAAAATGGCTTCAAATGACTTCTACTGAGCGTATTTTAATAAGATTCCACCGCATATAGCTATATTTTACGTTTTAAGACTCGCCCTGAATATTCAGGAAGTCTTGTTTTTGAGTTGGTGACGAGGCTGTACGTGACGTCATGAAAGGACCACCCCCTGACCGTAACAAAGACGCATTGTAGCGTCCTTCCATCACGTCAATGTATTTTGCTGTACATGTTTGGTCTGAGAACCGTGTCGCCCACTTCTGCCTCTTTTGTGGTGGTACACGAAGTTTTCATCCCAGCCAAGTACAGCCAAATGCATTGACGTGATGGAAGGACTGCTACAATGTGTCCTTTTTTCGGTCAGGGGCGTTCCTCCAGTGACGTAACATACGGACTCGTCACCAACTCAAAAACAAGACTTCCGGAATATTCAGCGCGAGTCTTAAAACGTAAAATATAGCTATATGCGGTGGAATAAGCTCAGTAGAAGTCATTTGAAGCCATTTTAGAAATTATGGACACAATTTGGCCAGAGAGGTCGGTTGTCCTTTAAGCTTTATGGATTAGCTCAATCATGAAACAGTATTCTTGTCAAGGTTGGGCAGGGAGAACAAAAAAAAACATTGCAGTCGACGTCTAACATTCAGGAACACGTGGCCTCTGCTGCGACACAAAGGTTTAATTAACACGTGCGCAACGGAAATAGAAATCAACCAGTGCAAGGCGAACGTCACATTGTGGGATGCAGCATTGAGGCCGGCGGATGAAAAGAGATACACCAAATCCTAAATTGTCCTGCAAAAGCTCCCGGGGGAACATTTTCATTTCAATTGCTGTTTTTCTACTAACAAAAGTATCTCGGTGTGTTCACTTCATCAGCTCCTGCTGTTTTATCACCTGAATCATGAAGGCAAAACTTCATCTACCGCTGGCAGAGTTAGAAGGAAAATATTTGTATGACAATGAGTCGTACTTAAACAAACTGGACGTAAAAGATTAATTTCTGCTGCTTTTAGGCTAACACTCTCCAAGCGCAGATGAACAATCCGTCGCTATTCACTAATGATGCTAAATCATTTAAAACCCACTTTTGACCTTGACTGCAAAGCCTCTTTTATTGTGATGCCCTTTTGCAGTCAGAACTCAATTTAAAGCTCTTACCCAATAATGCAAATCATTCCACATGAGCTCCCTTTTTTACTGACTCGCTCTCTCGAGCGACTCTTTCGGAGCACCATCCATCCTTCCATCCATCCATTTTCTAATCCGCTTAGAGTTGCAGGCGTGCTGGAGCCTATCCCAGCAGTCTTCAGGCAGTAGGCGGGGGGACACCCGGAACCATTTGCCAGCCAATAGCATTGCACACAGAATCAAATAGTCGTTTGAACTCATTATCACACCCAGGGATAATTTAGAGTGTTGCATTAATCTGTGGTGCATGTTTTGGGAACATGAGAGGAAACAGGAGTGCCCGGAAAACATATACACGGGCATGGAGAGAACATGTAATCTCCACATTGTGAGGCCGAATGAAGAATAGAGCCCTGTACCTTTGCACTGTGAAGCTGATGTGCTCACGAGTCGCGCACTGTGATGCCCCCAGCAACCTCCTATACATGTTCAAATTCAAATTCATCATTTTTTTTCTTGTGAAAAAGTTCTTATGCAAGAAGCAAGAGAATGTAATTGCATGGTGAACCTGGTATTAAGTTGCATTAGTCCGTAAAAGCCAAATTATCACAGCATGATGAATTCACCGCCATTTTTTAGTAATGTATTATTCTATTAGCAGTCATAAAATATAAGAATCACTTCTCATTAACAGTGTATGAGCCTTGAATGGGAGGGGTGACATTTAAATCACAAAATAGAAAATTTTTGTGGTCAGGTGGCATATCACTCCATGGCGCTCACATTGTTTGACAAATAATCTTATGGTGAATATAAAGCGCTTCACCAACCCTATATAATTTATCATTTGAAAAAGAATATAAATATTGCATTTGTAGGAGCCTTTAAAGCATTGTTCCTTTCGGGTCACAATAACATAGATGATGTATTTTATAGATTTTTTGGGTTTCTTTTCCCACTGATATGATGATGATAATAATACTAATACAGTAAAGTCTCGTTATATCGATATAGGTTATATCAATAGTAGTGCTTATTACGATACTATTTCTATGAACTCAAGGAGAAAATTACATGCCCGCAGGATCGGATATATCGATAGTCCGGTTATATCGATATTTTTTCCGACTCCCGAGAATATCGATATAACGAGACTTTACTGTGATACTAACAATAATACGACTACTACTAATAATAATAATACGTACTACTACTAATGATAATAATAATAATGAATATATGAAGAAAAAATCTGAAGAAAAAAAACAAGTAGGCTCCTTAAAAAAATCTGCACTTAAATATAATAATAATAATAATAATAATAATAATAATAATAATAATAATACATTTCATTTATAAGCGCCTTTCAAAACTCTCAAGGACACTTTACAGTCACAGGATATTTTTTTCTGCGGGTGAGCAAGGGCAGCCACACGAGCCAGCGTTCACTTAACCCGGAAGTAACAAAGTGAAAAGGAAAAAAAACTCAATAACAAATATGACAACACAAAGACACAGAGAGTCATTCATTCTTCAGCACTTTCTGTACCCTCTTTGTGACATGAAGCAGTTCTAGATGAAAGAGGGGAGGATCAAAGCGTCCTTTTCAGCAGTGGATCAGGGACATCATGGTGGAATGTGCATGTCTACTACAAGCTAAACATTGAATGCAAACATAACACATACAACCACACATCTGTCCTGGCAGAACAGAAACAGAATAAGATGTCCTAGACCACTCGGAAGGTCCTATTTAACTTTGTTGTATAAGGTTGAAATAACTGTTTGGGAAATGTAACTTCTATTTAGGCAATTTGAAATTCCTGTCAAAAGTCGGCAGCATTTCTTGAAATGTTTCTCTATTTTTTTGCTTAAAAAAACAAAAAGTAATGCTATCTATGCGGCAAGGACAAAGCGAGGCTTGACCAATCAATAACGTGAGAAAATAAGTCAGAAATATATTTTAGAACATCAAATAAAATGCTGGAGGGGCGAAAGTGGGACTGCGCTGATTCCTGCCATGGTTCCAGCCATCTTAAGCCGCAGTGACTCGCCATCGCTGCCGTGAAGCGTTCTAAATGTTACTAGCAAATTGACGCCCCCTCCATGCCCTGCTGTTTTTTGTCTCCCCCAACTGAAGAAAGCGGTTTGTACCATAGTTTTAAAGGGACTTTGACGTTTGTTACGTTGTGACTTTCATCATATCAACACAACGTAGCGAATCATTGATGAGGCAACCTTCATCCAAATAGCACTGATTTGAATTCACTCCACTTCACATTCACATGCTCAGAGAGGCCGAATGCTTTTAGAAAATGCTGAGCCAAGAGGCACTCTATTAGGAGATGATGAGGTCAGTCCAACTTCCGGGAATAACAAATCGTACAAGGGAGAGGAAACCAAATCGGAAAATTATTTGTGATGTATTCATACAGTGAACTGTCATCTATGACTCTCATGAGCAGATGAGTCTGAGAGTCTGCATTTTAAACAACACAAATTTGTCTTCCACCAGCTTAATGCTAACATACAAAATTGAATAGTATCATTGGTGTTGTTAGAACACTTTTAAGGACAACCGACATCACTTTTTTGTTTCCTAACTGACATCAGAAAAACTTTTTATAGCATCTAAAATACCCAAAACATGCAGTATGATATTTTTAGTCAAATGCAAAACACCAATTAAAAATGACTTAAAGTGTCCAAAATCCGCAAAAAATGAACCAGGCAGTGGCCAGTTTCAGAAGGTCCCGCCCCCTTGTTCGTGGCGTCACCCCAAGACGTCTTGCCTTGCAGGAGAATCAAAACAATGGCTTCAGATTCGGAGAATATGCTTTCTTGTTACTCATCCAGTTATGAATATGATTCAAAATAGTTCTGAAGAGGAAAGCATACATGTTTGCAATCGATTAAATAATTTATTCTGTGCCATTTTGAGCCAATAAGGAGGGAAAATGTAGCACTAAAAAAGAGGCAGAAAGTGGCGACAGAGCTCCGTGTAAGGAATTAATCAGCCCGTTTCCACAGGCTGATTAATTCCTTACACGAAGCTTTGTCGCCCTCTTCTGCCTCTTTTTGATGCAACACGAAGTTCTCAGACCAAACAAGTACAGCAAAATGCATTGACTATTGCTACAATGTGTCCTTTTTTCGGTCAGGAGCGTTCCTTCAGTAACGTAGGGTGAGGACTCATCACCAACTCAAAAACAGGACTTCCGGAATATTCAGCGCGAGTCTTAAAACGTAAAATATAGCTATATGCCGTGGAATCTTTGTAAAATACGCTCAGTAGAAGTCATTTGAAGCCATTTTACGAATTATGGACACAACTTGTCCAGAGACGTTGGTTGTCCTTTAAGCAAAAGCTATTCGAACATATTGACCACTCACGTTGACATTAAAAATATACAGTACACATGGGGTAGGTTTGGATGAGTGTATGATGGTGATCATCCATATTTCTGATTGATCGAGCATATTTAGTCGACAAACAAGGCGGAGATGTGTCAATCCTTTCCTGTGCCACTTTGGTTTGTGTCGCATGGAGCAGATACTATGAATGATTTATGCTGTTCAGAGGAGTCAGACAAGACACGCAGCGGCTCCCCTCTCGCTCCCGGCAAATTGCCGTTTTCGTGTTTATTATGTTTGTTAAAGTCATTATAAGTGCCTTGCACGCTGGGTCCGAGACGATTTGCCATTTGTTCATTTGTGTATGTCATGCATATTAGCATATTTGACAATAAAACTGACTTTGACTTTGACATCGGTCTTACAGTTGATTATTATTTTTCAATACATTTTACTGTATTGATCTTTTTGAAGTATGTCATAGTTTAGTTTTAATTAAAGATGCAGTTTGAAAATAATAGTTGAAAAAAAATGAAAATTGAAAAATATGAAAATTGAACCCGGACAATAGTAAGGAACATATATACCGTATTTTCTGGTGTATATGGCGCACCCAAAAGCCTTCATTTTCTTCAAAAGATGACTCTGCGCCTCATACGCAAGTGCGCCTTATACGTATACAATGATACCTCGTCTTACGAACGCTTTAGCTCACGAACTTTTCGCCTTACAAACATTAAATTTGTGAGAATATAATCTTGGCATATGAACTACCACACAGCGCCACAGTGGCTGGCCGACTAGTTTTCGGCGGATGAACACCAAACCACACGGTCGAACAGACTTGTTTTCCACACCTTCTTTTAGTGCAGACGTGGTTTGGTATCGAGTGGGGTACTTTTGCTATTATGGGACCGAAAAAGACCCCACCACAGGCTCGTGTTAAACTGAAGAGGATAAAAGAAAATTACGGTCGAGCAGAAGAAGGAGGTCACCGAAAAACACGAACGAGGTGTGCGTTTGTGCAACTTAGCGTCCCAGTACCAGTATGCTAAGTCGACCATTGCTACATGTGGCTCAGAGTGTTTCAGTGTTGCCGAAGCCACGGTCTCAGGCAATAGAAGAGGTTGAAAACCTTCTGTCGATTTGGATTAACGAAAATCAGCTAGCAGGGGTGAGTGAGGGTGTGAGTGAGGGTAATATCGCCGAGAAAGCACGGCAACTTCACTTGATATCATCAAGAGGTAACTACATCAACGACCATCCCAAAGTTAAATAAAACAACCTTATTAACCGGTACAGTTTATTTCTTTAATGACAATACAATAGCACATTTATTATACATAAAATAAGGTATATGTTGTGTAGTTTTAAGGCTTATTTAGAATAAAATTGTGTTTAATGGGGACCTGGTAACGTCTTCTCATTTTTATGGTTTCTTATGCGAAATAAATGTTAGGCAGACAAACTTTTTTGCCTTACACACACTTTCTGGGAACCAATTGAGTTCGTAAGCCGAGGTATCACTGTTTGGGATGTATGTATGTACGCTAGAATGCTACAAATATATAACAAATGTATAATATATACAGTTGAGGCTGCTGGGATATTCATCACCTGCAATGAAGACTCGGGCAGTGTGTGAGCCGAGAGACGTTTGGTGACGTGAGAGTGATTGACCTTCACGCTGGTCTCTGACATCTCCTATAAGCCTGTCATCTCCTCCAGGATGCCGCATTACAACATTCATTCCTACATGCACCGTCACATCAAAACCACCGACTAAAAATCTGACCTCTAATCTCAGTTATAACGCGTTACGTAAAAAAACAATAAAATAACAACAGATCTCAAAATCACCATTCTTGCAAAAAGTTCAATAATACTGCAGGAATCAGTATATCCAATATTGACGTAGTTGCGATCTAGATTGAAACTCATCTTGACCTTCAACGTCATCCATCATCTGCAACATTCATAAACAGTTAATTTGTAAACTGTTTACTGCTCAGTAGTCCCCCCCCCAAAAAAAAAAAAAAGATTTCTTGCCTTGTTCTTTCTTGATCGATTTCAATCTCACTCCAGAAACCTGCTCCTTCATTGAAACATTTTTCCAGTGACATCACGACAACGTCCTACAGGACCAAAGCTGATTCCGCACTCATTGTGCTTGCAAACAATACGCTTCGCAAAGGGCATTCATGTCATGATGTCGTTATTACGATGCTTCATGTGACGAGCAATGATTGCTATTTTTTTATTATTAGGTAGACATTGTTCAATTCCACCGAGCTTCCTAATGTTAATGAAAAATGTTGCACTCTCACCGGCAGGGGTAAAATAATGGCCACGCAATCACATTAATCAGCAACCTAATCTATGTCCATCGATAACCTCAATCATTTACTCCCAGCATCCTTTGGTCTAAATTGTCCAATTTGTTTAAGCGTGTCCCGAGACAATTAAGCTTGAACGTAAAGCATGCGTTACCAGATAAAATAGGTCCCATTTGAACAGCAGCAGTGTTACACTGCAGCTTACAGGAAGACGCCCTTCAGTTACGCTGAGGAAATATATTTTCCGCCGCCCTCGGAAAGTCCAATTCTCCGCTTTTATGCACGTCGTCCTTCCACAAGGTTACGGCGGCATGTTGAAGACGCAGCAGTGGGGCTGACGTCCTTTGAAGCCCGGTCTGTTTCTCTGTGATAGTCCATCACTGCTTACTGCCTGTGTGCCAGACCCTCTATAATAACAGATTACCATGGAGCCGCTCCATATGTTTTGTTTTGGCTTTGAGTCGTTTCATTACCAATGAATTGCTTCATCATATTTCTGTGACTAAGCCATAGTAGCCTTAATGTAATAGGCTGAATGGACTACACTGTGAGGAATGTGCTTTTAAGAACATGCGAGGCAAGAGAGCTACTTTTGGACAAGTACTGAATTGCATTGAAAAGACCGCTTAACAATGCGACGGTACATAATTGACTTACACTTTGATACCGAGATTGTCACAGAATTCCATGCAATTATTCTCCTTTTTATATTTTTGACATTTTCCGAAACTTTGCGAGCTTTATCCCATTCATTTTTGCACAAAGACTATTACTCCTCATGAATAATACATTGGTTGAAATGTGGATCGAATGAAATTGTGCAGTCTGACTGTCGACTGACTTTCTGGTCTGGTTGATTTGCACATTGAATTATTTGTTCAGCTATTTGCTCAACCGCAGCCCAAAGGACTGAGGCTGTCGGAGCTTCCAGATATAAAAGTGCATCACTAAGCATGCATTAGCCTGTCGGTAACCTCTGTCAAATGGGACTACAATAATAATAATAATAATAAATGTGAAAACTAACTGTGGTTTAGCCTCCCACATACACTTGAACACGAGTCAGCGGAAAATATTGACCATACAGTTTCTAAAAGAAGACTGTGGGATAAATATAAACAAAGAGCCACAATTGCCATTTCGGTGTCGTTGTTTACAATATGGAAAATACTTGACGAGAGATGAAAGCTTTTCCCACAGATTGATATATTTCATTCAAAAGATTGGATTTTCCATTCCGTATATATTGTGTGAAGGTCAGCGGGAGCAAAAAAAGTGTGGTGACTTTAAATAGAATGGTCCGAGGATGCCAAACATCACAGACGCAGCTGCAACCTAAAACCATGTGATGATCGGTTCAAAAATGTGGATTTTTTTTTTTTTTTTCAAAAAAGCATTTAGAGATTTAAATGCATGTAGAATAAGTTGCCATAGGAGTGTGCTGAATCTTAACTCATTCACTGCCATTCAAAAATGTATTTGGGAATTACAAGTATGAAATAGAGCGCCATTCCCAAATTTGTTTCGGTTTTGTTTTTTTCTTGTTTGGGTGCCGATAAAGCGCTGGCCATGGCCTCTGGCAATGTTTTTCCCTTCCACAAGGAGGCAGCATTTTCCTTTTTTGCATGTAAGCGCTTTATTCCAACTTTGGTTGTTGTTAAAGCATTTTGTGAAATCAGCATTAATTGTGAATATTTCTTGATTTATTTATCTAGCTATCCAGCTAACTAGATAGCTATCTCGGTAGCTAGCTATTCGATATCTAGCTGGCTGGCTGGCTATCTAGCTAGCTGTCTATTAGCTATAAAGCTGTCCAGCTATCTCGCTAGCTATTAGATATCTATTGGTTAACTAGCTAGCTTTCTATTTTAGTTACTTCCGAGTTGAGCGAACGCTGTGACTGTAAAGTGACTTTGAGAGTTTTGAAAGGCACTTATAAATGTATTATTATTATTATTATTATTATTATTATTATTATTATTATTACTATTATTAAAGCGCTATATAAACCAATATGAATGTATTCCATTGTATTTTGGACAGCTGATTTCAAGCTCATATAAATCCATACCATTATAATTTAGGGATTAGCTTTTTTTCTGATGAAAGAAGTGAATCCAAGGTTTTTAACGCTGCATTGAATGTTTATGTAGTCCTAAAACTCAATATTCTGTGGGTCCTGGAATTCGAGTGACAATGACAAAAACCCTAGCAATGGAGTGGGCACATTTTTGCACGTCTGGCAGTGAATGAGTTAAGAAAAAAGCTCAATTGGTCCAAGTCTAAAAGTCACCTTGGGAGGCCAAACCGATTTATTCGTTGCTATTTTCACCTTTGCTGAGGGCAACAAATCTTAATTCAAAATGCTTTTGTCTGGTGCTTGCACTCCCTTGCACACTTAATGTGCTTTTCTGGGCTGTACAAGTGACCTCACGGAGGAGCACAGACAAGAGTGCAACACTCTTCTCTGTATAGCTCTGCACCATGTGTCCTCCCTTTCTACTACCTGGAGCGCTTCATCATCCTGCTCTCACTCATGCTCTGTGAATTTTTTTCTTGCACCAAAAACAAACTGGAGGTGTGCTGTATTCCCTGCTGTTACCCAGTATCCCTCCCTCATCCCCCCGCCAACACACATCCGTACTGTATCTTATGTAGGTCATCAATGACAACATCTGCGATGTGAAAGAGGAGGCGTAGCAGCAGCATGTGCTTTTTAACGATGCCCTTGCACAGCGGAGGAGAAAGAAGAGGAGGAGAGTGAGAAAGGGGGGGGGGGGGGGCTTACCTTCTGTTGTCGCCTCGCCATGTCTGTGGGCTGCTTGGCGTTGAACGGATATGCGATGCATCGCATGACAAACACATAAAGCTGCAGCTTCTTCTTGCGTTCTTCTTCCTCTCGCTGCAGCTTCTCCAGATCGTCTTTCTCTTCGCTGGCGGCCGACGGGCTCGGGCTAGTCGGTCGAGCGCTGCTGCGGCCGCTGCTGGGCGCAAGTCCTCCGGAGCTTTCGCTGGTCCGACTCGGGGAGATGCGGGATCCGGCCTGGGGGGCCATGACTTCTTTGCTTTCCTCCTCCACTATCCCGTCAGACTCCTCCTCGCTGGACGACGGATCCAACATCTTTCTCTTGAGGCGATGACCTTCTGACTAAGGAGCCTGACTTTCCGAATTAGCTCCTCCCCGCCCTCCTCACCTCGAGTGTGACCGCAGTGTGAATGGGAGTTCGGGTCGGGTCGGTGGAGAGGCCCAGGTTGCACTCGTCTTCCTCGGGAAGAAGTGAACGGTGCGAGCGGTGCTGAGGGATGACTGCCGCTTCCCACTGAGCATCCTCCGCTTGCGACGAGCCCGCGTCGATGCTTACGTGTTTTCTCTCTTTTATTGGCCAGTCCCTGCTGCGGATGCGAGAGGGGGAAGGAGGGGAGGGGCATAAACCGGGGGTGAGTGGGGCAGGGGGGTGTAAAAGCAGGCGATGTTGCTCCACGTTTTCCTCTCGGCGCATGCGCTTTGTGAATTTGTCCCGGGTCCTGAACGGAGAGGAGAGAGTGATGCTCGTCTCGGCTTCCTGGAGGCAGCAGCGTACACCTAAAATGGCTGCCGTGCTTGAAAATGCTTTGACGGTCACGTCGGTGAAGAGTCAGCGCAGTGCACCGCACTGAATGCAGTACTGTACTGTGAATGCTGAAATCTATTCTGGGGCCATGAGAGTGGCCATAAAAAAAAAATAAAAATAAAAATAAAAAAATCAGAAGCGGGATATTAACCTCTTTAATATTAACCTCTTTGGCTGACATCCCCCGACACAACATATAATCCTAATGCGGACCTGTATAGACCAAACTGCATGTTTCATATGACATTGGATACATTTCACAACAGCAAAGTGATGAAAGTAAGAGGAAAGGAAAGGAAGAAACAAAATACAGGAGCTGTTGTAAAGGCAGCCGCCATCTTGAAGTCAAAACAACAACAAAAAAACTAAATAACAAATAATGTGGCACAACACAAAAGACCCAGTCATTCAATCTTAAGTACTTTCTGCACCCTCTTTGTGGGAAGAAACAGATTTAGATGAAAGAAGACAGCGTCCTTTTCACCAGTAGATCGGGGACGTCATGGTGAAATGTGCACGTCAGCTACAAGCTAAATGTTGAAAGCAAACACGAAGCTGTCGCATCCATGGATGAAAAGAGACTGTCTCACATCTCCTGTCCCACGTAAATCTGCTTCAATTCCAAGCCACGACAGTTCCACATACGCAACTCCTCAAGCCATGCATCCATCCAGCCGCACACTATCCAACAGCACCAATCTTACCATTGAACATGATAAATGTCAAAAAGGTGGCCATGGCTATTTCAGCACAATCTAAATCAGAATCAGAATCAGAATCAGAATACCTTTATTCGTCCCGCAATGGGGAAATTTGCAGTCCACAGCAGCAATTGAAGAGGGATGGGGTTGGGGTGGGAGTGAAAGGATAGAAAACAAGATATTCTAAGCATAACAAAATAAAAATAAAAAAAAAACAGTCTTCCCCAATCTTTATTTTACAAAAGAAAAAAAACATCACATTACAAAACAAAAAATGTACAAAAGCATGAGGGATGAGTTAAAAATGATTTAGAATCAATTTACGTACAAATCTACTTACTCTGGCTGAAATCCGGGACTGCAAACTTCATATGGGTGGTCATGACTCATTCTGTTTTATGATAGGAGACAGAGGTTTATTTTATTATCTGCCATGGAAAAAATACATTTGGTTTCTCCGTCTATCACTATATATCACTGTCATACATTAAAACAACTAAGACAATGATAAATTAGTCATTTGTAACTTATTTAACCTACGTCAGTCTTAGTTCTTTGTTTCTTTGGTTTTTTTTAATGTATTTGGTTTGTAACTTGTCGATGATACCCTGCACTGTTTATGAAGACACATTTTAAAAGGCCAATGTTTTTTGTATAATATACATTCATGCCTCAGGGCTTTTCTTGTGATGTGACGTTGCTACTCCTTGAAACTATGTGAATCAGCTGAAGATCATCCAACACGGTGATCTTATTTCTGCACAGTCAAATATAGGATGAGGTAAGAGTACAGAAAAGCCGCCGCGCTTTCAGTGTCTTGCTTCCTGACACGACCTGCGGCTCGGATGATATGATTAAAGTGACAACGTGTCAGCCTGCGAGAGCTAAGATGACAGAAGCGCATACCTTGTTCTCCCGATGGTGTAAAGAAGTGGTCCCCAACTACCGGTCCAAGTACTCCATCAGATGTGGCGGAAATGTGTTAGACAGTCAGAGTCTCCCATCTAACATTGGTTTGCAAGAAGAAATAGAGAGGCCAATAGATGGAACAAAAAGTAAAGAGAAATTAAGACTTCTGTAACAAATTGACCAAACGGCCACTTAAATGCACAGTTTATAGGCATCCATCACTTCTGAAGATGAAGCTATTTTGATGGCAGAAGTTCCTTCGCTAACAGTTTCTCGAGAGAAGAAACACGCTTGCTGCATGATATGTAATTAGAAACAAGCCTGCAGCTGCACAGGTGTTGGTCTTTTTAATCAGTGGCAGTTAAAAGGACTCCCGGGCACGACCATCCAGTGTCGGGTCATTGTTTGTTTCACCCTGTCAGGTTTTTTTTTTTGTCTTGTCCTGTTTTAGTCAGGGTTTGTTTGCTACTTTGGACCTTAATGTTCTGATGACTTTGACAACACAAAAACCTCCCATCCTTTTTTACAATGATGAAAATATTAATGTTGATGATCTCAGAGATCCCTGTGTGTGTGTTCTCCTCCCCTTCCAGGTCAGGATACCCCAAGAAATAACACACACACACACACTCAAGACTCAAATCAAATCAAACTCAGCGTGCACTGAAGACCAGCCCACTTCTGCGTTAAGACTCAAGTGAAGGTGACAGCTGGACGAGCTGACTGCTGCTCCACATGTTCTTTGCACAGCTGACCGGTAGAGTCCCTGGAGGTTCCCGCACTTTCATAACACACTTCCACTGCTCTTAATTTAGTCCCGCCTGTCTGTGCTTTACATAAGCTCTCCTGGTTGATTTTATTTCCTCCATGGTTTTAAAGCTACATACATAAATTGTTTTTTCCTACAGGGGTAAGACTAATCCCCTTTGGTCGGTCTTGCGCGACTGCACTATTGAAGTCCCATGGGGAGATCTGGCATTCTCCAAACCTTTTAAAAATAAATAATTAAATCGTGTACTCAGTCCAGCGCCTATACGTCAACGAGAGTGAGTATGTATACACATTAAATCTTGATGTTCTGTATGGTACAAGAACACACAATTTTGCCTGAGATGAACATTGAGGCTGCCATCAACCCTGGCCTCACAAAATAATTGCATTTATTAACTATTTTGATTGTATCTATTCTAAGCAGGGAGTGACGTTCACGTTGAACCCTGTGACCGAGGGCTATTTGACAGTAAGAAAGCACTTTTACAAATATGATAATTTCATCCATAGAAATGCTGCTTCCATCTTGCAGATACAGCACATACTGTATGTAAAGTAGATATTAATGTAAAGAGGGGTAAAAGTGGCAGCAAAGATTAAAATGTGGATAATAAATCGGCTGCTTCTTGAGATTTGCGCTAATATTAATGAGCCGCGACCGTATCAAAGATTTGAACTTTCTCTCACCCCTAACGCTATGAATCAATTATTAAGACCCGTGGCAGAGTCTTGCATGGCTTTAGTATTCACTTGAATTCCTCCATGACAGTCTCTCCGAGTTATTTCATCCTGAAAGAGATAAATGAGTCACTATAGAGTATTTATCAAAGCAACAAGCAACTGGATTGTCAGATTATGGATGGAAAGCATACGTTTGAATTTTGTGTGATGGCTTGCTGGGGTCGTTGGAGCGTTGACATGTGTGCGAGATATACGTGACAAGGCAAACATTGTGACAAGACAGAAATATCACACAATAACTGCATGTTAATATATTCATGACTTGCCTCGCCCACCATCACTTTATCTTTTTTGGACATTCAGCATTTTTTTAAATTGATTGAGAGGATAGGAAAGAGAGCCATGCAATCCTTTTATCGTCAAGAGTGTGTGTATATATATCATTGTTGTTTCATAGCCACGAAAATGACGTTCGAAGTTCTGAGGAAATGAAAATTAGATGTCCTCAATTTGACTGACAGACAGAGGGACAGGATGTATTTGACAAATTGTATTCAATAAATACAACAGGAACAAAACATGAAACAATAAAGACATCAGAACAAAAAGGTCCAAAGTAGCAAACAAAACCCTGATTAAAACATGACAAAAAAAACTGACAGTGTGAAACAATGACCCGATACTGAATGGACTTGCAGGAAGTCCTTTTAACTGCCACTGTTTAAAATGAACAATACATGCGTAGCTGCAGGCGGGGCCCGACAGCGCCGATAATGATGAAGCTGATTAATTGTCCAGCTCTACGGATTCCGAAGGCCTTGGACAAATCCAAATCTACATGGCAGCATATAGGGGCTGAAATCTGATTGGTTGTAAAACCCAGCATCCACGTCCATAAACAAGAAGTAGTCCAGCCAAGAGAAATTGTACAAAGTGAAAAGAAGAGAACACACAGACACACACACACTCTTCAAGGGAAGAGGCTTGTAGTTTCTCAGGAGGATATCTTTGAATTATTTAAATGCTGAGTTTTTTTTTAAATGTGAGATTGACGGAATAAGGTCAGTGTCATTGTCAGTGTTGCAGGTCCTTGCACTTCTCAGACAGCAACATGACGCCATACACTGGCAAAACTAACATGCGTGTGTGTGTGTGTGTGTGTGTGTGTGTGTGTGTGTGTGTGTGTGTGTGTGTGTGTGTGTGTGTGTGTGTGTGTGTGAGTGTGTGTGTGCGTGTGTGCCTAAGTAAGTATGAAGGCTGAGGTTTAGAGAAGCTGAGACTGCAGTGCCTTCAACAGCAGTAATTGTCTTGTTGCTGCAAGGAGGAGGCCATTTTTCAGACAAATCCTTTTACATAACGCAGTCCTCCACATATTGCTCCAGAAATAAAAAAGGTAATTCAACATCATGGCCCTTCGTACAAGAAGGGCACTTTCAGTGGCTGTGCTTCTTTTTTTTCTAATGTTGAACTCCCTTTGACATTTAACAGCGATAAATATGAGTTGAACTCATATCAGTTGCCCTTCTATGATTTACATAAAACCATATTGCTTTGCTGATCAAGTTCATAGACAAAATTACAGATACCACACATCTTTGATATGTTTGGGGACTGTCATAAAAGAAAGAACCACCAGATTTAAGCTTGTTTACTCCCCCAATTTTACAGATGGAGCAGAAAGCTGATGCTAGAAGAAGATTCATCAATAATGCAACAAGAGGGTGAAGCGTCGCCACTTTACCATGGCAGAAGCTGCCCCAAGCCCTTACACCACCACCACCATCCAACAACTACAATTCTTGATGCAACATCTCAACACTCGTGGCTGAAGGCAACCATGCTCAAGTATACTGTACCTTAAAATATGTAACATAATGTCCGTGCGATTTCAAGGGAGCACAATTGGCACGTGCACACTGGGGTGGAAGAAGGGTTTACTGCTTCGGACTGTGGACGAGGTTTTATAGATGATATGGTGCTGCCCTCTTTTGGATCGACCCATCACAGAAGCCCATCATGGAGGAAATTTGTTTTTAGAAATTAATTTTCGGCATTGGTGGACCCCTTAGCCCAGCAAGTCCATGTCTGATCGGAGATGCTGATCTAATTCCCCAATTTTAAAATCCGAATTGTATTAATTTATTCCCAAGTGTCTGTTTTCTTCATTTTGTTGCATTTCTTTTGGCTGTCCTGCTTCCATTACACCAATATGCATTTCTTTTTATGATTCGGAGTAGATGGGTTTGTCATTTTTGAATGGATGGCTCTAACTTAGGACACAGCAAAATTTCACCATTTGAACTCAGCTTTTTTGAAAGGACATTTGCATTGCAGCACAATCGAAAAGACACTCTTAGCACAAAAAAAAACACTTTTTGCTTTACCTGACTGAAGCAGTTAATCAGAAGTTATCAACATAAAAACATGACTAAGACATTATTAAACAAGAGAATGCAATATATCTAATATTAACATGAAAATAATATGATGCTCAAATATAAAATTATAATAATAGTACGCCATAAGCTGATGTTAATATTTAAGTAAGTGTCCAATGAAAGCCCAGGTACCAAAGATTGTGCATTAGAACCCTTTATTATGATTTAACATCATGTGCTTTTTTTGAACTAACAATGAAGGGAAAAGCCAAAAGGTAAAGAAGAACATATCACAGCATTAAAAAAAACACCATCTCGTGTCTGTATTTAACTCATTCACTGCAATTCACAATTTTTTTGGGGGGATTGAAAATATGAAGTAAAGCGCCATTCCCAAATTTGTTCGGGTTTGGTTTTTTTCTTGTTTGGGTGCCGATAAAGCCCTGGCCACGGCCTCTGGCAATGTTGTTTTGCCCTTCCACAGGGGGCAGCATTTCCCTTTTTTCCATGTTAGCGCTTTGTTGCAGCTTCAGCTGTTGTTAAAGCGCTCTATAAACTAATATGTATATATTGCATTATATTTTGGACAGCTACCCTCATTTCAAGCTCATACAAACTCAGACCCATATAATTTAGGAATTAACAGTTTTTTCTTGATGAAAGAAGAGAGTCAAATTTTTCTTACGCTTCATTGAATGTTTATGTAGTCCTAAAACCCAATATTCTGTGGGTCCTAGAATTCGAGTGAAAATGACAAAAACCCTGGCACTGGAGTGGACACATTTTTGCACGTCTGGCAGTGAATGACTTTTAATGGCAACTTTGTAAATGTTTCATAAGTGGATATTTTGAATGATCCTTTAATTCATCTCAAATGCTGCATGTATCAACATCAATGGGATTTTAACAAACGGGAACGTAAACGTATAAAAACATTGGAGCAAGTCAAACATGTAATGCACGCTTCGAACCAGAGGAGGTCAGCAAAACAATTCAATTTTTGTACCGGCATACAGTACTGTACTTGAAATTAGATTTTTTTTTTGGATCTGCTCCACCCAATAAACTAGACTCATTGCTTTTCTAACGTGAGGGAAGCAATCTTGATTAAAAGTATCAGTCCCGTCTACGAAACAGTTACATGCCGGTACGCAGCCCCTTCATGCTATTTATTTTGCTTTGATAATGATGAAATTTCCACATTTCTAGACCCTCAAAACATGCAATTTAGAGACTAAACAAATTGGAATTTGTAAATTAATATCATTAGGTCACACTATCCAAATATAAAGTATTTAATAAAGGTAATATTTACTCGGGCAGATTTTATACGGTTTGTGTATCAAGAACTTTTCAGTTAAAATTTTTTAGGAAAGATATGCCTATCCCTCTATATTCTCTAGGGAAAGTAGGAAAAAATATACATTTTAAGTTTCAAGAAGTGTTCAACAGCTGAGATCAATATGCTGTAAATGTGTGCAATGTTTCACATTTGATCTAAAATACTGTACATCTGACTCCTCCTTTGGGAAGTTAGCGTACCTCATGTGAGCCCTCCCCTCTGCTGGTTTCTCTCCTCTTATTGTCCACATCTCAGCCTGATAACAAACAGTGCAGACACAGAGCGGACTTTGGACACACATATCTGGGATTTTTAAATGTGTATGGTCATATTTGCCCCGGTAAGTATCATCCTCTTTGATTTGTGTGGGTTTTTTTTTCTCTCCGGGTAATTCATTTCATTCATTTTACTTGTACAGTAAATGGGTTTAAGTTCAAGCACTTAAAATTGAATACTGAGGTAAGAGTGTGAATTTTGATTAAAATATTTTTGTTTCCGGTGTACAGCTACATAAAACGTCTTCATTTTTATAGTGCATGTATTTTCGTATTTTGAATCTTATAGAAGCGAGCGATATTGTCAAGCTGCAGCTGTAGAAACCTTTGAAGTGAAAATGAATCAGGCTGCACTGCTGCGACCACCCTCTAGTGCACAGTGAGCAGCACTTCCCACCTTTAAATTATTCAGCTTTTGTCTTCAAACCAATTAGAAATTGTAATAATCAGTCGCGTGGGTTATTGATGGCGGATACATTACACAATATGCCACGCTGGCTCTGACGCGTCCCTTGATAGTCTTTCCCAGTGAATGCTTTTGTCCTCACATGACTGCTTCTCATCTTCCTTTTCCTTCAGATTTTTGCCATTTGTGCATTTGCAACATGCGGCGGCTACTATGGGCACCTGCGGGTTAAAGTGGACTGTGCAGACAGTAGACAGAGTAACAGGAGCATTAACGTTGAATTTGGCTATCCATTCAGGTACACCATGACACGTTTTTTTTAATGAAAAGAAGTCTTTGAATAATGTTCCATATTTATACCAACTTTTTTCAATATTGTTATGGAGACAGGCTGTGTATTGTTTTCAACATTTTACATGTCAATATTTTGAGTGCCTTCACTTTCTCTTCTTCGAAGCCTTTAAATAGGTTGCCGAGCTATTTCTGTTTCAAGCCATCCACAAGCTGTTTCAGAACAACTTGTGGATGGGGAAAGTGTTGCATTATTAATAAGTTGAAGAAGTACACGTATAAATGGAGTCACCATGAGCTTCAGATAAGTTTGCAATATAAAGGACACCCTTTGGGAATTTCTGACAAACTTCCATGAACAGTTGGTTCAATTAGATACTTTTTTTTCTTGAAGAAGACAAGCGTCGTATGAGCAGCAAAGAGATGATCTCTACATCTTGTCACGAAATAAAGCGGCTTTTGAGCAAACAGGCCCAAAGCATTGTGGGTGCACGTCTCTAGACAAGATCAATAGTGGAAACATTCTAGCGCGTCCAAAGGGGACCACTTAAGGTTACAATTTTGACTGATGTGGCTCAGAGTGCATTTTGGTCTAATGATGCCATGAAACGTCTGAGACAAAAGGGCCCTTTAAAATGGCACCGGCTTCCTGCCTCCAAATCACAAATGAGGTAAGCTAATTTCCACAAAAGTGGAGCACAATGTCTTGGGCGAGCATGAGCACGCGAATATACCTTTCCTGGAAACAATTTTTCCATTTGTTTTCAAACAAGGAAACTAAGAACCCATCTAAAGGTTCATACATGTACATGTACACACGTTAAAATTAACTAAAACGGGAACATCTTTTGACAAAAATAATGTTTAGAACATGGCAGAGGCAGCACCGCAGCTTCAAGTGCGCAATATAATTGGAAGCTTATTAACTCGTTCACTGCCAGACGAAAAATGTGTCCACTCCAGTGCCACTGTTTTTGTCATTTCATTCAAATTCCAGGACACACAGAATACACTGCGTTTTAGGATTATGTAGACACTTAATGCAGCGTAAGAAACCTTAGACTATCTTCTTTCATCAAAAAAAGTTAATTCTTTAATTTTATGTGTCAGGAGTTATGAGCTTGAAATGAGGGCAGCTGTCCAAAATACAATGCAATACATACATATTGGTTTATAAATTGCTTTAACAACAGCTGAAACTGGAATGAAGCGCAAACATGCAAAACATGGAAATGCTCCCCCCTTGTGGAACTGAAAAAACATCTTTGTGTTGTCATATTATTTTTATTATATTTTTAATTTATTTTTTTACTTCATGTTACTTCCGAGTTGAGTGAACGCTGGCGCGTGTGGCTGCCGCTGCTTACCCGCAGAAAAAAATATCCTGTGACTGTAAAGTGTCCTTGAGAGTTTTGAAAGGCGCTTATTAAATGTATTATTATTATTATTATTATCTCATCTCATTTTCACGGGGGTTGCTGGAGCCTATCTCAGCTGTCTTCGGGCACGAGGCGGGGGACACCCTGAATTGGTTGCCAG
The DNA here is from genome assembly GCF_051943395.1 of Hippocampus bargibanti. NCBI lineage: Eukaryota > Metazoa > Chordata > Actinopteri > Syngnathiformes > Syngnathidae > Hippocampus > Hippocampus bargibanti. Next base: position 9,303,387 of record NC_142745.1, read on the forward strand.
CCAATCGCAGGGCACACAAAGACGTACAACAGTCACTCTCACACTCACACCTAGGGACAATTTGGAGTGGTCAATCTGCCTGCCATGCATGTTTTTGGTGTGTGGGAGGAAACCGGAGGACCCGGAGTAAACCCACGCGGGTCCGGGGAGAACATGCAAACTCCACACAGGGAGGCCGGACTGGGACGCGAACCAGCGACCTCTGCACTGTGAAGCCGGTGTGCTAACCACTCGACTACCGGGCCGCCCTATTATTATTATTATTATTATTATTATTATTATTATTATTATTATTATTATTATTATTATTATTATTATTATTATTAATCGGAAACTCCCACAAGAAAAAACAAAACCCGAACAAATTCAGGAATGGGCGCTCCACGTCACATTTTTCAATTCCAGAATAAATTTGGGAATGAGTGAACAGTTCAACTTGAGGGGAAAAGTGACGTCATCACTTTTTGTTTCATGACTTTCTAGCATTCAAATGTTTCTGAGTGCACAGTAAATTTTAAGTAAAAAACCCATCCACCCATTTTCTATCGTTATTGTCCACATTTGTGTCACGGGTGTCTTTACGCCCCCACTACATGTGGATTGTGAAGGGGCAAAGGTGAAATAAAGTCAACAATCTGTACAATGTACAAACGGGAACAATATGGCTTTGTAAAATGAACTCATCATCCTATCGCAATCTGCATTTTCTCTTGACAGGTTACAACAAGTGCATTTCAGGGCTCCGCTATGTGAAACAAAGAGGGAGGAAATTCTCTTCCTGGATGGGGACTTTTCTTCCTCCGCTCAGTTTTTTGTCACCGTGGGTGTAATCACGTTCCTTTACTCTCTACTGGCAACTGTTGTCTACGTCTTTTACCAGAACAAATACTTGAAAAACAACAGAGGCCCACCTGTGGTCAGTGATTTTCCAGTGTCTCACGTCGCGAGTCGAGGAGTTGTTGGATTAAATCATCCCGGGTTTTCTCCTCTTCCTTCCGGTTTCTAGGACTTTGTGGTGACAGTGATCTTCTCCCTCATGTGGTTCATCAGTAGTTGTTGTTGGGCCAAAGCGCTCTGTGATATCAAGATGGCTACCAAGACTACCAAGGTGGTGCTGCTCATCCCTGCCTGCTCGGCTCAGGAGAACAAATGCACAGCTGCCCAAGAACCTCACTGGTCTCGGCTCAACACATCTGTGGTGGGTTGAAATAAATCAGCAATTTGCATATACAGTATATGGATTGCATACATGTACTATGAAAAAATGTCAAGAATTAGGGACAGGTGGGTTAGACTCAAATTGTAGAGGGCAAAAACATTTAATATAGACGAAGTTTTGTGCTTGTGAAAGCCAAAATGATTGCGCAGAGTTACTACAGGCGTGAGGTGGCATAAGTAAGTAAGTAAGCAAATAAATAAGTAAATAAGTAAATACGTAAATAAGAACATGAGTAAATAAGAACATAAGTCAATAAGTAAATAAGTAAACAAACAAACAAACAAATAAACACACAAACAAATACCTAAATAGATGAATACGACTAGGTTCAAAAGACTATGGCACAAAACAAGTGTTGGAACATGACCTGGGTAGAGTTGACAAACTGGCAATGAGACAAACCACACCAGGGGAATATATAAACAGCTTGATCAGAAAATTCATTACAGGTGACGGCAAAACAATCAGGGAGCAGGTGACGCAAACGAGGAAGAGGAGACTGAGAGCAACTGGCAGATCATGGTTTGCCACCCATCCAAAACAGGGGTGTCAAAGTCATTTTTTGCTGCGGGCCACATTGTAGTTCTGGTTTCCTCTCGAGGGCCGTTATGAATTTGGGGAAGCCATTAGAATGTTTAATCCCCTCCACATTTTACATATAAAGCGCACAACAAATTAATGAATAATTAGTTTTCAAATCTAAAGTGAAGAATAATGACTGTTATTGTGGCTTACATCCAAAAATATGAAATTTTGGTTAGGATTTTAGCAAGCATCATGGAATTTTACAAGTTTGATTTGCTTTCGCGGGCCAAAGAAAATGATGTGGCGGGCCGGATTTGGCCCCCGGGCTTTGACTTTGATACCTGTGATCTAAACCTTTTGTCCTAACGAAGGTCACAGTGAGTGCTGGATCCCATCCCAGCTGTCTTTGGGCACTAGGCGGGGGACACCCTGAATTGGTTGCCAGCCAATCGCAGGGTTGTATTTAATAGACATAGCATAAATATCTATGTTTGATTCTTAGCATCAGCCCTACTAAAATTAATTCTTTTAATTTTCTCATCCTAGGTTTTCGGTTTTATCAACGTCATCCTTTGGGCTGGAAACATTTGGTTTGTCTTTAAAGAGACGGGCTGGTACAAGATGGGCCACAGGTATCCCACCAGGAGCAGTTCGGGGAAACGAGAAATGCGTCAGCGACTCTACAGCGAGAGCAGCTTTGAAATTCAAGAGGAAATATTTGCTCCTCAGCCATCCACACATAACAACATCAACCAAACAAAAGAAGATTTAGGGATGCGGGTGTACCGGCAAGCCAGCTTCAATCAATCACAAATGAGCCAGGGCTTACCGCAAACCTACCTTGGCCAGCCAGTCATGTCAATGGAGTCGAAGATCGATTCACGATGACAAGTCATTTTGCTTGACGTTAACTTGATTCATTTGACACTTGTATGACAGTAAAATGGTGTGTTTTCATACATTGCAAATTTTTGACGTCATATTTACTGGCCATTATGATTGAAATCCAAACAACACACCCCAAATCAAGAAGAGGTGTGAAGAAATGGAAAATGTGTGTGGTAGTACTGAAGGGTCAGATCATGTGCATAGATTATATGTTATTATATTTGTCTGGTATTGAAATGTGTTATTGTTTGATTTGTACAGATGTATAACAAAATTATGGAAGAATAAATAACAGATATTATTCCTGTCACTGCAGTATGTCTCATCTTTTTCTTTTAATCCATTCATTTGTTTCGCTACAAATAAACAGACAACCATTTCGGAAAAAACAAAATTTAGAATACAATTTTAATTGGTATTTAATTGCCCCACTGAAACTGGCCAAAAATGCTGAAAAATAACACGTATCCGTTCCACACGTGGCACAACAACTCAAAATGACAAAAAAAAAAACCACACACACAAAAACAACAAAAAAAAAACAAGCAAGCAAGGCTCGTGAGAGCACTTGCTGACAGCTGCGCCATCTTGGGTCGTTAAAATTTAATGTTGCGATATTGCCTTGGCTGGATTTGAATTAAAAGCATAAATAAAAGATTATTTTACATATTTACTAGTTTTTTTTATGTACACAAAGGCCAATCATAATCATTTCATGAGAGGGACTAAATATTGCAGAGGTATTAGTTGTGTTAAATTCATACTGTCTCATCTAATTTACAACAGGTAATTGAACACTCAAAATGCCATTGTCTGTAATAAAATAACCTGTTGTAAATTAGATTGCAGAGGTATGAATTTGTTCCGCCCACATTGAACGTGCACGCTCAAATGTGCAGTTTGACTACTTTTGTATTTAAAACGGCAATTTCTGTTGGCAGCCAAAGACACTCCTATGCAATAATCATGCTGTCCAATCAGCATCTTGAAATACCACCCATTGTGAAATGCCTGAGTTAACTCAGCAAACATAAGTTCAGAAACGCAAAATGAGACAGTTAGGAAAAGAGATTTGGTGAGAAACGGGTCCGATATTTATTTATTTATCTATTTAGTTATTTATTTACTTCCCATGTACACACCTTACTCAATTAAAGTATTATGCAAACCTATTTATTTATTTAGCTGATGATAATAATAAGAATAATAAAATAAAAAAATAATAAAATAATAAAATAAAATAATAATACATTACATTTATAAGCGCCTTTCATAATTCTCTAGGTTACTTTAGTCACAGGAAAAGTTTTTCCGGGGGTGAGTAGCGGCAGCCACATGTGCCAGCGTTCACTGAACCCGTTATAACTTAAATAGATAGAAAGCTAGCAAGCGATTAGATATCTAATAGATAGCTAGCTATCTAGAAGGCTACTATGTTTCCTGACTCAAATAGCTAGCAAGCTAATAGATAGTCAGCCAACCAGAGAGCTAACAGCCAGCCAGATAGCTAATAGATTGCTTATTTTGTAAAGAAACGCAGTGTAAGGTCACCGTAATGGAGCAATGTACAATCCTTACTAAATTACTGTATTGCACAAACCAGTCTTGACTATTCGGAGGTTGTTTTATTTTGAAATAGAATGCTAAATGAATTTGACGTTCTTGGGGAGAACATTAAAGTGTGTACCATGCGGCGTACCGGGATTATCTCCATTGCAAAGACCAGGAGGATTGTCCCTCCTGGTGGCTGTCTCATCCCATTCTGAGAACGTAATACGTGGTCATATTTAAAGCTCCCACTAATGGCTTGTCAATTATTTTAGTTTTAATAGACAAGACAAAAAAAGAGATTCTCGTTCAATGCTCCAATTCTCAATGTTAAGGCATGCCATTTTTCCTCCAAATCTCCTCTAAGTATAAATTGAACATGATACATGTCATTATTTTACAACCATTACCCAAAACCTTTATAACGAGATGGTACTTGTTACAAGGGAGAAGATTGAATAAGGTTCGTAATAAAAATGTATTCATCACTAGATTCTTTATCTGTCAGATAGAATGATGACTTCTCTTTAACTGCCGTTTATGTTTAAGAGAGGCTACAAAGGTTTCCATTTGTGCAGATAATCAGTGAAGGCCATCCAAGGCTGTTGTTCACGGTGAACATCTGCCTGGAATTACATGCACTTTGTTATTAAGGCCTCAGCAGGCAACAGTCTTCTATCTAGTCCAAGTAGTTAAATGACGGGGAGAAGTGAGGCTCCTCTCAGCGGGTGCTTTTCATCACACTATTGTTAATGGCACGCAGGTGTCCGGGGGCGCCTCTCTTCAATCGTAAATTATAGTGCATGTGCTCTTAACCTGATAATTAGGATCAGGATGTGTGAAGAAAATAAAGGGTTGCATCACAGGGTAGATATCACGCTGCATTTTGTATCGTACCATGAATACGAGAGCTAATGTGTTACAAGCTTGCGTCTTACGTTGGTTATGGGAGTGTTTCAAGCAGTGTTAAATGCCATTTTTTAAAACAACATGGCGTAAAACCTCTAAACGGGAAATTATATTGAACAAGCAATTCTCATAAAATCGGACACACCGACAGTGAAGCAAGAGTTGGATCTCAAACGGCCCCTAAGTGTATTGCAGCTTATTTTCTAAGTCAGAGGATAAAATTAACATTTTAAGAATGTATACTAACAAAATGATCGTCTCAATTTTCTGGTGTATAAGGTAAACCCAAATGCCTTGATTTCCTTCCAAAAATGCACCTTATATGGCGGTTCATCTTATATGTGAAGTAATATTGAGCAACAACAGGTTAGTAGTAGTAATAATAATAATAATAATAATAATACATTTCATTTATAAGCACCTTTCAAAACTCAAGGTCACTTTATAGTCACGTCATAATTTAGCCCGGATAAATACAGAGGGTTGTGTCAGGAAGGGCATCCGACGTAAAAGCATGGCCAAAACAAACATGCGGATCAAACCTCTCAAGATGGAGGACACTGATTTGCTGTGGCGACCCCGTCAAGGTAAAAAGCCGAAAGGGAAAGAAAAAGGAGTATAAGGCGCACACCCAATAATTTGTGTATTTTCAAACCTTTTCTATATATAAGGCACACCAAACTACAGTATTAGGCGCACCTTCAATGATTGAAAAAAGTTTTCAAAATATAATATTTAAAGAGATACAAGTTTTCCAAATATAAGGCAAACCCACATTATAAGGTGCTGCAGTATAGAGGCTGAGGTTAAGCACTGCTTCTTCTATGGGGGAATGTGGCTGCTGACAGTAGTTGGGAGACCTGTTGTGTGTATTACTTCACATATAAGGTGCAATGCATATAAGGACCTTATATGCAAGGTGCAGGGTCATCTTTTGGAAGGAAAGCAATGCTTTTAGGTGCATCTTATATACCAGAAAATACCATATGTTGTTTTTTTATGGGGGGCATTTGGGTAGAGAAGAGTACAGCACTTAATTGGTGGTTAAAACATTATCCAGCTGACACTAAACTAAAGATCGCCTCCAGAGAGCAGTACAGCGTTAAACAGGATGCGCCATTGCACTTCCAATCCGCTGCAAAACTCCAACCACCACTGTTATTTTCACAATATCCATCAATTAATTCAATCTTTTTTTCCCTCTTTTTCCTCACGGGGGTTTTGGGTGTTCTTGAGCTTATCCCATTAATCTTCGGGCAATAGACAGCTGGAATAGACGCCCACATTGAACAAACAACCATTCACACTCAAAATCACATCTCAGGACAAACACTGGTCAATTAACCGACTCCGTATGAATACTTGGAGAAACCCCACACATGCACGGTGAGAACATGGAAAATCCACCATCATGGCCATAGCCCAAGTTTCATTCCTGGACCTCTGTACTGTGAGGTGAACGAGCAAACCAATTGGTCCCCAACAGTAAACATTTAGTGTATTTTCCGCAATATAAGGCGCATTCTAAAAGCCTTCATTTTTTATTCAAAAGATGACTATGCACCTTATAATTTTGTATAATCTAGCGTGCCTTATTAATGGAGAAAGTTTTGAAATATGTCATTCGTTGAAGGTCACCTTGTAATTTGGGTATTTTATATATGGAAACATTGAAAAATATGTCACCCTTTGAAGGTGCGCGTTATAGTCCAGTGCGCTTTATAGTCCAGAAAAGATGGTCATTGAATGATCATTTTTGACCTGTCAATAAAAAGTCCACATTATTGTTTTCTTTATAAAGTTGACATTTTGACACAACTCCATGAAATGGGTTTAGAATTTGGGTTAAAAGTCAATGTAATTTCTGCCTGAAATCATTTTGAATGAAATGAATCGACATGGTTAAAACGGTAGCTCATTTAAATTAAAGATAATCCGTTGACTCAATCCAAGACAAGAAATTGTTTTTGCATCCACTTCTAGAATAGCTTTTGGTTTACACTAGACTCATGTGTGGTGACTAAAAGATTCTTGAAGGGACTTTATCAATAATTGACCTACTCTCTAGTTTACCATTCAATTTAACGAGGTGGTAAGCAGTACATCTGCGATTAAACTGTTTGATCACCTCAGCGGCTGTCATGGTGCTTAAAATACATGCAAACGTATGTTGGAACTTGAATCTAAACCTTAATCTTGTGTTTCTACTAATCGAAAGAATAAAAAAAAAACGTCTCCAAATCAAGAGTCAAAGGAATATACACATCTTTTATCTTTTCATGCATGCCTTTATTTATTCCATCCTATGTTTTTTTTGTCTTCTTTTTTTGTGAAATACATAAAAATAACCGCACCGGTAACCCAGTGAAACATAATTACATGAAAATAGGTTTGCAAGTGTGGTCGTGGTGCAGCAGCTTCGAACTTGATTGTCATGCTTTTTTTTAAAATGCCTACACACTGTGTTATGCGAGTCACAGTTCATTCGCACACACCGATGCACACACAAAAACACACAGAGACGAACAACACAAAGCACAACTTCTGCAGTACTCTGGTAGCGGTCTTGCGCTGTTTTTTGTATTTACATATTGACAGTTAAGTTGATATTCATTAGTGGGTTTAGTCCAGACTTCATTTATTTTCCATTTGGCAAAAGTCCAAGTTTTTTTTTGTGGGATTGTTTCAAAATCTGGATGCAGTCAAGAAAGAAAATGTCCATGGATTTTGAGGTGTCATTATATTTAAGACACAGAAGACACTTCTGTCTTGCTGGTAGAGACTGAAGTCTCATCCTCCACCATGCCGCCCATTCCAATAGTGCTCAGCATGCAGTTACGGAACTGGAGTAAAGAGTCAAAGGAAGAGTTGAAAGAACTGAAGTAGCAATGTTCATACGATCAGGATGTAAAATTATGCACCAACCTGTTTGTTCATCAGCACATAGATGACAGGGTTGTAAAGGGCCGAACTCTTTGCAAAGAAGGCGGGGATAGCAGCTGTCAGGGCCGAGAAATAAGCTCCCTTGTTCATGAAGATCCAAGCGGCAAAGGTGGCATATGGGACCCAAGCAACCAGGAAGCCAAAGACCATGAGGACGCACATACGTGTCACTTCCTTCTCAGCTTTTTGGGTGGAGGCAGACTCCTGCTGCTGTGCTGCAGCCTTGAAGCAAATCAGAGATGTTGTTAAAGAACCACGTTCAACGATTTTTTTGTTTGCTTAACAGATGTGCGATAAAATTGCAATGGACTACTTACAGCTTTGACTGTAAGCACAAGGCTGCCATAAGTGAAGAAAATAAGGAAGACGGGAATGAAGAAATGGACCACAAACATGTACATGACATAAGATTCGTTGTTGTAGCCTGGAGCCAAAGTGTAGTAGTCTGGTCCGCAGGAGCATTGCATACCCTCAGGCAGATATCTGTGGAAGAGTTGACATATTGTATTAGGCTACTGAGATGTAATCATCTTGATCAGCGGTTAGCACTGCAAGAAGATAATAATTTGGAGACAAAATGTGCGGGATTGAATGATCTCATTTAGCGTCTGGGGTCCAAAAACCAACCATGTAAGGGCTAAAATCTGAAGCTCTCAATTCTAAATGAATGGCAGTCAGTTCAGAGCATACCCTGCCTGTTGACCTTCAACGCACATTGAACACCATTGACGGTTCTATGTCAAAGAGGCTTTTTAACTAAGACCCTGAAAGAGTAAAACACATTGCGGGATTCGCTTGGATGCATTGAAATCGGTCTACCTGGACCAGCCAGCCAGCGGGGGAGCGGCACATGCAAAAGCCATGACCCAGGTGAAGAAAACTCCAGCAGCAGCATGGGTGCCAGTGAACTTGAAGCTTCCCATAGGTTTGCAGACGACAATGTATCTCTCCACAGCCAACACAACCAAAGACCAAAGAGCGACTTCACCTGTGGGAAGGTTTGCTTAGCAATTGATCTTTGACCGCCGCTAGAAGCACATTACACCCAAACTCATCTTACCTCCGAGCGTGGCCATGAATCCCTCTACTGCACAGGCCGTGGCTCCCAGAATGAAGTAGCCATTGACAGCGGACGTGATTGTGATGGTGAACCCAAAGGCGCACATGATGAGACCAGCCACAGCCAAGTTGACCAGGATGTAATTGAGAGGTTGCCGAAGTTTCTTGTTCTGAGCCGTGACCAACAATGTCAGCCCGTTGATAGGGGTTCCCGTGCAGATCAGGAAGAACATGTAAAAAGCCAGAAGCTTGAACCAAATTGGGTCCGCTAAGTAATACTGCTGGTATTCAAAGGGACTTCTAACAATCCCGGTCCTGTTGGACATGGGGATGTAGAAGTTCTTGCCCTCGGTGCCATTCGGCTCAAATTGTCCTTCCCAACCCATAGTTGTGAAGTTGGTTTGTGGGAGCTTCTGTCCGTCCAAGCTCGGATAGCGTGTGGTCTCAATTGGTGTTGAAAGCCAAAACCACTCTGGCGGATTATGCCATCCGCGGTGGTGTTTTATACCCCCTTGAATAGATCCTCAAATCGGTCAAATTAGATTACAAGAGGATTGAAAGGCAGTGTACAGATCAAGTCGGACCAATTATTCACTTTGCCAATGAACGACATATCTTCACAGAGCTCGCATTAACCCATCACTCTCTTTTGATCGTCCACTTTATTGATTACGTATATGATTGATATGCACACATATTTTGAAAGTGTGTGTATTTATCTGCTTGTAACCTAAATACTATTTGCCTGGGGTGTCAAACTCAGTAGTTCCAGTTACAGTTTATGAATTTGGGGACACAATTAGTATTTTCATCTCTGCCACATATTACATACAGAATGCACAACAAATTAATGAAGAACTAGTTTTCAAATCTCAAGTCAAGAAAAATGACTGTTATTGTGGTTTACATACTTCTTTTCCTTTTGGCTTTTCCCTTCAGGGGTCGCCACAGCCAATCAGTGTCCTCCATCTCACCTGGTTTTGTGCATCCTCTTCTCTCACACCAGCGACCTTCATGTCATCTTTGATAACATCCATAAACCTCCTCTTCGGTCTTCCTCTCGGTCTCCTGCCTGGCGGTTCAAGACTCAGCATCCTTCTCCCAATATAGTCACTCTCTCTCCTCTGGACATGTCCAAACCATCTCAGTCTGTCCTCTCCGACTTTCTCTGCAAAGCCTCTAATATGAGTTGTCCCTCTAATGTACTCATTCCTGATTCTATCCAACCTGGTCACTCCCAAAGAAAACCTCGACATCTTCAGCTCTGCTACCTCCAGCTCTGCTTCTCGTCTTTTCTTCAGTGGCACTATCTCCAGTCCAAAGACCATGGCGGGTTTCACCACCGTTTTATACAGTTTTCCTTTCATCCTATCTGAAACCCTTCTATCACACCTGACATTTTTCTCTGGCCGTTCCAGCCGGCCTGGACACGCTTCTTCACCTCTTTTCCACACTCTACATTGTTCTGGACAGTTGACCCCAAGTATTTAAAATCATCCACATTCTTTATCTCTTCTCCCTGTATCATCACTCTTGCACTTGGATCCCTCTCATTCACACATATATTCTGTCTTGCTGCGACTGTTCTTCATTCCTCTTCTTTCCAGGGCAGACCTCCACATCTCCAGTTTCTCCCCCTCCTGTCCCCTGTTCTCGCTACAGATCACAATGTCATCTGCAAACATCATACTTCAAGGAGAATCTTGTCTAATATTGTCCGTCAGCCTGTCCATCACCATAGCGAATAAGAAGGGGCTCAGAGCTGACCCCTGGTGGAGTCCCACCTCCACCTTGAATTCCTCCATCACACTGACAGCACACCTCACAACTGTCTTACAGTCATGATTCATGTCTTGCACCACTCTGACATTCTTTTCGGTCTGGTTTACATACCACGATTTGAAATTTTGGTGAAGACTTTAGCAAGCATCATGGCACTTGACATGTTTGATTTGCTGTGGTGGGTCGAATTTGGCCCCCGGGCCTTTACTTTGACACCTGTGCTGTGTGACAATTGGGTAAACAACAACTACATTCATAACTGTCCAATTAATCACAATCATAAGTCCAATGTGCGTATGGACTTTTTTTTTCTTTTGTCTATCCTAAACCTCGTTTTAGATTTTGCTTTTATGGCAGTAGCTCATTTAAATTCAAGATAATCCGTTGACTCAATCCAAGACAAGAAATTGTTTTTGCATCCACTCCTAGAATAGCTTTTGGTTGACACTAGACTCTCGTGTGGTGACTAGAGGATTCATGAAGGGACTTTATCAATTATTGACCTACTCTCTGGCTTACCATATAACTTAACGAGGTGGTAAGCAGTGCATGTGTGATTAAACTGTTTGATCACCTCAGCGGCTGTCACGGTGCGCTCTGGTGAAAACCCTTTTGGGGGAACTGAGTGTGCACTTCATTGTGTCATTTGTGTGTGTGGCCATGAAAAAAATGTGATAGTGACGGCACGCCAGAGTCACTGAGATCGGCGGTATGATGTCACAGCCTTAGTGTTGTTATTTCATAATTTATTCATGCATTTTGCTCAGTGGGAAAATGATTTTGAGTATGTAGACTCTGGCTGTAGAGTTTTATTCTCCTCGATGTGTTTCGCACATCCTGCAATTTTACGTCTTTTATGTTTATATTAAACTCAAAATTGGACCATTCTGTCAACGAAAAATGATACCTAATTTCAATAGATGGACACTAAGACTGTATTTGTTTGGGGAGGAAAATATGAAGCTGGTTCATTACATTGCAAAATTCAATGTGGTTGTGCTTCGTATTGGAGCTCAAAGGACAACCGACGTCTCCGGACAAGTTGTGTCCATAATTTGTAAAATCGCTTCAAATGACTTCTACTGAGCGTATTTTACAAAGATTCCACCACATATAGCTATTTTTTACGTTTTAAGACTTGCGCTGAATATTCCGGAAGTCTTGTTTTTGAGTTGGTAACGAGTCCTCACCCTACGTCATTGAAGGAACGCCCCTGACTGAGAAAGGACATACCTTGCATTACCTCAATGCATTTTGCGGGACTTTGTTTGGTCTGAAAACTTTGTGTTGATTAGTGTTGATGGCGAAATTCGAAGGAAAACACATAAATAACGCGATGGTGAATCGTTGTGTGTTGCATCAAGACTTCTATAGTGTATTTGATATTCGCTGACAAAACTTGCCAGGAGACAATTCCTTTGTCATCATCTTCTGCCTTTTTTTGGGTACTGTGAGTACTAAAGAGTGTGTCCGTACATTTCTCTCCAGATGCATCAAAATGACCGGAATAAATTATTTAATCGATTGCAAACATGTATGCTTTCCTCTTCAGAACTATTTGAATCATATTCATAACTGGATGAGTAACAACAAAGCATCTTTTCCGAATCTGAAGCCATTGTTTCGATTCTCGAGCAAGGCAAGACGTCTTGGCATGACACCACGAACAAGGGGGCGGGACCTTCTGAAACTGGCCACTTCCGGTTTCAAATTGATGTACTTTTTAGACACTGTAAGTCATTTTTATTGGTGTTTTGCATTGGACTAAAAATATCATACTGTGTGTTTTGGGCATTTTAGATGCTATAAAAGTTTTTCTGATGTCAGTTAGGAAACAAAAAAGTGATGTCGGTTGTCCTTGCTAGATGCAAACGTACATTGGAACTTGAATCTAAACCTTAATGGAATCTTGTGTTTCTACTAATCGAAAGAATAAAAACAAACGTCTCCAAATCAAGAGTCAAAGGAACATACAAATCTTTTCATGCATGCATTTATTTACTCCAGCCTATGTTTTTTTTGTCTTCTTTTTTTGTGAAATACATAAAAATAACCCCACCGGTAGCCCAGTTAAACATAATTACATGAAAATAGGTTTGCGATTGCGGTCGTAGTGCAGCAGGTTCGAACTTGATTGTCACGCTTTTTTTAAGTGCCTTCACACTGTGTTATGCGAGTTCACAGTTCATTCGCGCACACTGATGCACACACAAACACACACAGAGAAGAACAACACAAAGCACAACTTCTGCAGTACTTTGGTAGCGGTCTTGCGCTGTTTTTTGTATTTACATATTGACAGTTGAGTTGATATTCATTAGTGGGTTTAGTCCAGACTTCATTTATTTTCCGTAATTCCATTTGGCAAAAGTCCAAGTTGGTTTTTTTTGTTTTTTGTTTTTTGGGTTGGATCGTTTCAAAATCTGGCTGCAATAAACAAGGAAAATGTCCATGGATTTTGAGGTGTCATCATATTTAAGACACAGAAGACACTTCTGTCTTGCTGGTAGAGACTGAAGTCTCATCCTCCACCATTCCGCCCATCCCAATAGTGCTCAGCATGCAGTTACGGAACTGGAGTAAAGAGTCAAAGGAAGAGTTGAAAGAACTGAAGTAGCAATGTTCATACGATCAGGACGTAAAATTATGCACCAACCTGTTTGTTCATCAGCACATAGATGACAGGGTTGTAAAGGGCCGAACTCTTTGCAAAGAAGGCGGGGATAGCAGCTGTCAGGGCCGAGAAATACGCTCCCTTATTCATGAAGATCCAGGCGGCGAAGCTGGCATATGGGGTCCAAGCGACCAGGAAGCCAAAGACCATGAGGACACACATACGTGTCACTTCCTTCTCAGCTTTTTGGGTGGAGGCAGACTCCTGCTGCTGTGCTGCAGCCTTCAAGCAAATCAGAGATGTTGTTAAAGACCCACGTTCAACGAATGTTTGTTTGCTTATTAGATGGCCAATTGAAATGCAATGTACTACTTACAGCTTTGACTGTAAGCACAAGGCTGCCGTAAGTGAAGAAAATAAGGAAGACGGGAACGACGAAATGGACCAGAAACAAGTACATGACATAAGATTCGTTGTTGTAGCCTGGAGCCAAAGTGTAGTAGTCTGGTCCGCAGGAGCACTGCAACCCCTCAGGGAGATATCTGTGGAAGAGTTGACATATTGTATTAGGCTACTGAGATCAGCGGTTAGCACTGCAAAAAGATTATAATTTGGAGAAAATCTGTGCGGAATTGAATAATCTCATTTAGCATCCGCGGTCCAAAAGCCAACCATGTAAGGGCTAAAATCTGAAGCTCTCAATTCTAAGTGAATGGCAGTTAGTTCAGAGCATACCCTGCCTATTAACCTTCAACGCACATTGGCCACCATTGACGGTCTATGTCAAAGAGGCTTTTTAACTGAGACGCTGAAAAAATAAAACACATTGCGGGATTCGCTTGGATGAATGGAAATCGGTCTACCTGGACCAGCCAGCCAGCGGGGGAGCAGCACATGCAAAAGCCATGACCCAGGTGAAGAAAACTCCAGCAGCAGCATGGGTGCCAGTGAACTTGAAGCTTCCCATAGGTTTGCAGACGACAATGTATCTCTCCACAGCCAACACAACCAAAGACCAAAGAGCGACTTGACCTGCAGGAAAGTTTGCTTAGCAATTGATCTTTGACCACCGCTATAAGCACATTGCACCCAAACTGATCTTACCTCCGAGCGTGGCCATGAATCCCTCTACTGCACAGGCCGTGGCTCCCAGAATGAAGTAGCCATTGACAGCGGACGTGATTGTGATGGTGAACCCAAAGGCGCACATGATGAGACCAGCCACAGCCAAGTTGACCAGGATGTAATTGAGAGGTTGCCGAAGTTTCTTGTTCTGAGCCGTGACCAACAATGTCAGCCCGTTGATAGGGGTTCCCGTGCAGATCAGGAAGAACATGTAAAAAGCCAGAAGCTTGAACCAAATTGGGTCCGCCAAGTAATACTGCTGGTATTCAAAGGGACTTCTAACAATCCCGGTCCTGTTGGACATGGGGATGTAGAAATTCTTGCCCTCTGTGCCATTCGGCTCAAATTGTCCTTCCCAACCCATAGTTGTGAAGTTGGTTTGTGGGAGCTTCTGTCCGTCCAAGCTCGGATAGCGTGTGGTCTCAATTGGTGTTGAAAGCCAAACCCACTACGGCGGCTTATGCCGTCCTAGGTGTCGTTTTATAGCCCCTCAAGAAAATCCTCAAATCTGTCAAATTAGATTACAGAAAGATTGAGGGGCAGTGTATAGATCAAGTCTGACCGATTATTCACTTTGCCGAAGGCATAGTGAAGGCTATGAGGGTCACGTCTTTAACTCTCGGCCAACCGTCGCACACTACTACTTTACTTAAGCGGGGCAATATTTCATTTCCTATGACACATGTCAACATTAATTCTTTTTTTTATGAACATGAACCTTATTTAACTTTTATCATTACTCATATGTGACTTTTTCTGCAAATAAATTAACAGCGTATCCTCACAGAGCTCGCATTAACCCATCACTGTCTTCTAATCGTCTGTTTCATTGATTAAGTATGATTAGTATGCACACATAGTTTGAAGGTGTACTTGTAACCTAAATATTGTATGACTGGGATGTCAAAGTCAGTTTTTGCCACGGGCCACATTGTAGTTACAGTTTCCTCTCGGGGCAGTTATGAATTTGGGGAAACCATTAGAATGTTTCATCTCCGCCACATATTACATACAGGACGCACAACAAATTAATGAATAACTAGTTTTCAAATCTCAAATCAAGAAAAATGACTGTTATTGTGGTTTACATGGGACAATTTGAAATTTTAGTTTGGACTTTAGCAAGCATCATGGATTTTTACAAGTTCAATATACTTTCGCAGGCTGAATAAAATACTGTAAAGGACCAGATTTGGCCTTGACTTTGACAACTGTGCTGTATGACAATTGGGTGAACAGCAAAAACAATTATAATGGTCCAATCAAACACAATCGTAAGTCCACTGTACATATGGCCCTTTATTTCTTTTGTCTCACCTAAACTCAGTTTTAGATTTTGCTTTTATGGAAGTTTATAGTGAGACATAAGGCAACAAACCATCCATCAATTCTCCAATACATTTATCCTCACAAGGGTCGCGGGGGCTGCTGGAGCTCCTCCCAGGTGTCTTAGGGCAGTAGGCGGAGGACATTAAGAATCAGCTTCAATCAGCTTGCCATGCATCTTTCGTAAATGTGGGAGGAAAGTAGAATACCCAGAGAAAACAGGCAACCAACCGTCCTAATAATCACTGTATTTAAAACTAACATTTCTACGCTGTAAACAGTCACCTTCCTGAGAACTTCACGTCTCAACGTTGACATTCAATGTCAAATGCCTTTAAAGTTTGCATCTTAATTAGGTTAGGTTACCTACCGGCTTAATTTAATTACAATTATTACAGGCGTGTTGAGATGCCCCCCCCCCCCCTCGCCATCTGGCTTACTTATGTAAATCAGATGGGGTCAGTCCCCCCAGCGTGTAAATCAGTCCCCCCAGCGACTGACTTATGTAGCATAGACAGCAAATGCGACTTTCGCCAAAACGATCTTCATACAATCGGACACTCCTGTAATCTTTGCTTTCCTTAAACAGCATTTGTGTGTATCACGCACCATACACATTAAAATCCATAATATACTACCTGTACTTGTTTTGCAATGGATAGCGCATGGATATTCAGACCGCAAAATTAGCAACAGCTACAAAATCTAACATTTGTGTTGAGTCAAAAATGTGATTTTCCATGTTACATGGGTTTACCAACATATAAGGGATTAAACACAGGGGTTTGATCTTCCTGACATAATTCCAGATTATCACTTCCACATCTTGGCATCCAGAAGTCACTGTGGCTGTCTCTCGTGTGACTTGAAGAGGAAGTGTGATCAGGTTAATCCATTTATGAGTCTACGCCCGTGTTTCCCAACTTTTACTGAGCAGAGGCAAATGCAGTATTTCACGCAGGAAACCTATACTGTATGTATTGAAATAATCTTACTTGCTGTGAAATCTGGGCCTATTTTAGTTGAGCACAAAGCTGATATAAAGTGTGTACAGTACGTTCAGGGGCTATGCTCATTGACTAAAACATTCAACAGTGCAACACTTACAATAAGATTATATTGTACCAATGATGTTTATATAGATATATGATGGATGGATTGGGTGGATTAGGTGTATTGGGTGGATGGATGGATGGAATGACTGAGCTCCTATATCTGCTTCTGGAATGGGCTCAATGGTCATTATTGATAATGTAACATGATGGCAGCAGTAGAATAAATTAAAAAAAAACATTTTTGTTTAGCTATTTCCAGAAAACAATGACCCAACTCACACTGACAACACAACAAGGTGTCAGGTGTCCAGAAAGATTCCGGACAAAATAAGGATTTCACAACCGTAGACAGAGACAGTAGTCTTCGATTTTTTTTTAAATAAAAACGCAACCCTCGCAAAATATGACAAATGAATAATGGCAAAGGCAAGAACAAAAAAAGGCAACAAGCAAGAAAAAGGTTGACTGCTTGTCAACCCAAAAATATGAATTACAAGGTGAAAATCTACATCATATCAGAAGAATTGAAGCAATTGAGGACACAGTCGCGAGTAAAGGCTTCACAATTGTCAGCATTCAATGACTTTTAAAAGACAGAAGTAACAAGGCATAGACAAAAAAACTTTCAAATGGGCTGCAACCGTCTCGTGAAATCACTGTCTTACTCTATTCTAATATACAGTAAAGTCTCGTTATATGGATATTCAAGGGAGTCCGAAAAAATATCGATATAACCGGGACTATCGATATATCCGACCCTGTTTGCATGTAATTTTCTCCATGCCTGCATAGAAATAGTATCGATATAACCGGGACTATCGATATATCCGATATCGATATAACGAGACTTTACTGTATTACATCTAATGGTAATTGATAAAACAAAAATCAATTCTATGCACCCCAACTCAATGAACTATCGGCAGCACTCTACTTTAATATTGCATTTTAGGCAATATGAGTTCAGCCATAAAATCCATCCAATCACTACTCACCTGTATTCTGAAGCTGAACTCCGATTGGTTGTTTACGCGGAGATTGTGATGTCATTTTGATTTGACAAAAAGTTGCGAAATGGCCACCACTTGAGATGGCTAAAAAATGAAGTGGATTTTGCTAATTAACTCATACTGCTGTGTTCATCACAGTGGAGGTGCATAGATCATGTGACTGTAATAAAAAATGGGGGTGACTTACATTCAAAACAATCAAAATGAACCACACAAGCTCATGTATGAGATTTCTTGACGAAGACGAAAAGTGAAGTACATTTTCAATATGACGGGGTTAGTTTTAGTCGATTTTGCAAACATGAAATTGTTCCAGCTTGCTTTAGTTTCTTTGAAAGAAAATGTTAATTTTTATTGTCGTTACTGATGTTCTATTTCAATTTTAGGTACAGTAAAGTCTCGTTATATCGATATCGGATATATCGATAGTCCCGGTTATATCGATACTATTTCTATGCATGCACGGAGAAAATTACATGCAAACAGGGTCGGATATATCGATAGTCCCGGTTATATCGATATTTTTTCGGACTCCCTTGAATATCGATATAACGAGACTTTACTGTATTTCAGTATTTTGGTTATCGCACAACAGATCCACTATTACTTTTCTTGTCATTTTGATTTATGATGTAAACATGTGTCGAATCAAGGTAAATAACCATTATGAGCAAATCAAAGCCTTCCGGAGTCATATTGCCCTGCGTAAAATACATTTTGAAAAAAAGTCATGCACACAGGAAGCCATCTGTTAACCAGATTCCATAAGTATGACAATACCTACCAGTGGGATTTCCACAGCAAGGAGCTTGTGGTCATCTGCTTAGAGTCCAGAAATTGTCACGAGCAAGCCTTCCTAATCTTCAATCCTCACAAATTGGATTCACACCTTGTACGCAATTGCAAAGCATTTAGTAGGGTGTCGGTTCATTGCTGGACGTCTGTGCACACATTAGAGGTGACTCCTGTCCACCTCAATTGGCATCTCCTTCAAATGTGATTACAGCAGCGACGTAGCAGGTCACAGGTCAAAGATATCCACTTGCCCGTGACGGCACAGAACAGCACCGTAGAGACACCTTTGGAGGGGCAGGGCAATAGGCAATGGGGATGGATGCAGTAGTATGACTGAAAGGGCTGTAGGTAAACTCCAAGGACGTGGAAAGCGAGTCCATCATCAAGAATCGCTTATTGTAAGCAGCTGTAGTTTTTTTTAACCCTTTCAGGGATAGCGGTTACTACAGTCAACAGCTTATCGGGTCAAAGGGGGATATGACTGTGCTAAAAAAAATACAGTTGATTTGAATATATTGTGGTCACACACAAAAACACCATGTGTGGCACTCTATAGATCAGGGGCACGCACACTTCTTCAGCCTGGGAGCTACTTTTGAAATGACCAAGTCAAAATGATCTCCCCATTATATTTATTGAGAAATATATTGAGGATTCTTGCAACTTATGTTGATGTATAATCGCATATGTTGCACAGCACAACATAATTTTTTGCAATTACAGTAAAGTCTCGTTATATCGATATCGGATATATCGATAGTCCCGGTTATATCGATATTTTTTCGGACTCCTTTGAATATCGATATAACGAGACTTTACTGTACCTGTGTTCACTCTGATAACCGGCAGACGATACAAACACACTTTGAAAATGTCACCGTGGAAAAAAAGTCCTCCTCTCATTCCGTATGAACATGATAGGTTTTTTTTTCTTCTTACTTGGCCAAGCTTCCCCATTCATTTTTATACCTTATCTTACGTTTAAAGGACAACCGACATCACATTTTTGTTTCCTAACTGACATTAGAAAAACGTTTTATAGCATCTAAAATACCCTAAACACGCAGTATGATATTTTTATTCAAATGCAAA
The DNA here is from genome assembly GCF_051943395.1 of Hippocampus bargibanti. Classification (NCBI taxonomy): domain Eukaryota; kingdom Metazoa; phylum Chordata; class Actinopteri; order Syngnathiformes; family Syngnathidae; genus Hippocampus; species Hippocampus bargibanti. The sequence continues at coordinate 9,323,277 of NC_142745.1, forward strand.
ACACCAATAAAAATGACTTAAAGTGTGCAAAATCTGCAAAAAATTGAGCTGCGAATTGGGCATTTTCAGAAAGTCCCGCTTCCAGTTTGTGACGTCACGCCAAGACGTCTTGCCTTGCTCGAGAATCAAAACAATGGCTTCAGATTCGGAGAATATGCTTTCTTGTTACACATCCAGTTATGAATATGATTAAAGTAGTTCTGAAGAGGAGAGCATACATGTTTGCAATCGATTAAAGAATGTATTCCGTGCCATTTTGATGCAACATTGGGGGGAAATGGATCACCAAAAAAGAGGCAGAAAATGGCGTACCAACCTCGTGTGAGGAATTAATCGGCCCGTTTCCACAGGCTGATAAATTCCTTATATGGAGCTTGGTGGCCCTCTTCTGGCTCTTTTTGGTGCAACACGACGTTCTCACACCAAACAAGCACAGCAAAATGCATTGACGTGATGGAAGGACTGCTACAATGTGTCCTTTTTTTCGGTCAGGGGCGTTCCTTCAGTGACTTCACGTACGGACTCGTCACCAACTCAAAAACAAGACTTCCGGAATATTCAGTGCGAGTCTTAAAACGTAAAATATAGCTATATGCGGTGGAATCTTTGTAAAATACGCTCAGAAGAAGTCATTTGAAGCCATTTTACAAATTATGGACACAACTTGTTCGGAGATGTCGGTTGTCCTTTAAGAGGAAATAAATTAGCATGTAACTAACGACTAGCCTGTTAACTTTGCAACGTTCAGGGTCGTTGAATGTGCCTAATAATGAGATGTCATCTGATTGGTTGTCCGGCGTGTCAATCAAGTGAAGGGATGGCTGATAGGCTGATGTGTAATTTTTTAACTCAACTTTATTGATATAGCGTCAGTTCATGACAACGTCACATCATCTTGTCATGCGATCGACCAACAGTGCCTTGGAGATTGACTGGTCGATCGTAGTTGGCAGCCATTTTACTGGACATTGTTCAATGAATATCGATATAGTACAGATCTGTTCTCTCCCTCGAGATGTGTTTTAATGACATCCGACTGTACATATATACATACGTGATCATAATGATTTGGGTAAGTGGGCCATCAGTTTAGTACTGATCTGTAAATGAGATTGATAGACAAACTTTGAGCTTCTCATAAGCTTGCAGCAGGTGAGAAGTCACACGTTAAGTCACATCACTTAAATGAGATTAGTCAGCCACAGCGGAGAGTGCGGGCGTGTGTGTGTGTTTTGTGTGCGTGTGGCAGGAAGCAGTGTAGCTACAGCCAATGGATGGCGGCCCTAAGCTTTCAGTAGGTCAGAAAGAGGAGGTGTCATATAACTAACCGGAAATACGAATTGTTAATCACCTTTGTTCGTGGTTTAAAATGTTTTTATTGTCTGAATGCTGAATGAGATGTGTTTTCATTTTAGTTTATTTGTTTTCCTGTAAATGATTATATAGAGGTGCTGAATGTATGTATCGCTATAGTCATTCAGATAAAACAGAATATTTCAGGTGCACATGACACCCTTGACTGGCATGAACTGGAGATGCTTCCATCTTGTCCAGAGTTTACAACTTTATCAACTATGACAATTAAGAGACCCTTTTTGATTAGGCTACAATTACACATTAAAGGACAACCGACGTCTCCGGACAAGTTGTGTCCATAATTTGTAAAATGGCTTCAAATGACTTCTACCGAGTGTATTTTACAAAGATTCCACCGCATATAGCTATATTTTACGTTTTAAGACTTGCGCTGAATATTCCGGAAGTCTTGTTTTTGAGTTGGTGATGAGTCCGTACGTGACGTCACTGAAGGAACGCCCCTGACCGAAAAAAAGGACACATTGTAGCAGTCCTTCCATCACATCAATGCATTTGCTGTGCGTGTTTGGTCTGAAAACATCATGTTGCACCAAAAAGAGCCAGAAGAGGGCCACCAAGCTCCATATAAGGAATTTATCGGCCTGTGGAAACGGGCTGATTAATTCCTCACAGGAGGTTGGTACGCTATTTTCTGCCTCTTTTTTGGTGATCCATTTCCCCCCAATGTTGCATCAAAATGGCACGGAATACATTCTTTAATCAATTGCAAACATGTATGCTCTCCTCTTCAGAACTTTTTGAATCATATTCATAACTGGATGTGTAACAAGAAAGCATATTATCCGAATCTGAAGCCATTGTTTTGATTCTCGAGCAAGGCAAGACGTCTTGGCGTGACGTCAAGAACTGGGGGAGGGACTTTCTGAAAATGCCCAATTCGCAGCTCAATTTTTTTGCAGATTTTGGACACTTTAAGTCATTTTTATTGGTGTTTTGCAATTGAATAAAAATATCATACTGCGTGTTTTGGGTATTTTAGATGCTATAAAACGTTTTTTTGATGTCAGTTAGGAAACAAAAAAGTGACGTCGGTTGTCCTTTAAAATGCTTTGTAGGTCACTGTGTCGCACTGATGTAAACGTTAAATAAGTAATCACTTTCTCTCCAGCCAGTCTTGACAGATCCTCTTTCAATCCTGACAGGATTTGTGCTCTAATCCCAAGTGGCCCAGACAAATTCACCTATAATACAACAGCCTTCATTTCTGGTGAAACTCGATAGTTCCAGCTCAGACAGTAAATTAAAAAAAAGAGCACTCACCTATGTTCAAGGGCTATTAGATAAATAATCTGAAAACGTTTTCCCGTCCTTAATGCGACCAGTATAATCAAGGCAACTCTTATTATTATATTATTTATTATTATATTTATTATTATTATACAATATTATTTCTTATATTGTATGATATAGAGGTCAGGTAAAAATAAACAGATTAAATAATGTGGTTGTACAACAGTGCGGAACCTCTTATCTGATAGAATAATTCATCTGTGCTGTATGTCATGCATATTAGCATATTTGACAATAAAGCTGACTTTGATAACTTGGTGATCGTTGACCACAATGGTCTTTGGCCGATTGGAAATTATCATAGTGTGTGTGTCGGAGTCTTTTGGCCTCCATCTGTGGTCAACTGCTCCAAATGCTTGTCCATTTTCTCTGGAGAGTGTGAACTTTCCTTTTGGTGCACCTCAGCTCTCTTCATAATTTCCATGATGTTGCTTGACCATGCGATGCCTTCGGGTGAAACTAGTGTTTGAGGCTAATGTGAAATATTAGTTATCTAAGTTTTTTTTTTTTTTTTTTACCCTTGGGGTAATAGGGTGTTTGCGGTACGTTCATTTTTTTGTTTGCATACTACTTTGGCTGACTGTTATGTGTTAAGTATGTAAATGATTCTCTTGGGCTACGGTAACATGCATATGTTGTGTGTCAAGCAATGTTAAAATAACATGACATTGACAGTTGGGCCTTCTCCGTTTGAAAGGCTCGCACTAAAACACTATTTAGAGTTTCTTTGAAAATATTTAGTCATTTTATCACTTCTTATCCGTTTCCTGTGTGATCTCAAACTACCCAATGACATGTGGATGAGTCATTGACACAAAAGGATATTATTTGGTTGAAACACTTTCTGTATGCATATTTGTTCTGTTTAAATACACACAAAATGTATCAAAGTTAATATTGAAAAATATATGGTAAATAAACTAATAAATCAAGTTCATGGTTATAAATACTTAGAAATTAAATGTATTATTATTATTATAAATGCTGGTTTGAATGACATGCTTACCAGTGACGTGCGGTGAGGGGCTGGTGAGGCACTGACGTCATCAATGACGTCACCGCTCGTCTCTACTTCGTATTTGAACGGTAAATGTGAAAATTCAGCGAATTTGAAAAAAATCCTAAAACGGTGAAGTTAAATGGACAAGAACTTTAAAGTACAAATCACTAAATACATCTAACTGTTTAATTTATTTTTTCATTTGATATTTCCATGACAGTTTTCCATGATGACAGGTGAGACACTGCCTCACCTGCCTCCACTGACTGCACGTCACTGATGCTTACTGATAACACAGTACATTTCTGTATTTCAATGTAGCACTCTTGAACCTCCACCAGAGGGAGCCATTTACCATTCTTCCATGCTTCGATCTATGGCCGCATCCGCGCCTGTTCTGTTCAAGCACGGATGAGGATTCTATGGCTACATCCTTTTATTTACGATATATATTGTCCTAACGTTGCTTGGCACAAATAATATGAATACTACCGTAGCCAAGAGAATCATTTATATACTCAACTCTTAACACTCAGTCAGCCACAGCAGAATGCAAACAACAAATACACATTACCTTATTACCCCAAGGACAAACAACATGGCTGACTGCCAGTTTACATCCACCTCGAATGCGAGCTTCACCTGAAGGCATCGCATGGGAAAAAGCAATATAATGTACCCAGAACCTGGGGGGACCGAGCCATCTCTATAACCACCCCCATAGTATCATTAGCTGCTAGTGATAAGCGCATACTGGTCAGAGATAGCACACTGTATCTGTGGCGAGCTGCATAAGCAAATACATGTTTGTGTTGATTTAATAGCGCTACTCCAAGAGTACAGATGGAGGCCAAAACACCACTACATTATGATGTTTTCCAATTGGTCAATGATAACTTTACCAGAGGTTTTCCAGATAGAGAAGACAATGCTAACATTTCCAGCCACTGCTGTGTGATAGAGTGGTGCTTAAAAACAAAGTGAAGTCGCCAGCCAATCGCAAGTTACACATAAGCAAACAACCACCCGCGCTCATACTTGTAACAAGGGCCAATTTAGAATTTTTCATTAACCTGCCACACATTTTGCAAGTACTGAAAAGGGCTTTTTAAATTTTATGTTTATTTTTTTGCGCATCAGGACACATTGCGATAGGCGCTGTATTAACGATTTTCATCATCAATGAATTCAAGCATCAGTTTTGCCACATCCTTGTTGATTTAATTTGCATGGTAGCAAGTTGGGCTACTTTAATTGCCTTGGAGAACAAAAGTGAGTTGGGTCACACCTACTTACATGCCTCTATATTTATGAAAAACTTGAATGAAAGCAGACTGAAACATTTCGGTGCCAAGGATAGAGGTATGTAACATCATTGTCTTGTGAAACTGATTTCAACAATTTTGCATCCGGAATGCTAATCGTGAACATAGTTTGACTTGGAATGTTTAAATGTCACTCCTTAATTTTTTTCTTGTGCATCATTAGGGGTTATTTTTTTCATATTGTGTTCTTATGTTGCTTGCACAATACAAATTTTACCTCGCATTTGGAAAAACATTACATCGGTTTCGGAACAAAATCCTTATTGAATAAATCTCAGTTGTTGTTATTATGATTAATTTGTTATTATTATTATTATTATTACTACTATTATGAAACCTGATAGTTGAGAAAATAAACAAGGGCAAATTGGGAATCAGACAAAGGAAATTAATTTAGAAGCCTCTTATTGCATCTGAATAGACAATCAAGTATTTTTTTTTTCGTACAGTATAATTAAAATGTCGGTTTGCTGAGGATTTGTACTGACATATATTCATCTGAGAGCAAAATGAAAAAAACAGAAAAACTTATAATCCCAGTCGTAAAAAATACTAAGTTAAAATGTGCATTAATAATGTTTTTGATCATGTCATCACTTTTGCTGTTACTTTGTAAAGTAATGCCAGAATAATAACTTTATAATCATTTATGAAGTTTCTCTGCAAGTAAAAACTTAACGATTTGCCATGGTAGGTCAACTTCCTATTAACATGTAAATAGATCATGTAAATTTGGTAGAAAGTAAAAGGCAAGTACAAAAAAAAATTAAAGAGCAAGGGATTCACACTTTTCTCATCTCAGTTCTGAGATTATTCCACAAATTAGCCCCTATTGCAGAAACACACCTTTGCTTATTGTTTATTCTTGATTTAGATGTTTTTAATTAATTATTTTGTTGAGGCCCTAAGAGTCTCTAATTTCCACCAGCTTCCGCAGCATTGCGGCAGAGCAGGTTATTTATTGTGTACTTTGTACACTCATGGTGCGACTTTAAACGCAAGCAAATCTTAAAATTGGCAAGTGTTGAATTTAATCAATAGTGGATACTTTTGTTCAGTGTATTTGGATCAATTAATAATTCTAATTGCTTATTTTGTTGTATGAAAATAGTTGTGTTTATCTTGTGATTTTTACAATAAGGTCCACAATGTAGAATCATTGAATTGCACTTAAAACTCACATTTTTTTGTGTATTTTTTAAACGTATCATTCAAAATCATTGAATAAACTTAAAAAAGAAGTCAAAAATCAGTCATTATTATATTATACACAACTGGATTTGATGTTTTACATCCCACTTTTTAGCTGTGAAAAACGTGCTTTACAATGTGATCAGTACCTTTGATTCAGTTCATAGTCAAGATGATATTGACAATGTGAAAAATGAATTAAATCAGACAATAAGAATACAATTATATATTAGTATGAAAAACAACATTTTGTCAACAAATCTGCACTAAAATGATTATAACTTTTAAGTGGAGGGTTTTCATTCTTGTTAGCCTTGCTTATTTGTTAAATTGTGAGGTATCCCGTGGTTTTAATTGCCTTTTAGCGATCCTTTCATTCAACTTCATTGCTCTGAAAAAGACAACTTTTGGTGAAGCCCCTCACCTCCGAACTATTTGTTCAGGTTGGTCCAAATGGAGGCCATGCAATTGAACACGACGAATGACAGGACCAATGCAGAGGCTGCGCCCAAAGTCCATCAGAGAGCGCAGTGGTCCAGGAAAGCGGAATTCTTCTTGGCTACAGCAGGAGGTATCATCGGCCTGGGAAATATCTGGAGATTCCCATACCTTTGTTACAAAAATGGCGGAGGTAAACAAATAGAAGCTAAAATTTCTGGTTTTGATATATACTAAAAGAAAAAGAAAAGATGATGAGCAAAGAGATGATGTGTTTTTTGTGTCCTACTCACTGATTGAATTTAAAATTGCTGTTATTGTTCTTTGGATTTTTCTTGCAATACTGTTGTGTCTGTTTTTGTACTCTATTTTGCGAAAATTCACTTTGTAAACATTGTCTCTCTCGTTAGAACTGCCCCCAAACCAATAACAGGTCATTTTTGTTTTCAAGGAGTCTTCTTCATACCCTATTTGTTGTTCTTCTTCACGTATGGTGTGCCACTCTTCTTTCTGGAGACATCATTGGGCCAGTACACCAAGCAGGGCGGAATAAGATGCTGGAAAGCAATCTGTCCTCTTTTTGAAGGTCAATCAATGAATCAGTAATTTTAAGGGTCAAACAGTCGATAGACTCAATCTGCAGTTTGCTGTGATACCTATGTGTAGGTCTCAGTCATTTAGGTGTGGTCCATCTAGGAAAAGGTTTCTTCAGCCGTCATCGGTTTCACTGTTTCACTCCTCATCCGAAAAGGTTCGTCAGGGAACTAAAGTTGTGCTGGTAACTCTGGCCCTATATATATATCCCTAATGGACAGAGGTGGCGGTGCCAGACCTCTGCTCTGATAGGTCCTGCTCTAAGGTTGGGGGGAGCAGTGGACTACTCCCTGAAGCCCATCTGATTTGAGGCAATCGAAGCCCGGTATAGAACATTACAGGTGATCAGACTGGGGAAAAGTGGTCATCAGAAATGTAAATTTCTCCACTGCGAGACTAATAAAGGCAAATCCATCAATCCATCCATCAGATTGTGTTCAGGGAGTAGTCCACTGCTCCCCAAACCTGAGAGTAGGGACCTATCAGAGCAGAGGTCTGGCACCGCCATATCTGTCCATTAGGGTGATACATAGGGCCATAATTACCGGCACATATTTATTTTACTGACAAAGCTCATCGAATGACGACCAAAACGTCCGACGCCTTCAAAGAAGTACAGATGACGGCTGAAGAAACCTTTTCATCGAATTTGCTGTGATCTAAAGATATCCCCCCCTTGTCCAGTGCCAATGCAATGTGTGCTCCATTTCCAATGATTTGAATACCCTTTCACCATCTTAACATCTGTTTACTCATCATATACTTTACCCAGGCATAGGATATGGAAGCCAGCTGGTTCTTTTGTACCTAGTGCTGTATTATATCATCGTATTGGCTTGGGCCTTCCGCTACTTGTTCGCATCCTTCTCATCCGAGCTGCCCTGGGCCAAATGTCTCAACACTTGGAACACAGGTACAGAGAACCGGTTTTTGAAAGCTAATACTGATCGATTGCCCTCATTTGTCTTTTGTATTTGTTCACTTCGCAAATAAAGACACATGTTTTGAGTACAGACCCAATCAAACACTGCAAGAGTTTGAAAATGGTACATCTTCGGTTGTGGAGTATTGGGAGTAAGTATAGCATCACGTGAAGGTCGAGTATGTCTTTTGGTGAATGTTTCTGATTGATCTCTGCGCCAGGAGGAGAATTTTGGGACTCTCAAGTGGAATTGAACATATGGGAAACGTCCGATGGGAGTTGGCCCTTTGTCTTCTTCTTTCCTGGCTATTATGTGTATTCTTTATTTGGAATGGAGTGCAGACCACTGGGAAGGTAATGTATTAGATACTGTACATCCCAAGTTAGTACACTTCACACATTTTTGAGATCATTTATTCATGAAACTGTAGATAAAAATCATTCACTGCCAAAAAAAGAGTGCCCCAATGGCAACGTGAACCGTGCACCATAGGTCGAGTAAAACAAAATGAAGATTCAGCATGTTCAAATTCTGCACACAAAGTACAGAAACTCTCTGGAAACAGTGGTTCCTATCTTTTCTTTGTCGTGTACCCCCAAGCCTTTTGCCATACAGTGTGTATCCCTTAAAACACTTGTTGGCGATTAACCAAGACGAGAACATAAAACTGATCATTTAATGTAATTCACGAGAACTGTATAAAAAAATGATAAATGTAATTTTTGCTGAGATACACGATTGGGTTTTAGTCTGGTGACATGCATGGCGAGTTTATCACCTTTACCTTTTTGAGCAAGGCAGATGTGGTCTGGGAAATTTTTCAGGTTGCTATCATGTTGGAAAGTTTCCCTGAAGCCCAGTATTTGAAGGAAATGTGCCATGATCTGCTTCAGTATGTTTCATTACATGTGGTCATTCTGGAATGGACTGGAGTTTGAGAACTAATTGACATGTTGAGTCGCGTGTGTTTTCGCTCTGTCGAACACCTGAGTCCGATTCACCAAATCTCATAGGTTCAATTGAACGCAGGTTAAGAACCACTGATCTAGACCATTGTGACATCTTTCATGATATTTATGTTTTGTCATGTAGCATCTGCTTATTTGTATTTTTTGGGGGGCGGTATTCACAATGCATGTCTGAAAAAAAAAGGATTTCAGGAATTTGTTTTTGGTTAAATGTAGGTGGTCTACTTCACTGCCACATTCCCATATGTCATGCTGGTGGTGTTGCTTGTTCGTGGTCTGACTTTGCCCGGTGCCAAAGAAGGAATCAAGTTCTACCTTTACCCAGATGTGTCCCGGCTCAGCGATCCTATGGTAACATAAAGTTGCCTCCTGTCTATTTGTCAATGACGGGGTTTGCTCACTTACAAATTGAAACTACCTCTGTGACAGGTTTGGCTGGATGCCAGCAGTCAGATCCTGTTCTCACATGGAATCACCCTTGGGATTCTGACAACTTTAAGTAGCTACAACAAGTTCACCAACAACTCTTACAGGTACAAATGTCAGTATAACAAGCTGATGAATGTATACTTTAAAATAATGTTGTGATAATACTATAATCCAGCAAAACTATTGGAATAAAAATCAGCTTGCTGGGTTCAGACGCGAAGTTCCTGTTAGCTTGCTTGCACACTGTTTGATTCCCCCACCCCCAACCCCTTTCAAATTGCTGCTGTGAACTGCAAATTTCCCCATTGTGGGACAATCAAAGGCTCTCTGATTCTTTCTGATTCTGATGGCTTCCACGCTTGCTTTCTGCTATCTCTGGGAGAGTATTTTGATGCGAAGGTACCATGGACCATGTCAAAGTGCCACGGTCACTCGACTGTTACATCAATGGTATTGTGAAATTACAAATTAGACATACAGCAGAACCTGTTCTCTCCACAAAGGCAACATTCCTATCAAACCATTAACAGATAATTTTCAAGCAAGATCCATATGGGTGGATGGTTTTCAACGCTGTAGAGACTTTTGCAAAAACAGTTGATCAATTATGTTGTATTTGCCCAATAGGGACTGCTTTTATTTGTGCCTGCTGAATGCGTCAACCAGCGTTGTGTCCGGATTTGCAGTTTTTTCTGTCCTTGGCTTTATGGCCAAGGAGCACAATGTGGACATATCCATGGTGGCTGAATCGGGTATGGATGCAACACACTTGGCAATAGATTTAGAATTTGAAGCTTTTTAGCTGTCAAGTAACAATAAGTACCTTTTTTTTTCTTCAGGTCCGGGTCTGGCATTCATCGCTTACCCTCGTGCTGTGGCATTGATGCCTTTTCCTCAAATTTGGGCCGTTTGCTTTTTTTCAATGATCATCTCTTTAGGAATCGATTCTGCGGTAAGACAAGTTTAAATGACAAACAGATTGAAATAAAATGTACAATTACAAACAAACACCCAAAAATATCTGTCTTCTCACTATAGTTTTTAAACGTGGAGGCACTGATCACAAACATAGTTGACACGGTCCCTTCCATGTTTGTAAATAAACGTCGACGTAAAATCCTCCTTCTTGGTATCGGAGTTGTAAGCTTCTTTGGTGGTCTTTTCATGGTTACAGAGGTGAGCAACCAACTTTCATGAAATATGTGAAAAAAGAGATTCAAATGCAGTGATGGTATTGTTGTTTTGAACTTTATTTTTCAGGGAGGCCTATATGTTTTCCAGCTGTTTGACCATTACTGCTGCAATGGAATGACTCTTCTCTTTTTTGCCATTCTCGAGTCGGTCTGCATCGGATGGTTTTATGGTATGCACTCTTGATTTGACTCACCGTGAGCATTGGCTGAACTCACATGGGATTTTCGCACATTTCTGAAGACACAACACTAATAAAGGTTATCATTCCTGAAGGGGCAGACCGTCTGTATGATAACATAAAGGACATGATTGGCTATCATCCGCGGCCTTTTATGAAATATTGCTGGAAGTACTTGGCCCCGGTTATTTGCACTGTAAGTATTAGCAAAGAAGGTAGGCTTCTTTCGACACTGAAATCTTGTCCCAACACGTGATAAAACAGAATTTTTTTTCGAGGTCTGTCTTTTTTCGTTGACTGGGCAGAAGTTAAGACTAAAGTTATCGTAGATACTGTACAAGTTGCCAACAGACAAAGAAAATATTTTCTGAACACTCTGACAGGTTGTGAAAGTGTGATGAATTAAACTTATCAATGTGTATTCGTTTTTATTTCTCTGTGATTTTTTTTTTCAACTGGCGGTGGGTATCTCCGATTGTTTCTGAAAGAAGGACTTATTTTTGTCCTGAGTAACTACACATTTTTGGAGTCTGAAGCCAGCTACGCTTGCAAATTAATCATGCACACTGAACAAACAGCAAATTTTAATGGGTGTATATTCCTTGAAAATGTATTTACGTTTTTTTCCAGTCGAGTTCATTACGTTTTGAGGATATTTTCATTTTCTGTTTTAAATGTGACTGCGGGAAACTTGTGTGATACGCATTTTACCACGCATTATAATTTCTATCTTAGACATGACAGAAAAACAATTCCACCTCTTGCTGAACTGTCACGTTTTGCGAGGTGGTGATGGCGGGTGCGGATACCAAGAAGCAGGCAGGAGGGAGCAGGAGGTTGTTTGACAAATTGTATTAAAATAAAGGTCAGCAGGAACAAAATGTAAAACCATCAAAATCATCTGAACAGAAAAAATACAAAGTAGTAAAAGAAGACCAAGAGTAAAAGTCCGCCAAGGTTAAACAAACACATACACAATGCATGCAGCAAACAAGCAGCAAACAATGAACCGACACCGGATGGTCGTGCCGGGTGTCCTTTTAAGTGACAGTGATTATAACGACTAGCACCTGCGAGGCTGCAGGCAGGGCTGACGTCGCTACCCATTGGTCGCCAATCTGATCGGGACGACCAGCACCTGTGCAGGTGCAGGCGGGGCCGACAATGCCCCCCGTTGGTCGCCAACCAGATCATGACATGAACCTGATCTCTAATTCATTAATATGACCAAATTACAAACATTGTTGTGAAATTATTATGGTAGTTAGCACACCGGCTTCACAGTGCAGTTCAAGAGGTCGTGAGTGGAGTTTGCCAGTGTGGGTTTTCTCCGGGTCATCCAGTTTCCTCCCACATGCATGGCAGGCTGATTTTAACACTCCAAAATTGACCCTAGGTGTGAGAGTGGATGGTTGTTTGTCTCTGTTTACCCTGGCTGGCAACCAATTCAGGGTGTCTCCTGCCGAGTGCTCAAAGGCGGCTGAGATAGGCTCCAGCACCCCCTGCGACTTTAGTGAGGATTACGCAGTACAGATAATGGATGAAATTATGAAAACCAGATTTTAAAATTGCCATTGTAACGACTGGAAAGTAATTTATACATATAGTTCAGAGTGGAATATGGCAATTAATGCCAACATTACACGCATGAAAATGTTCCCATTTGTACATTCTTTTGCATATCTTTCATCTTCTGTCGATGAGAAGGTTTCTTCAGCCGTCATCTGTACAAAAGTGAAGGTTTCGGACGTTTCGCCTCCTATCCAAGAGGCTTCGTCAGCGAACTAAAGTCTGACTGGTCGTATCGGCCCCATTTCGGCCACTCTCAGGTTGGGGGCGCGGGATTCCCCCTGTGGCCCCACTGGGAATCCCGCGCCCCCCCCCCCCCAACCTGAGAGTAGGGACCTATCATAGCTGTGTCCGGCGCCACCAGGTCTGGACATTAGGGATATATAAATGGGGCCGATACGACCAGTCAGACTTTAGTTCGCTGACGAAGCCTCTTGGATAGGAGGCGAAACGTCCGAAACCTTCACTTTTGTACAGATGACGGCTGAAGAAACCTTCTCATCGATGGACCACTCCTGTACGACTGAGAGCTTACACAGACCTTTCATCTTCTGGTTTTTTTAGTGCACTTTGGTATTTGCTATGGTGCGATACACACCGCTTAAGTTCAACAACACTTATGAATATCCGTGGTGGGGCTATGCCATTGGGGGATTCCTCTCTCTGTCGACACCCATCATGGTGCTGTTGAGGATGCTCTATAGTATCAGCGTCACTCCTGGAACTCTAAGACAGGTAACAGACCTTGTTCGGGAAACAAAAAATAAAATAAAAAATGGCTGTTGTATCGTTGTCGAAGAAGAGAAGGCATACGAAGCCAGAAATGGATTGCTCGAGCACGGGAAGAACAAAATGAATCCGTGTTCACATGCCCCAATCGATAATCTGGCCAGTACCCCCTTTTTTTTTTACCAAAGCCAACATCGACTTGATCGTTGGATTTCTCTAAATTATTTATTCATGTGAATTGTGTTTGTGTCGCGTATTTCCAAAGTCATTCACCACAATAAAAATGTGGAAGGCGTGAGCAAACAAATTCCTGAGATATGTCAACGGGTAAGCTTTTACCGTCATGCTGCCTGCAGATTGAATGACATGAGTCGCCTGAAGGCCTGTGCTGAAAATTGTTCTTCTAAAATGTGACATTATGATTTACGTGAAATGTTGAAATGATTATTTATGACCACTTTCAGACACTTACGATAAATTGACTATTGTATATTGGTATGTTTTTCCCCCTATTTAGTTAAATCAATGTTGACATGTGTGACAACCGTCTACCTGGATTAGTGTGTTTGCAAAGATTGTAATTAATTAACATATGTTTAAAAGCAATAAGAGCAAATATGGTATTTTAAAGTTGTGTGTCAAACTGGTAAGCCTTTATATGAATCAGAACACAAAAGACTGGTGACCCCTGTTCAAGCTATTATTTTTGTCCCTACGTTTTTCTACATGCACCAATCTTATATCATTCACTGCCATTCACAAATTTACTTGAGAATTGAAAATATAACGTAGAGCGCTCTTACCGAATTAGTTAGGGTTTCGTTTTTTTCTTGATTGGGTGCCAATAAAGCCCTGGTCAGACCCCTGGCAATGTTTTCCCTTCCACAAGGGGGCACCATTTCCCTTTTTTCGATGTTGGTACTTTGTTCCAGCTTCAGCTGTTGTTAAAGCCCTATATCAAACAATATGCATGTAATGCATTGTATTTTGGACAGTCACCCTCATTTCAAGCTCATATAACTTCAGACCCATATAATTTAGTAAATAACATTTTTTTCTGCTGAAAGAAAAGAGTCTAAGGTTTCTTACACTGCATTGAATGTTTATGTAGTCCTAAAACTCATTCTCTGGGTCCTGGAATTCGAGTGACAATGACAAAAACGCTGGCACAGGAGTGGACACATTTTTCCACATGTCTGGCAGTTAATTCTCCCCACAGGACAAGTTTAGTACTACTTTTACAATTTTTCTTTAAAAAGAAAAACATGTAAATGAACATGTGACTTTTATTTGTCCAGGTAAGGCAATTGAGAAGAACAGGTGTTTCTTTTGTCCCCACAGAGACTGAAAATTCTGTGCACACCAGCAAAAGAATTGTGTCCTGCATCGAGGAATGCATTAAATCAAGAAGAAAACTTTCAGACATTTTTGCACGGCGTATGAAAGGAAATCATCTCATCACGAAGAGAACCACAGCGCAGAGAACATGTCAAACTTCAGTGCTATGCTATTCGGACACTTTGCAAATCAACATGGAGCTGCAATATGACCAGTTTTCCAACAGGAAATTTCCCTCCATTTTCAATACAGTATTGGTTATCTTTATTAGGTCTGTGTGCTTGGAAGAAAAAAAAAAGAATTATATTATTATTCCACAGAATGCAAACCCAACTCATATTAGTGTGGGATGTTGAATACAGTATATGCCACAGTCTGTAGAATGTCTCCTGTATGAAATCCCCATCTACTGTATTACTCAACCTTTATTTTGCCTTTAGGTTTTTTTGAAAATTAGCAGTTGGTCATTACTGTAAAAGTTGGTGAAATAACCCTTTCGGAATGCAAACAGGTGTATTCCAAACAGGGCTGCCTCCTGAGGCAGAGAGTCCCAACCATATTGACATTATGCTAAATAGGGGAATTGCCAATGTGAAAGAACAAAAAAAACAAATGTGCTTTCATAAACACTTTTTTATATTGATTGGAGGCAACAAAAATATTTGACCTTGCAAAATTCGTGTTTTTTTTACTCTTGTTTGCCAATCAAAGTATCATCAACATACTCAAACTAAGAAAATTATGATTTCTGCTTTGTGTGGTTCTGTTAATTCGTTTATCGTTGTTGTTATAAAAAATAATCTCGCAAAAGATGATTTTCTGATGATGTCCCTGCCATGGCAGTTGTTAGGGAATTTATTCCTCACTGTGATTTTTTTTTTTGGGGTCAGTTCAAACACATACATACAAGCAAAAATGTAGTCAGCCATTGAGGGTATATCATATTGTGATACACACTTTTAGCACCCCTTCAGAGGACACGTGTAACATCTAAAGTGGAACTGTTGTCTCTAGTATTTGTGTTGCTGCCATCACAACAAAAAAAGCAATGTGGTGGTTCTGGTCTCACCTCATCACTGCCAACGTTCTCCAGTCAGATGACATGTTAATTTCTTTGTTTCCGGGATTTGCATGGAGGTGTAACTCTCCACCTCTCAATATCATATTGTCTTCATATATTCTCATGACTGTATTTTGTCTGGGCTTCCTGATGAAATCTGAAACCCCCAAGAGCCCGAATCGTTTCGCAAAACTGCAGAAAAGCAAAATAAAAGCTTTGAAGGTACTGTTCATTAACTCCAGCTCCTATCTGGTGACAGTTAGGAGCTGATTTACTTTCTTACCACTTTGGCAGAATCAATTTTTGTATTTTCAATGGGCAATTTTAAAAAAGCACTCAATTGTATAAGAGAGCTGGTATAGGCACCCCCACCCCCCCGTGACCCGTGTAAGAAAAAGCAAATCAGAAAATAAATGAATGAATTGACTTGAGTTCACTGCCACTAAACCATGTTTGTATGTCAGATTTACACTCACAAGATGGACCTAAAATCGGGTCTAATGATGGCTCATATCACAGATAATTCAGAAGTCAAGTCACTCACATCTCAAGGCACCACTGTGCATTATCCTCTATGTATACCCAGAAAACATTTTGGGCAATCAATTTGCATTGAGTGGTTTTATAACCTGCAATTAACTCCCAAAAAATAGACAAGAGTCACCACTGCAATGCAGTTACCAGATAAGATTGCTCCTTTCACTTGGTCTCTAATCCCAACGCTGCTGCCTTTCAAAGGTCAGTCTGTGTACGATGACACGCATCAACTCTTGTGTACGGAACAAGATTCACTGTTACTGAAATAGATGAAAAGCTAGCTACCCAGCCAATAGATCGCCAATAGACAACTGAACATTTCTTAAAAAATGGGTGACTCCTAAGCAGAAACCGGAGATGTATTTTATGTGTTACATAAATGAAGTGTGAATAGCTGAGGGAGCATTTGTCAATGATGTATTATTATTATTATTACCGTTTCAAATAAATTCATAAAACAGGCGTTTCAACTTTAATTCTCAGGAACCACATGAATTGAATAGTCAAAACACTTTAAGACCCACTGCAGCCGTTTTACTTTTTTTACAACAGTCATTCGAAGTGTGCCCCACCCCTCGCCTGAGGACATCTTGGATCGGCTCTAGCACGCCCGAGACCCCTGTCAGTTTGAAGCGGTTTAGATAAGGCAGTATTTTTCAAACCCTGTACTCCCGCACACCAGTGTGCCACAAGATATTGTTGGGTGTGCCAATTTGTATGACTGTGTGGCCAACATGTATCTGCTGGCAGAGTCATTGTGGAGCATTCTTCCACACGCTAGGTAGCAGTCGTAACAAGCGAATTGCCTTGTGCTTCAAGAAAAGCAAAGTTCATGGCACGAAGCAATACAGCAAAAGCTGTCTTGATTCACTTTTACCAAACATGTAACGGTGCTTGGTATGTGGTGAAAAGTTGTCCAATAATAGCGCTATGGTCCTTAAAAAGCCACCATTTCCAAACAAAACATCCTTCTGTGTTCTGTGCTGTGAAATGTAAATTTCTCCACTGCGAGACTAATAAAGGCAAATCCAATCCAATCCAATTCACTTCAAAACAAAAACTGTGGAATATGTTGTTCGGCTCCGTGAAGACGCGGAATAACAAGCGACCACAAATGCAAACGAAAGAGCCCGAAACCAACTTATGTCATAGAACTAAATCACCTGAATAAAAAAAAAAGTCCAAGTGGCAGAGCAATTCATATTTATCGCCTGCTAAGACATTGTAAAGGAGATGTTTGGACCCAAAGCAGCTCAAGAAATAACCTGACTGCTGTAAAAACTAAAAAATAGATAGAGTGAGAAGTACTGCAGTAAGATCTTTGTGTTTTTCATCGATTGCTAGGAGGATATCAGATTGGTGGCCATCCAAACTATTTATCACACTGAGTGACAATAAATATGAAAGATTATAAAATATTTCATGTTTGATTCCTATTCAATTTGTAATGTTATAATGTTCTTTAATGTTAAGAAAAACTTTTTTTTCTTAAGAATTTTTTTTTTTTCACATTTTCAGATAGTGGTTGTCGTAGTGTAGTGTGAGTAAACAAGATTCAGTTGTTTCGAGCTAGCAGTCGTGGTCTCACATTCGGTCAGGCAATATCAGTATAAAAGCATGACAGCTATTACCACATCTCCCTTTCCAGATGAAAAATGTCAAGTCTTTAGAAAACTTTACATGAAAACATAGCAATAAACACTGGCATATTTGTTGAGGCAAATATTGTAAACAGCAGAAGTCTGAATAGTCAACAATCCTTTTTTTCTTCACTTTTTTGGGGCAGGCAACAGTTTATTGAATACCTAACTCTGGCAGTTGCGCTCTCACATCCGGTCAAGCGCTTTCAGAAGAAAAACATCACAGCTATTACCACAGTGGTGTGCCACAATATTTTTTTCAGTGACATACTTGTACCCTTGATCTAAAAAGAGTGAGAATGAATGAATGTGAATATAAAAATAAAAGATGACTTATATTTGGTCTACGGTAGGAAAAACTTGTCTCGTACAACAGGCCCTATGTGCTGCTACATACACTGATAAATACATATACATAAATCACACAATATAAAGGGGACAGTTACGTACAATACAGAACAATATATACATTACACAGTCATAATCTCATTTGCTGAAAATGTGTCAAAGGGACGTTTCGATGTCTGAAATTCTCTAAATGTCCACAAGACGGCGCAAAGTTGTGCCAGTATTTGTTGACAGTGGCGCAGGCATCAAGTGCAAATTCTGTAGTTTTTCTCTTCTTGTTTGTGGTCCTTTACGGTTATATTTAAAATTATTAATTCTTCTTTTATTATTCAATCATTGTGTGGCCCCAGATTGTAACTCGGGAGTTAAGTAAATGACGCATAGGAAGAGAATTTGTGCCATTTCATGCAAAGCTTTGTGTTGCATAATTATTCTCCATCATCACATTTTTGCAATTCAGCTGTTCAATGTCATGGTCACAACTATTTGCGTAATATGCAACGAATACCTCATTACTTTTATTTGACTGCTTTACTTCCTGCATAGTGTAGTTGTCAGTGTTAAGCGCTTTGTTACAGCTTTAGCTGTTGTTAAGTACGATATAAATCAATATGTATTGTATTGGATTTGTTTGTGGCCCCTTCTACTCCATAACAATTTGCATGATTGACACTTGTGTAAAATATGCAGTATCTCAAGCCACTGTTTAACATTGGATTTAATTATTTTGTAGCGTGTCTTTGTAAAGGACAACATAACATGGTGGTAGTTTCCTTATTTTTCGCTTATGTTTGGGTTTTTTTTGATTTCTCGTTGAATGATACACGAGTTCTGCCAAAGTGGTTAGAAAGTAAACCAGCTCCCTCCTGTGACCATGCGACCTTGTCAAATAGATCCCGCCTTCATGTCTAGCCTCTGAAACACAACCATGCCCACCCCCCTGTCCCCTCCTCGTGTCTCCCAACCAGTCCATCTTGCTTTCTCTCTGAATCACATGTGCAAGGCGCACCCGACTGGCTTGCCCCTGTTCACAGTTACACCTACTTTTCACTCAGATAAAGGCCACCTCAGGATGAATGAAGTGCCACCGGCAACTACAGATTGTTGACGTTGCGAGCGCCGTTTTCAGGTACTAACAACGACTTTTCATTCAGGCCACATGCTTTGTTCTTTTCTGTGTGATGTGTTTGCACTGCTCTCATTATTTTTGGACAGGAATGTGGGTGTTTTAAGGAGCAGCTGGGCTTTTGTGTGGTTGTGCACTTATTCTTGCCACTTGTTGCCTCATTATGTAGGCCAAAGGTCACAGATTACTCAGTAGCGGGAGCAGTTATTTCACTTGTTGAAAATAACATCTCACCCTGTGCATTCTTTTGGTGAGCCTTTTAGTATGCTGGACATACTCCGGTATGTGTCGGCAAACAGAATGCAACAAAGCTTTGCTGTGGAAAGAGTTGCGTTGATTAAAGTACAAATGTAATGATTGGTGGGCATTAATATTTTATTCCTGGCTACACTGGAATATGATGTAGTGATGCTATTCTAAGATGATCAACAGCTGTTCATCTGTGTATAGCGTATGTGATTTGACAGTCGGAGAAAATTGGGATCATTTTGCCAACCGCATGCGCCAAGCATCCCAGGCCATGCCAAGTTTTTGAAGTCCAATTTATGAGCGGGTCGAAATACAGACCCGATGACAGACTGCCGTGCTTAGTGGACCATCGTATTGACAGACTCTGTTGACTCTTGTTTGGCTTGTTTTTCACCCACACAGAAAACTTTAATTCATGACCAGTGACAGGGACACAGAGTTACTCATTTGGAGGCAATAGCGAGTCTTTTTTGCTAATCCTGCAGATTATTTACTAAAACAGTAATTCAGTCATGAAAAGTATTTGACTGGATAATTGTCAAATTATTTTTTAAAAAGGCCTTTCAAAACTGTCAAAACAAATTTAGCGGAAATGTGTATGGAGCATCGGCACATTCATAACCCTAACACACGTTTGTTCTTCTGTATCTAACCAAGTGTCCACTAAATGAAGACTTACAAAGAAAATCTTATCACAAATAGTCTTTAACTCTTTCACTGCCAGATGTGCAAAAATGTGTCCACTGCAGATGCCAAGGTTTGTGTCATTGTCACTGAAATTCTAAGACCTACAGAATATTGAGTTTTAGTACGACACAAACATTCATTGCAGTGTAAGAAACCTTAGACTCTCTTCTTTCATCATTTCATCATTGTGGAAGGAAAAAAAAACATTGCGAGACCTCTGACCAGTGCTTTATCGGCACCAAAGCAAGAAAACCCAAAACCTGAACGAATTTGGGAATGGCGCTCTAGGTCATATTTTCAATTTCCGAATAAATTCTGAAATGGCAGTGAATGAATTAATTTAGGTTGCTCCAAATCAAAGAAAACAAAGTTTTGGTGACTAATTTTTGGCACATTAAACCAGACATGAGCACACCTAGTGGTTTATTTGAAGTTGTCAATCTCACTTTTATTTTTGGGGTAATGATGTAAATTGATTAAAACAAATTCAAAACATATTAATCTTAACCCATTTACGGCGATAGTGTTCATATGAACACAAATTCAGTTTAAAAAAAATCTAAATTAAAACAGTCTCAAATAGGTTCGAACGCAGTATACACTTAAAGGACAACGGACGTCACTTTTTTGTTTTTTAACTGACATCGGAAAAGCGTTTGATAGCATCTAAAATACCCAAAACATGCAGTATGATATTTTTTGTCAAATGCAAAACACCAATAAAAATGACTTAAAGTGTTCAAAATCTACAAAAAATTGAGCTGCGAATTGGGCATTTTCAGAAAGTCCCGCCCCCAGTTTGTGACGTCACGCCAAGACGGCTTGCATTGCTGGAGAATCAAAACAATGGCTTTAGATTCGGAGAATATGCTTTCTTGTTACACATCCAGTTATGAATATGATTCAAATAGTTCTGAAGAGGAAAGCGTACATGTTTGCAATCGATTAAAGAATTTATTCCATGCCATTTTGAGGCAACATGGGGGCAACAATGGATCATCAGAAAAGAGGCACAAAATGGCGACCTTCAGTGGCCATCTCCGCTTCCACAGGCTGATAAATTCCTTATATGGATCTTGGACTCCCTCTTCTGGCGGCTTTTGGGTGCAACACGGTTCTCCAAACACCAAACATGTACAGCAAAATACATTGACGTGATGGAAGGACGCTACAACGCGTCTTTTTTACGGTCAGGGGGCGGTCCTTTCATGACGTCACGTACGGACTCGTCACCAACTCAAAATCAAGACTTCCGGAATATTCAGAGCGAGTCTTAAATCGTAAAATATAGCTATATGCGGTGGAATCTTATTAAAATACGCTCAGTAGAAGTCATTTGAAGCCATTTTACAAATTATGGACACAACTTGTCCGGAGATGTCGGTTGCCCTTTAACAATAATATAATTATATATAATTCAAACAACATTCATGCATTTGAAAATGAATTTATCTGTGTTCATATGAACACGCTCAGCGTAAATGGGTTAACTAACCAGTTTCAGGGCACACAGCTCAATAAATTCCTAAATATCACAGGACCCTTGACAATGTACATGCTCCTGGAGCGGATTAAAGGACGTTTCTATTTGTGGCCTGCGCACCATACTTGTCCCACTCCAACATTGTTGTTTATAATTAATGTTTATTATTAAGTGCATTACGTCAAGATGATACCAAGATGATAACACAATACCAAAAATGGTTTTTGGATGTGATCCCTGTGAATGTGAACTGAAAGATACGACTGCTGAAGTAGGGAAACTCATCTCTCATCTCAAAGTGTGTCTGCAACGTCCTTTTTTGGGTCTGCTCAGCAGGGGATGTCGCGTCCTCCTCGCCAAGTGTCAACAGCATAGGCGGCTGATTAAAATGCTTGCTCTGAGAAAGTTCTTTTCAAGCTGCCCTTTTGGATCACAGCTGCGACAAACTGTTGCCTCTGCAATCCTGTGGCGCACACTTTGATATCTCAACAAAGCAGTGCCCAGATGTGACAACTTTCTGTATTTGTATTATTTTTTTTCTTTTAAAAGGAGCAGCGATGGGTAAAAGATCCGAGTCTCTGTGGACCAAATAAAAGCCACATTGATTTTCCTTCACAAGCAGCCTCGAGTTAAATAGATTATTGTTTATCTGAAGCCGATTAGGAAGTTATATTTTGACGGAAAAAAATATATACAGTGAGACCTCAACTTACAAACACCTTATCTTACAAACGTCAAATTTATGAAAATTAAACCTTATCATAAGCACTATTTTCATAATACCCACCACGGCTGGCGGAGTGATCTTCGGCGGAAGCACACGACCGAACAGCGCTCCAGCCGGCGCTATTTTCCACACTCCCTCTCATTGAATGCACACGTCAATCTGCCGATGACGGGACCGAAAAAAAACCACCACAGGCTCATGTTCAGCCCAAGAAGACACAAAATAAAATCACCGTCGCTGAGAAGAAGGAGATAATTGAAAAACACGAACGAGGTGTGCGTTTGTGTGATTTAGTGGCCGAGCACGGCTATGCTAAGTCAACCATTGCTACCATTCTCTGGAACAGAGAAGCCATCAAAGGGGCGTCTGTTGCAAAAGGTTTTTCTGTGCTCACAAAGCGACAGTCTCGGGCAAAGAAGTTGAAAATCTTCTGTTAATTTGGATTAACGAAAAGCAGCTATCCGGCGACAGCGTGAGTAAAGCTATTTTATGCGAGAAAGCACGGCTAATTCACGCCGATATCGGCATGCGGCAACCTGGAAGTTCGGCGCTTATTGAGGATTTTAAAGCCAGTAACGGATGGTTCGAGAACATCTGAGGGCGAGGAGGACGAGATGGCTGCAGCATCAAGTGAGCTCATAAAGGCAATGTTGTCAAAGTGGAATTATGTGCAGTTCCATCCAGAAAAGACTGTGGCTATGACAATCATCAACATGATGAACGATAATGTGATGCCTCAGCTTCGTAAGACCTTACAAGTCAGAAAGCAACAGGTGTCAATTAAGAGGTTTTTAATCAGCAAAAATGAAGAGGAGTCTCCAAAGAAAAAAAGAGAAGCCACACCAGAGGTTAACTTACCAACAGTCCTTATGGAAGGTGATTCTCCTTCCATAAGCCATCAACGACCATCAAAAAGGTAAATAAAACTTTATTTTACAGCACAGTTTATTTCTTTAATTACAGTCCTCATGTAATGTGCCTCTCTTTCCAAACAGCAATTCCCTTTGACCTTCAACCTCCAACACCATTCCATCAAGCCATCAATGACCATCACAAATGTAAATAAAGTGACTTTATGATACAATGCAGTGTATTGCTTTCATTACAATACAATAGCACATTTATTATACATAGAATAAGCTATGTTGTGTGTAGTTTTAAGATTTATTTAGTTGAAAAGTATATTTTATGGAAACACGGGAACGGATTATTCCCATTTTAATGGTTTCTTATGGGAATTTTTTTTTTAGATACACACTTTTCACCTTACACACTCTGTCTGGGAACCAATTAAGTTCGTAAGTTGAGGTCTCACTGTATTTCTGAAACATTTTGTTCGAATAAGTTAAAGTGCTGAGAGTGTTTTCCGCACTAAAAGGCACACCAAAAAGCATTACATTTACTTAAAAGCTGACAGTGTGCCTTAAAATCCAATGCACCTTATGGATGGTCATTATGCTAATAAGTCAAACCCAAAATGGCTCCTTTCTAGGGACATGCTTATAACACACCATTCAAACTTAAAGGATAACCGACACTACTTTTTTGTTTCCTAACTGACATCAGAAAAACGTTTTATAGCATCTAAAATACCGAAACACGCAGGATGATATTTTTAGTCAAATGCAAAACACCAATAAAAATGACTTAAAGTGTCCAAAAAGTACTTCAACTTGAACCCGGAAGTGGCCAGTTTCAGAAGGTCCCGCCCCCTTGTTAGTGATGTCACGCCAAGATGTCTTGCCTTGCTCGAGAATCAAAACAATGGCTTCAGATTCGGAGAAGATGCTTTCTTATTACTCATCCAGTTATGAATATGATTCAAACAGTTCTGAAGAGGAAAGCATAAATGTTTGCAATCAATTAAATAATTTATTCCGTGCCATTTTGAGGAAATAGGGGGGGATTTAGCACTAAAAGAGAGGCAGAAAATGGCGACAAAGCTCCCTGTAAGGAATTAATCAGCCCGTTTCCACAGGCTGATTAATTCCTTACACGGAGCTTTGTCACCCTCTTCTGCCTCTTTTTGGTGCAATACGAAGTTTTCAGACCAAACAAGTATAGCAAAATGCATTGACGTGATGGAAGGACTGCTACAACGTGTTCTTTTTTCAGTCAGGGGCGTTCCTTCATTGACATAGGGTGAGGAGTTGTCACCAACTCAAAAACAAGACTTCCGGAATATTCAGTGCGAGTCTTAAAACGTAAAATATAGCTATATGCGGTGGAACCTTTGTAAAATACGCTCAGTAGAAGTCATTTGAAGCCATTTTACAAATTATGGACACAACTTGTCCGGAGACGTCGGTTGTCCTTTCAGTGAACGGTGTTGTGTCGCTGTTTTGCTAAATAAATTTGGCTGACATCTGATCTTTGCCATATAAATCCGATTGTAGTGTTGTGTAGAATCTTGTAGCGTACTGTTGGCATTTCCTTGAGCGTAGCTCCATTTAGTGGCTGCATTGTCGATTGCTTCTTTTAATGTGGTGCGTCCAATAGATGAAAAATATTGCAGAATACATTGAGGGTGAGCCTCATAATCCAGTGTACCTTTTAATGTGGAAAATATGGTACAAATCCACTGTAAAACCATAAACTAAAAATGTATTTCTTAACAAAGCTCTAGAATAATAAATTAACTAAAAGCCACATTTATGAAATAGGCTTTAATATTCATAATCCCAGATTTATTTATTTTTTACTCAGAATTAAAGACCCAAGTTCAAGTGAGTCCAATCAAATGATGTAAATGTTTTAAAAAAATGGTACACCAGACACTACACTTTAACATAGTCGCGGTTTAACAATGAGTAAAACAAGTGTTGTATTTTTTCTATGTAGTGTAGTCATCTTCATTAGCACCGAAATGGAATCCAAACAGCCGCTTTTCAAAATGATAATGTACACTAATGATGGGATGGTGATGTGTATGGAGACATTTTTCACCGGTTACAAGTAAGGAAGATTTCATGATTGACATGCAAATGCACCATGAGAGGCATTTGGTTGAGCCTGAGGGGAAATCTCTCAGCTTGTTAGTTGTGCTTTCTAATTTTAATTGTACTTCATGTTGAATAAGTGCCAATACAATTATTGCAGAATAAACAGTTTAATAAGAAACAGAAGTTGTGCCGAGATTAGAATTTACTTGCAGTGTCAATAAGGCTACCCAGTATAAAAGATAAGGCATTGCGGGCTTACTATATTTATTTATACAGCGCTTTAACAACAGCAGAAGCTGTAACAAATCATTTAACATGGACAACTATCGTCACTAAGAAATGATAATAGTAAAATATAATGTGATGGTTTATGTGTTTTTTTAATAATTGGGAATTGGCTTTTTTATTAATTCATTGATTTTTCATACCACTTTAGCCACACTAAGGCCTTAAATCCCATTACATTGACCCACCCCTCAATGGTATAGCCACATTTGATGTCACGTATTCTTTATGAGGCCACCGCTGACCTAGTTGTTGTAGCTTATGAGGTCACTGTGGTAAATACATCATTCAGTGCATTGTCATCGTCGCGCACATATTTGCAAGATAATTTGCCACACTCCCACACTAAAGCCAAAGTAGCCACACAAAAGCAACATTGAGGAAAGAGTCCCTCTGTTGCCGAGCAGCTTGACCCACTGGCGATGCAATCCAACGGTAGAAAGACTGCGCTCGTTATGTTCACAGTGTGAAAAAGTTTCATTTCCATGGCTCAACCGAAGTCACTGTTCTCCAAAAGCAAGTATCAAAACTACCTCACAACACTGTGCATTAGTCATCTCTCAGCTAAACAAGACAAAAAAAAACGTTCATTCTGGAGCAGAGCTGTTAAAATTCAAGCTGGGAAAATCACGTGCCAAACAGTGGAGCCAACAATCAGTATTTTAGCACGAGCAACAAAACAAATTAAGTTTCAAGCGTATTAAATTGTTATAGTGCACATTCATTTAATATGTATACAGGTGTCATTTATTACTTCTAGTGAACATCAGACTGTAATTGCTGTTTGATTTTAGCCCCTGTTCCAGTTTCCTGAAAGCTGCTGGACTCTTTGCTTTCCATGTGTCAGCTGCTATTTGCCGTCATTTCTATTCCCTCGAGTTTTCTGACCTCATGCTCAGCTGCTTCCACTTATCTAACCGTACTTCAGCATATTTATAACGCTCTATCATGTGTCCAGCTCCAGTTCTGTCAGTTGTTGAATGTGTGTTTTTATTATTATTATTATTATTTTCTTTCAACTAGTACCGCATGCATGCTGAACTGCATTACTTGCATCTTTGGCCTTTTGAATGTTTTGAATTCCCAAAAGTTTGCGCATTCTCAATTTCCAAGCTTCGAATAGTCAGCCTTTTAGTCCAGCCAGATCATCCAGATTTAGTCCATTCAGATCATCACTCCCTGCTACCACCAATGAAATTGAAAAGCTCTAAAACAATCCTGCAAAATGTAAAAAATAGCCAACATTTGGCAAAAAGACGCAATGTAAAGATTGCCTTGCTTCCGCTCATCTTAACCGTGGGACATTGTTGCAGTGCCATGGAAAAGCCAAATGACCAAGAGGTCAAGTTCAAGGCGAGCAGGGAAACCACCTCGGTGGGTCCCACTGTTGTTCCAAGAGGACAGTGGTCCAACAAAATGGAGTTCCTCCTAGCAGTTGCGGGACAAATCATTGGACTTGGAAACGTGTGGCGGTTTCCTTACCTGTGCTACAAAAATGGAGGTGGTGAGTATGGAAATTAAATTTCAACAAAGAAAAAAATGTTAATAAAGAAAAATAAAAAGCCAGAAACTACTGGGATGCTTTGAATTGCAATAACAGTTACATAGAGTATTGTGTGCATCAATTCTAAATCATTCATTCAAATTTAGAATACTTTTTTCAGGGACTTTAATCATTTCATATCCCATTACGGGCTGTGGGAGGGGCTCCTGTCTGTTGCACATTTATTATTTGTGTTGTTTTTATATGGAATATAGAATAACATACGTCTCTCTTTTTGTCCCACCAGGGGTGTTCTTTATCCCTTACGTGCTCTTCCTTTTTACATGTGGCATCCCGCTGTTTCTGCTGGAGACTGCTCTCGGCCAGTACACTAAACAGGGCTCCATTACTTGCTGGAGGCAAATATGTCCACTTTTCGGAGGTAAATATTCACTCACGAGTCACCAAATTGCATTGTGGCCGCATAATAACAACCTTCACAAGAACCGTGTGTGATTCTTTCTATTTTGAGAGGATTATCAACAAATCACAGTATCACACGCGTCTGAATGTGTTCTTTAAAATAATCTTATGGTAATACTCACCGTTAATGTAAATTGTTTTCGGTTCCTTTCGATTGCTAAAAATCCAGCAAAAGTACCGGAATGAAAGCCGGCTTGCTGGGTTCAGGTGAGAAGTTATTGTTGGCTGGTTTGCACACTGCTCAGTAGCTTGCACGCTTCATCTCTGCTAAATCTTGCGATCGTAGCATGGGGCGAGTCCAAGTGTCACTGACATTCAACCGTTTCATCGATGTTGTATTGTGTCGTTGTAAAGTCCTTGTAAATTAGACACACAAAGGAACTTGTTCCCTCCACAAAGGCGAATCCTTCGGCACATTCGTCCTGAAGTGTAAAAAAAAAAATCGTCATTTTTCTTTACGCCATTTTATTGCTCGATCATTTGCTCAAGTCATTAGCTTTGAGCCAATGACCGAGCGGGCTGATTCAAAAGGGGCCGTTTCCCTGTTTCGACAATAACGGCCAACATAGGCCAGTATCATCCAATCAAAAGTCACCCGCAAACATACGGACTGTATCATCCAATCAGTATTGCTCTTGCAGGCCAAACAGGAAATTAGTAGGGCAAAATCGATCAAGTGAGAATATTTGGATTTATCTGCTCTATCATCTCTGTCCACAAAGTTGTTTATTTGCACCCTGAGAAATCTAAGATGTTCCATTGAACTCATAAAAGCAGAATTTTATTTAGTAGCGATGTTTGTTTTAGGATTTACAACGAATGCAACCCAGTTTTCATGTTTTAACGTTAGGTTCCACACAAATTGCCTTCTGTTGCCTTTTTTTTAACATTATGACACCCCATTTTGAATAAAGCCATGCATTTTTTATGAACCCCAACCGATGGCGGCATATCTTCAGTCGTAGTGCGGGTGACTCAACCCAAAGGTTGTGGGTTTAATCGCAAGTGTCCTGGAGCAAGATACCAAACCCAGTTGCTCCTGGTTCTGCGTCATCAATCAATGAATAAAGAGACACTTGGAGTGCCAATTTGGAATGTCAACATTTTCTCCGTTTTTTTTTTCCTCTCCAATCTCTTAGGAATGGGTTATGGAAGTCAGGTGGTAGTTTTATACTCCAGCATCTATTACATCATCATATTGGCCTGGGCATTCTTGTACCTCTTCTCTTCCTTCAGCTCTGAGCTTCCGTGGGCTAGCTGCCAAAACAGCTGGAACACAGGTATGTAACACACACACTTTTGGGTGACCAGCAAAGATGGCTTGTAATTCGTGCACACTAAGAAACTATTATCTTGATACACTAAAATTATAAGTATATTGCATACAGGTTAATCTAACTCTCACAACAATAACAGACTGTTTTTTGGCTAGTGTCATCCACAAAATAGCATTTACGGCAATGGTAGAGAGTAACATGGATGTCGAAACAACAATGCAGATTGCAGTTCATGAAAATGCGAACTTTTAATTAATTCCAGTAGTTTTACAACAATATATTTTGATTTGTATTTTTTTATTTGCTATTTAATCCATTAATTTTTTATTGTTGTTTGGATCACTCACACACATACACACACACACACACACATATATGTGTATATATATATATATATATATATATATAGTAAAGTCTCGTTATATCGATATCGGATATATCGATAGTCCCGGTTATATCGATACTATTTCTATGCACGCACGGAGAAAATTACATGCAAACAGGGTCGGATATATCGATAGTCCCGGTTATATCGATATTACGAGACTTACTTATATGATATATATATATATATATATATATATATATATATATATATATATATATATATATATATATATATATATATATATATATATATATATATATATATATATATATATATATATATATATATATATATATTATTTTCCTTCTAATCAAAATAGGAAAAATAAATCTAACGTGAGCAAAAAATAAAATACATGCAGTATTTGGTGTTGTATTGTTTTGTGTTATTTTTTTAATGTCATGTCTCAATCTCTTTCACTTGAAACAGAGCGAAT
The DNA here is from genome assembly GCF_051943395.1 of Hippocampus bargibanti. NCBI lineage: Eukaryota > Metazoa > Chordata > Actinopteri > Syngnathiformes > Syngnathidae > Hippocampus > Hippocampus bargibanti. The sequence continues at coordinate 9,352,971 of NC_142745.1, forward strand.
CTCCTCAAATTCGCTTTGAATACCGACTGAATACCCAAGTGCATACTGTTGGTGCTATCATCGCCATTCAGGGACATTAAAGAGTTAAGTCTCCAGCTCAGCAGTCATTTGTTACCAAAACAGAAGCGCCAACCAAAGCATGGAAAAGATCTCTTCAATGAAATTGTGAATTCTCATCCACTTCCACTTCAAATTCTGGAAATGAACTTACTGTGCATTATGGAACATACGCTTGTTTTTGGTGCTTCTATTAGCATTCTCAGCATCACTATTCTCGTTGCACAGTGTTCGTATTTAGCATTAGATCATTTCCATAAACTCTAATGTTGCAACATTCCTATAGGCATTATTTTTTTATTTGAGTTAATATCACCATAAGATGCCCCTCAGACTTCCCCATTTCACACAAAAAAATATTTTGAACTTCATGATCATGAATGATATTAATCATTGTTCAAGTTACATAATTGGTCAACCTGCCATTTGGTCATTTTTTATGAATTAGCTGCAAACCGGCAGGATAATGCCACCCCAAAAATGTTTCTATCATCCAGATAGTCTTCACATTTTTTCTTCCAGAATCTGGAAGAAAAACTGCTGACTTTTTGACACTTGTGTTACAGAACAACAATAATGAAGGACACCAATTGGCACCTTGGAGTGATTTTGATTTATTTCACTTTTTTATATCACTTTTGATTTCATATTATAAAATATTTGAATCCACGCTGTAAGCGGCCTCTCTTTGCACCAGACACGTGTGTGGAGTTCAGTGAACGACGTGCTCTCAACTGGACTGTGGCCGAAAATGCAACATCACCAGTGAGGGAGTTTTGGGAGTAAGTTCAATAGTTTAATGAAAAGAACAAGAAAAATCTCAAAATAAAAGTGTTTGATGTTAATGGAAATACAATCCACAGGAGAAGAGTTCTGAACCTGACCGGAAGTGTAGAAGAGTTGGGCATTGTTCGATGGGAGTTAGCTTTGTGTCTACTTTTGTCTTGGATCATCTGTTACTTTTGCGTGTGGAAAGGTGTAAAGTCCACAGGAAAGGTACAATGTAGATCTCTGTCTGTATGTCTTTCTGTCTGTCTGCTGCCGGGGGAGAGTTTTGCATCACAACTCAGTCTTATTATTCCTTTCACTTTCATCATGTGCGTTCATCGTGTGATCGTCTAGTTTTCCTTCTCTACTTGTACATATTGCTAAATGGAAGCGGGTGTACAAGTCATTAGTTTTGGGCGGGGGGTATGTTTGTGGTTTTTACTGACTAGGATAATGTTGAGCACAAAAAATAATAATAGATACTGAACTCTAAAGATGGTGAATGAGTACTTGTTTGTACAGGTTGTGTACTTCACAGCCACATTTCCGTATGTGATGTTGGCTGTGCTGCTTGTCCGTGGACTGACGCTGCCCGGGGCCATAGATGGGGTCAAATTTTACCTCTACCCGGACGCATCTCGCCTCACTGATCCGCAGGTATGAGCCTCTGAATCTATTTAACTTGATGCGACGTAAAACATCAAGACACAGTCACCATAAATGACAAAGCTAAAAGTGAATTTTGATTGGTTTGAAGGGTAGCAGAGAGTAAAGGCTGATTTTTTCCCCCCTTATTTGTTTTTCAAATCTGATTTACAAACGACCAAAGCTATAAACCGATTGTTGCATTTCATGTTGGAATTTTGAATTTTTACACATCTGTGTAAGCTCTCAGTCGTACAGGAGTGGTCCATCGATGAGAAGAAACCTTCTCATTTTTACACATGTATTTTCGACAGAGCTTATCAAAATTAGGGTGGCGGTTACCAAGAGAAAAGCCACAGAATGAGCGGGACAACATGCAAACAGCCACAGCTATGATCAGAACCCAGAATATTTTTGACTGAGAGGCAGGAGTGCTTACCACGAGTGCACTGTGCTGCCCATTTTGAGTTTTTGCTTTTATAATTAATTTCATAAGGGCCAGAATTTTCAATCACTTTAGTTGTAACATTCAGTACGTTTGTTTTTTTTTTTTCAGTTTACTTGCATTCTCTCTCACTGCGCTTACCCTGCATTTGTTTTCTCCCTGTTAATAAATAAATAAACAAACTAGCATTTTCCACTGAATCCATTATTGAGTATTTTCCTTTCACATATCTCATGATGTCCTTCCCTTTCAGGTCTGGATGGACGCTGGCACACAAATATTTTATTCATATGCTATTTGCATTGGCTGTTTGATGGCGCTCGGCAGTTATAACAAATATAACAATAACTGCTACAAGTAAGTTGACAGAAAACCCTTTTACTTAATGCTATGCGATCATAAAGGCTTTTTCAAGCCTTGCACATTAGCATAGCGGTTTAAGTAAACGCTCCGTGAACCCACGCCGCTGTTCTATTGCATGAACGTACTTAACTTTGCAACAAAAAAACAACAATAGAGCACTGTCCACAGAACATGACCCAATTTGCAAAAGCAAGACAATGCCACAGAGGAAACAGGGAAATGGGAAAAAAGCGAAAACAGCCAATAACAACAACCAGAGGAGCCACAGGAAAGTATAGAAAAACAATGCAAAAAGACCAGTCGCGTCAGTTTTAGAGTCATTCTAGGAAATTAATTCAATTGTCATTTGTTCTTACGGCCTATCAAAAGCATTTCAGTATGAATGGGTCTTCTGTTTTTCTGGGGGTTGGCAACAGAGCAACAGATTTCTTTTGTGAAAGAAGAAAAAAAACAACAAAACTAAGCAGCTTTGAGCAAAAAGGGCCAATCAGACTAATCACACAGAAACACAGTTTTGCATTTAAATTCTGTGAGTACAGTAATCCCTCACTACTTCGCGGTTTGATTATCGTATGATGCATTGCAACGAAAAAAGACTGTTGAGGAAAACAAATTCAAATGACTCAGAGGTTTTGTACATGGCTGTAGCTTGATTGGTTCACGAACCTTACTTCGTGGATTTTTGTCTATCGCGGGTGATCCTGATCCCAATTAACCATGAAAAACAAGGGATTACTGCAGGGGTGTGAAAGTAATTTTTTGCCGCGGACCACATTGTAGTTATGGTTTCCTCTCGAGGGCCGTTATGAATTTGAGGAAGCCATTAGAATGTTGAATCCCCTCCACATATTACATATAGAGCGCAGAACAACTTAATGAATAACTAGTTTTCAAAGCTTATGTCAAGAATAATGACTGTTATTGTGGTTTACATCCAAAAATATTAAATGTTGGTTAGGATTTTAGCAAGCATCATGAAATTTCACACGTTTGATTTGGTTTCGTGGGCGGAAAAAAATGATGTGGCGGGCCGGATTTGGCCCCCGGCCGGGCCTTGACTTTGACACCCGTGGATTACTGTATAGTCACCATGGTTGTCAATTTTAGTTACAATGAATTGTTTGAGTTGAAGAAATCAACATTCATCCTTCTACATAAATGTTCTTTCATCATACGACATATTTGTAGTGTGAACATTTGACATTTTCCACAAATGTCATAGCGAAATAACCCTCATTTTATGTGAGTAATTTCACATGCATCATCAATGTTGGAGTAAGGAGACATTAAGCATCTAGCATACCAGCCCTTGATGACCAAAGTTATCCACGTCTGTACGTACTTGAGTCTGGCGGCGAGCATCTCTGCAATGCTATTTTTAGTTTTAGGGTTCGAATCTGGGCACCGAATTTAAGTTTCTATATTTTCTTTGTGTGTCTGTAGATTCTCTTTGATTGATCTTCCCCAAGTTCTAAAAACATGCTTCAGGGGTCACCGACTCCGTTCTTCAACGGCCCTTCGCATGCGGGTTATTAATGCTTCCTCTGTTCTCCATGTCCACAAAACATGATTTTCAGCATGTTGTTTTGCTTTTTGCTCTTTTTAGAGACTGCCTCTATTTGTGCCTCCTGAACAGCGGGACCAGTTTTGTGGCCGGTTTTGCCATCTTTTCGGTTCTCGGATTCATGGCTTATGAACAGAACACAGAAATATCCAAAGTAGCGGAATCGGGTAAGATGACACACATTGTACCTGTGAGTGAATGCGGTAACAGCGGATGCTGTTACGTCGACACTCAAACAAAAGGACTGTTTTTTTTCCCCGCAGGTCCCGGCCTGGCTTTTATCGCTTACCCGCGAGCCGTGGCTATGATGCCGTTTCCACAGATTTGGGCCATTTTCTTTTTCATCATGATTATCCTCCTTGGATTGGACAGTCAGGTTGGGCACTTTTTCATTGCTAGTCACATATGCTAATGGGGTGATAAGAACAAACCCAGGTCAGATTTGGTGCATTTAAATCTCAACAATAAGCGTATTGTCATTAAAAACCTTAAATACCTCACTTATAATGATAATCAATCAAGTTTAATTGTTTTTGTAAAAGCATAACTTTTGTGTTTGAACTCATTTGTTTTGCAAGTGAACCTAACATCAGCATGTGCATCAGGGCCGAGTGGTCTGGGGACATCAGTTGTGAACAGATCAAAGAAATCATCAAAGTGTCTGCAAATGTGAACATTAAGTAACCTAAAATTTCTCTCCTTCAGTTTGTTGGTCTGGAAGCACTTGCAACTGCTATTTGTGACCTGAAACCTTCCTTCTTCCACGTCGGCCATAGACGCAAACTACTTCTCCTGCTTATCAGTATCGTCTGTTTCTTCGTCGGCCTGACAATGGTCACTGAAGTAAGGCTAAATTACGCTTCCTCCAAACAGTTCATGTATCCTGAGATGTGTTTATTCTAAAGGTGATTCTTCTTTCATGCATAGGGAGGATTGTACATCTTTCAGGTGTTTGACTATTACGCCTGCAGCGGGATGACTCTGCTTCTCTTTGCCATACTTCAGTCCGTGTGTATTGGATGGGTTTATGGTCTGTAGATTTCACGTTTCAATAGCTCTTGCACTCTTCATTCAAACTTGCTCACCATCCCTTCGCCATGTGATCACAGGAGCAGACCGTTTCTATGGCAACATCGAGAACATGATTGGATACCGGCCTTTACCAATAATTAAACACCTCTTGAAATATGTCACCCCGGTAATCTGCATGGTGAGTAAACATTCAATCTGACATGCAGGCTCTACTTCAGGAAATAATAGTTGACTCAGTTGAAGATTAACTTTATTGTCATTCCACCGACCTTTATTTGAAGATAGTTGATGAAAACAGCCTGCTGTAGTTTGGCATGTTTTGAGATGCAATGATTTTGCTCGACGGGTTGAAAATAATGTCTCCAGGTGATATTGTTTTCTTGACGTTTTTTCCTCTGTTATCTTCCAAAACAGTCACAATATTCAGTTAGCAACCATTGTCAACCTCCTCACCTCCACTGAAATAAAACATATGCAAAAACAATGTACCCAATACAAATTGCTTACACTTTTGATAAACATTAGTCATTAACGTTATATTTGATTGAATTAAATCTGATCCCATGTGTCAGAAATATGATTCCTGCTCACCCCGAAAGAAAAACCTGCCACAAAAATTTGAAAGAGAAAAGCTAAATTTAAATTAGATGACAACTAATTGAAACCCAATCTGAAGCAACTCCGCTGACTGTAGCCAAATACTGGTGTGCACTTGCCTCAACTGTTTCAAAATGGTCTTACTCAATCATAAACTATTCTCAGCAAAAGTGTACCCTTTTTAAAATAGATATGACGAGTTTAACTATAACAATATTAAATAAATAAATTAAAACATTGAGTGTCACGAATTATTCACTCCCTTGCTAAATGAAAACCATGAGCAGTAACAGTTCATGAATTAATAGCTTGGAATACACGAACTAGACGATAGCACCGTCTAGAGGAAGATGGCAGTATAAATGAAATATACCGGAAAATCTTTCAAGGTGGAAAGTACTGTATCCTTTCTTTGTAGTCCTTAATAGTAAATGCTACTAGCTAACAGTTCCAGTTTCTGTGTTTAGCCACCTGGTTAGCTATGTGTTAAAAGGACAATTCATGAATATTTGTCACATTTTAACAAACATTTAGGTTTATCTGTATATCAATTCACTTCATGGTTCCATGTTGAAACAACAGCCATGATGGAGCCAATGTATGTTCAGTGAAAGATGTTCTATGCTCGCAAATTTTTTTTCAGGGAACATTTATCTTCTCCTTGGTCAAATACAAACCTCTGAAGTTCAACAACACCATTGAATATCCGTGGTGGGGTTATGCTCTGGGCTGGTTTTTCACTCTGTCTTCCACACTTAACGTTCCCATATGGATGGTGTATAGCCTGATTACCACTCCCGGGACACTTCGTCAGGTAAAATTTTGTTTTCAATTCTGTTAATTGTAAACCAGTTCACGAATTCTGTCCCCACAAAATGTTTTTCACATATTAGTAAACAGTCAACATTCTGTCTTTCTAGCGGGTCACTATCCTTTGCACTCCGTCTGAAGATCTTCTGTCGCCAAAATCAGAAGACAAAGTACTTGACCTGCTCCACCTGACTATCAAATCAGACGTTGGATTGTAAAAACGTGCGTGTCCGTAGAACCTATGATTGGATTGGATTGGATTGGATTAGCCTTTATTAGATGCACAACTTTAAATAGCTTTGCAAAACCAAAGATGACATTCACAAACTGGTTTTCTCCTTTGGAGCCAAGATACATACAGCATGGAGTCATTGTTTGTCCATTCCTATCTTCCAATATTTGGTAGTTTACTGAAAGGGAATTTTTAAGCAAGCGGCTTGTATAGTTTTGCCAAAAGCAATTGCAAGAATGAAAATGTGGTGCCTTTCGACCGTTTGGACTTTGATATTGTAAAATTATTTATGCTTTAGTACCGAGGTCAAGAACGCATAGAACTTGGCTTGGGGTCCAATAATCACAAATCTATTTTTATTTTATAAAAAAAAAAAAATCTTTAAAAGTCAAATAATGAACATAACTCTTTACTTCATTGAAGTATTTATGGGAAAAAAAGTGATAGAGATAAATTGTTTATCAGTACTGTCCATCCTTGAAAGTGGAATAAAACAAAAGTGCTCAGTCTTGATAAACAAATAAACCGTCTATATAAGTGCCTTCACCCAAAAAATACGGTCTCGAGTAGAGTCCGAACAATGCAAAAAAATCAAACAAAAGATCTAGTTGATCAGCAATAAAATGCGCCGTTGCGCTACTCCATCACAAAATGATACGCAACTAACACTCAATAACTGCTACAAGGTAATAAGTTGATTAAAGTTCAATCTTTTTATCTGAAAGTCTGCCAGCTAATGGGTTTCATATCATCTTTTATACAGATATGTGGTCAAAAACACTGAAGCGCTCCAACTACTGTCCAATTTGCACATGATCCAAATTCACAGGAAAAAAAATGCTGTTGTGAGACAGGATATATTTGTAACCATTAAATGGATTTTAAAGAAGTTATATTGTTACTTGATGGGATACTTGTAAGAGAATTAGGTAATTAAGATTGGTAAAAAAAAAAGATGTCTGTATTACTACTAGAGTGAAAGAAAGCCTTTAATCAGACTACATTTTAAAAAGTGGGGGAGGCAGTATTCTGGAGGATTACAATTTTAATGTAGGGAGAAGCCTGTTGTTAACTTGATCCTTGGCCACTTTCAAGTGAGCGCAGCAACGTTTTCGAGTTCACAGTGCAACGTGTGGATATATTGTCGACACACACTGGATCATGTGAATGTTTTTACAGATGTGCTATGACGTTACCACGTTTATTAACTCGTCTGTCTCACAGTTCTGAAGTTCAGGGTTTGAACATTGGGTGCTCCATCTTCCTCCTTCATTCCTGCAAGATGAATATATCTAAATATAGATTTGTTGGGATTTCATTTTTCTCGCCTTCACTCGTGCATTTTGTACTCACTTATGCAAAAGTAACTAAAAGTAATCATGTTAATGTACTTTAGATTATTTGGATTACATTACTGTCTATACATGATCACCTGGGATTGGAATACTTTCTTTGAAGTAATCCTCCCAATCCTGATTGTTATAGTCTTGTTACTGTCCATTTTTTTAATAAAACTAGCATTGTTTTACTGGTTTGCTTGGAATGTTATAACTGTGTCATTTTTTTACATGCCATTTAATTGAAATGTATGATCTTTGTATGACACCATTGTGCTGTGATTAAAAACAAATACATCAGAAGGCTGGATAAAAGCATAGCTTATCGTATTTTTTTTGTATCAGATATGATATGAATTGATGCATTTAACTGACAGTGTTACTCACGTTGACAATATGTGATGGAAAATATTTTGTAAAATTATATTCAGTTGATTGATTTGAAATAAACGCAGCCTCTGTGAAGCGGTTGGCCATGAACCTCACTCACCCTGATATCTCTTTTGTTTATGTACACACACACACACGCACACGCACGCACACACACACATGTGTGTGCAAGATGTATATGATATAACAAAATTTCAAATGCTCGTTTGTAATAAATATCAGGCATTGTAAGCAGTTTTTCTGAACAAATCCATCATTACAATATTTAAAGAGACAATTTTCTTGATTTCTTGATATTGTTTCACTGTTATAACTATACACTCCAAGGGAAATAATAGTGAAAGATATTTAAAATATTGCCTAACAGTCAATGATGGTTTCAGTGTTGACGGTTAAGAGAATGGAACAAGATGCGTTTGAAAAAAATTTGAAAAAAAAAAAAATCTACATTACAGAAACGTAACTAAGACTCCATTGTACTTTTGTCATTGAAACATCTTTGCCCATGCTTAAAGACAGATACAACTCTGAATATGCGAATGGTCATTTATTCTTTCTGAAGTGCAAAAAAATAAAATAAAATAAAAATACAAATAAAAAATAGAGACATAACACTCACATGAATGGTAATTTACATCATTTCTGCCTGGATTTCTTTTTGCCATAATGCCAGGTTCAAACATGAAACACAAGTGTGATGTTTACATGTAAACATTGTAGAGGGGAAAACCCGTAGCTTCCGTGAGGAATCAATTGGCAGAATGCTTCTTTTTGTGGAACATTGGATTATTGTTCACATTTTTTTGTGTGTTGTTGTTTCAATAGAATGTAAAAGAGACATCAAATCAAAGTCAGATTGATTTTTTTTACAATAGGAAAGGACTTCATGCTCACATTCACTGTACAAAATGATTACAGCCATTGCAATATATTTAGAAATTAATTAATATTACCAGTCAGTCACACAGCGATACGCAACATATTTAAGACAGCAAATATATTGTTTTTAATTATCAACAGACCAATGTTTATAAAACATCTCAAGGTCATTGATTGCCTGGTACTTTTCCAGACCTTTAGTCAAAAGTGCATCAGAGATTCCTATGAACACTCACACAATAAAAAAAGAGATCCATAAAGGTGCACTAGTTCCATGACAATGGCACTAAATAATTCCATTTTGATTTGATCTTATTATCAGAAATGGCTTTTTTACTGTATGTTACCTACTGGTAGTCAACATTTGTCTTGTTTATGTCTTTAATCAGTCAGTCAGTCTTACGTTATTAGACGTGCTCAAGAAACCTCATCTGAGGGCGCGTTACCGGTGCTTAACATTGAACCAGAAGAAACGAGGCCATTGTTGAAGTGTACACTCTCATCTTTTTAGCCAATGAGCATGATTTGCAAGTTAAAAGGACAACCGATACCATTTTTTTGTTTCCTAACTGATCTCAGAAAAACGTTTTATAGCATCTAAAATGCCCAAAACACACAGGCTGATATTTTTAGTCAAATGTAAAACACCAATAAAAATGACTTAAAGTGTCCCAAAACTGCTTCAAAATGACCTCGGAAATGGCGAGTTTCAGAAGGTCCCGCCCTCTTGTTCATGACGTCACGCCAGGGTACTCTTTCACAAGCTGCCTTGGTCCAGAATCAAAACAATGGCTTCAGAGAGTTCAGATTCGGAGAAGATGCTTTCTTGTTACTCATCCAGTTATGAATATAATTCAAATAGTTCTGAAGAGGAAAACATAAATGTTTGCAATCGATTAAAGAAGTACTTCCGTATCAATTGAGCCATCAGGACTCCAATGTAGCGTCCCAGAAAATGCACAAGATGGCGCCCAAGCTCCGTTGGAAATGGGTTGATTTGTCTGCTGGGAATTTGTGTCCACTTTTATGGTGTTACCGCAATTGGGTGCGACACACAACGATTCACCATCGCGTTATGTGTTTTTCCTTGTAATTTCGCCATCAGCACAGATCAACACGATGTTTTCAGACCAAACAAAGTACCCAAAATGCATTGTGTGTCGCTTTCTCGGTCAGGGGCGTTCCTGACGTGATGTCACGTCAGGCATCGTCATCAACTCGAAAAAAGACTTCCTGAATATTCAGCGCAAGTCTTTAAACGTGAAATATAGCTATATGCCATGGAATCTTTGTAAAATGCGCTCTCAGTAGAAGTCATTTGACAAATTGTGTCGGTTGTCCTTTAAATTCAGTGTTCATTCATTCAGTGTTCATTTCTTCAAAGTCATATCAAGATCTTTTTATCAGTCCCGGGGGTGCAACGTCATTCATCAGATGAAATTGTTTCGCATTTAGATCATTTTTTTTTTATCTTAATCATGCCCGAGTTAGAGTGGTGAATTTTCAAAGCCAGTGCAATTCAAATTTATGCAGCCTATTCATCCCTCGGTCAGTTTGGGTAGGGAATGTTTATTTTATTCAACATTGATATAAGTATGCACCTATTTTTTTTTTTTTTTTTTTTTGATGAATGAATGAACCTTTCTAGCATCCTTTTCAAGTATTTTTTCAGTAGTTTGCATAAAGTTTAGATATATGTAAAATCTGGTGAATTAATTAAACTGTTCACTGTGGTGACTGACAAGCCATGTGCATTTCTCCATTAAGAGGTAATTGGATACATACAGGTATCTTGATATATGGTTGATGATATGATTTGAGGATGATGGATATCAAAGCGGAATTCGATTAGATTCACTGGCTTTTTTTTTCATCAAAACCAATTTTCCAATTCAAAACGTTTTTTGTTTTCTAGCACAGGCCAAATATGTTTGGAAAAATTCAGATGACAGTTTACTCGATTTACTATCTCTTGTTTGTGCTTATTTCACATTAATGTTACATGAATTAGGAATAAGGCGATGCATAATTCAATATTTTAGATGATACAAATAATGTATCAATTTTCGTGAACAAATTTTGCAGAGAAGAACACTATTCACTGTTTCATTAATAAAAAATGTCTGTTACCCTAAGAACAAAATGCATTTAGATTCAAGTCTTAGTCCAAAAACAGCCAATGTTGACATGGTCCATCAGACCCTGGAAATCCATGTTTGAAAATGTGAACATACACCGATGAGGGATATCTCATCCCATCTTCGGAGCCATACAACTCACTCATGTTAGTATTTGAAAAACAGGCCAAGATGAAATGTCCTGCAGTAGCCACTCACAGGTGTGTCTTTGGAGTTATGCTCTCCCATGAAAGAGTGTGTGTCCTCTGATTTGGAAAGGAGTTGATGGCGTGGAGGTTTTGAAGTTCCGCTTCTATCGACAGACATCACTGGCACGAAAGGCGGTCTTGACTCCGCCGCCGTTTCATGCCAAGTTCATTGTTCATGCTGCTCCTCACGCTCTCGTCCCACTTCCTCTTTATCCTCCCATCCTGTTCCGATCAGATCAGACAACACATCAATTGGTTATTTTACCCAAAGATATTCATTGAAAGTATACTTTTCCTTTATATTCACAGCATAAAAAAAACATGTGCACGTAAAGATCAATAATGAAACATTTCAAAAAGGTCATATTGTAGAAAAAAAATAAAGTTATATTTATTTCGTGGTTTGTACTTTAAAGTTATTTTCCATTTAATTTCACCATTTTTTTTCAAAATCGCGGAATTTTCACATTGACCGTTCAAATATTAAGTAGAGACGAGCGGTGAGGCAGCAGCCGGCTGAGCCTCACCATGGATTGCGCAATGACTATGCTAACTGTGCTAGCTTGCTCTGCAGTGAGACCGCATTGCTGTCCCTCTGCATATCGCTGTTAAAGTGTTCAAACACTTTTAGTACATGAACTAAATTTCTATAGTTTAGCTGGTGTATATAATGTAGAGTCACTTTACATTATAAACACTGTACTACAGTGTTTATTTTATTTTATTTTATTTTTATCAAAACTGTGTGCATTGGTGAGGCACACAGTTCTCCTGCCTCATGACAGGGGGCGCTGGTGATTACAGAGATTCTTCTTGCACCTCCTCGGCTGGAGAATAATAGAATTAGTTAGAGCAAGCTACAGTAAACAGTTAGCAAGTTAAGTGCAACAATCCATTCATTTTTTCGTGTTGCAACACTAGAGGCCAGTATCATCATGGCCAAAGGTGAAGTTTGTGGTTTGCTGACATTGCTGCCTTAATTGCTTCTATAATAACGATGGAGTCAATCAAAATTAATTGTCATGATTTTTACAACGACATAATATTTTTAGACACCTCTTGTATTGGATCTCATTCAAGTGTGCCCGGTGTGGGTGTAAAAACAACATTGTTCCTCTTCCTGCGCTGACAAAACAATCCCTTCACAGACCTTGGTGTCCCGTTCTGCAAATTTCTGGAACATATTGGCATAAGTCTTCTTGTCCAGCTCGTGATATTCCTTCATTTTGCTTTGGCAGGTCGAAATCTGACGGCGAGCAGCTTGATTAGCAGGATTGACTTGCAGCACAAGTTGAAAATCTGCCAGGGCTAGGCTGAATTCGTTTCGGAGGAGACGGGCCTCGCCACGGCGATATAAGGCCTTCTCGTTGCTCGCGTCGACATTGATGACCTTGGATGCAATGACAAAAACAACGTACGAGGTAACTATTTGTGTATACACACATACGAAGTGCAAAATCAATTCCAATGCACAACTCAATCCACCTTGTTGCAGTTCTCCACGACCAGAGAGAAATCTTGAATGCGCAGGAAACATAGTGCTAAATTGAGGTGGGCCGACAAAAGAAAGTCATTAATCCTCTTCTGCTGCTCCAGGGCTTTACCGAATTCCATCTCAAGCCAGGAAACAATGCGCTGGTACTGGATGACAGCATGGTTGTAGTGTCCTGCCTAAATGACAAACGTTTTGAGTCGATGACATTATTCTATCTACGTTACAATAGAAAAGTGAGAATGTTCTACCTTATAATACTGATTTCCTTTATGCTTGATTTCTGAGGCCAATCTCAGCTTTTCATGCAAATCCATTTCCCAGGGTTCTTTGGCCTGGATGGAGCAAACCCAGACATTATAAAATTGCCTTGAAGGAAACGATAATACTACTTCCGTCTTGTAATTTGGTGGTGAAAGAAGTGATTGGCTCATGTTTACCCTTTTAAAATCTTTGAGCGTAACTTCGTATATAATGTCTTTGTCAGGCCCAATTTCAAATTCCGGTTTTCCTTTGCGTCCAAAGCCATACCTGCAACAGAGCGGGGAATCTCGGTTTTTAAATGTGATAGTGTAAAGATTATGATATTTCTTTCAGGGTACATTTTTAAACGTGTTTTTATTATTGTAAGCATGTGTTTAAAAACCTTTTAAAAAATGCTATAAAAATATGCCTTGGAAATATTGAGAAAAAGGGATCTTTCACTTGATATAGGAGTGATCTTGATTGTAATCTTTGCAATGGAACAGATTTATTGTAAGTTGTTTTATTTGTATATGAATAATGATATTAACTCATTCACTCCCAGACATGTGCAAAAATGTGTTCACTCCAGTGCCAGGGTTTTTGACATTTTCACTCAAATTGCAGGACCGACATAACATTGAGTTTTAGGACTACATAAACATTCAATGCAGCGTAAGAAAACGTGGACTCTCTTCTTTCATCAGAAAAAAAGAGTTATTTACTAAATTATATCGGTCTTGAGTTATATGAGCTTGAAATGAGGGCGGCTGTCCAAAATACAATGCAATACATACATATTGGTTTATATAGCGCTTTAACAACCGAAGCTGCAACAAAGCGTGAACATGGAAAAAGTGAAATACTGCCTCCTCATGGATTGGAAAAAACATTGCCAGGGGTCCGGCTAGCACTTTATCGGCACCCCCAGGAAGAAAACCCAAAATCCGAACAAATTCAGGAATGGCGCTCCACGTCTTATTTTCAATTCCAGAATAAATGGAAATGAATGAGCTAAACAGGCAAAATAACTTACTTTGATGATAAGTAGAGTATACAACATTCGCCTTTCTGTATCTTGTCCATGGCACGGTCCACGCCCAGAGGAACACCTTTATCCTCTGACTCACTGACAACAAAGCTGACGTCCCTGATGTCAAACAGTCGACTGTCGCAGCTTCCCTCCAGATGCACTGAAGGGTAACACAACACAGATTCCAATGTAGTGTTTCGTAATGTAATCAAAATTATAAAGGGTGCAAAATGGATTATCCGTGGAGGGACATTACCATCTACGACTGAACCATCATTGGGATTCAAGTAGCTATCCCCTTTGACCTTTATTCTTCGTATGATGCCACCATCATCTGTAAGCGTCTCACCTAATTCGAACTTGAGCAATTCTATCTGTTTGAATAAACACACATGCACACAATTTAGTTTTTTGTTTCGAACAAATGCTGTTTTGAGAGGTGCAATTGGAGAAAGAAAAAAATAAAATGCAGCAGTGCTCAAGGGAAGGTTTAGTGTGGGAGGTGAAAATACATAACAAAAAAAAACATGTAGGAGTTCCCACGAAAGAACATTTGGTGATAGGTAGACACTTTTCTGAAAATGGTAAGACAGTATTTAGCATTTTTATTTTTCCTCCAAATGTAATCAAGAGAGGAGTTGGCAGTTATTATTATTATTATTATTATTATTATTATTATTATTATTATTATTATTATTATTATTTTATAGGATTGGATGTACCTTTATTCGTCTCACCGTGGAGAAATTTACATTTCGCGGCAGCAAAGTTATGAAATGAAGAAAGAGAAAAGGAAAGAAAGAAGTAGAAAAACTAAATACATGAGCTGCTGGAAAGGCAGCCACTCTCACGGCGCCAAAAACACCAAAAAACTTAATAAATAATATGACAACACAAAGACATAGAGTCGTTCACTCTTCAGCACTTGCTGTACCATCTTTGTGACATGAAGCAGTTGTAAATGAAAGAGGAGATGATCAAAGCATCCTTTTTCAGCAGTGGATCAGGGGACGTCATGGTGGAATGTGCATTATTATTATTATTATTATTATTATTATTATTATTATTATTATTATTATTATTATTAAAACAATACACAGATGAGTGAAATAATTTGTGGGAAAAAAATAACCACTGTTTAACCCATTTGTACCCTAATTTGATTCTTCATAAAACACTATCACTCAAGAAAAATAATCAGTCAATCATTCACCAAGAACTTGCTATTTCCATATTGATTCTTTCTTTCTTTTTGTTTCCAAAAAATTCTAATGATATCACTACAAATGGATTTCCATAATTTAATAAATCACATACACAGATGGCACGACACTATGGTTTTTCATCCAAAAATGCTTTGTCCTTGTTAGTGAAGACTTGGTCGAGAGAAAAAAAACAGTGGTTCAATCCAAAAAAGAACAAACAAACCGAAACAGCAAGGGGACCTCAGAGGATTCAGAAGCAAGGCGGAATTAGAAACATTTCAGGAGTAAATTCATCACCACTTCTTGAGTTTTTATTCAGTATACATCCTCAAAAAAATAAAACAAACTAACACCATTCAGGAATATAACTACACCATTACAAATAAGTCAACGTGCTACAAACATGGAGGACTATGGCTGCTCTGTATAGTGACAGTCGCTTAGCGGAATCTGTGCGCTATTTTCAAGGCCAGAAACTGAATGGCGACATTTTGTACCTACCTCAAAAAGCACTGAGGAGTTTGGAGGAATTTTGTCTGGATTTCCAGCGCAGCCATAAGCATACTCTGGTTTACACAGCAAAGTGCACACCTCTCCTCTTTGCATGGATAACACGCCGATATCCCATGCTTTGAGGACTTGTCCTGTTTGTATACAAGAAAAAGATGTTTACAAGTTATAGGTCATACATTTATTCGTATTGAAATAAGCTATTTAAAACTTACAGTCATACTGAAAGGGAACGGTCAAAACAGCGGTTGGTTTTACGCACTGCCATTTTGTGATGAATCAGGTTGACCAAACCATTGGATTCAAGTTGGTTCGCAAAGGGAAATGGTATAACTAGCTGTAGCATTTAGCTTCGTGATTAACACACACAGTCAGAAGATATTGGCTCCCCCAACACTGTGGTGAAAGCAAGCATTCACTTGGAGGTGTGTATGCAAATAACTGGATGTTTTTGTTTGTTTTTTGGGGGGGAGGGTGGGTTGATAGAAATTGGGTGTGGGGGTGTTCTACTGACAGAAATCTAATTGTGTTGTCTTTTAGTGGAGAGATGTACATCACAGTCTCTCTTTCTCTCTCTGTTTCTCTCTATCCCGCGCTCCATTCCCCCTCTCTCTTTTCCCCTCCCTAATCCCACCCATCTCTCCCTCTCTGTGCCTCTCTACCTCCATCCTTCCCTCCCTATATCCCTCGCTCTCCGCCTCTCTCAATTCCCCCTGTTTCTCTGTCACGCTCTCTTTTGTTGACTCTCTCTCTCTCCCCCCTTCCTTCCTTTCCTCCCCCTTCACTCTCTCATCTCTCCCCTCCCTCTCTCTCTCCTCCGCCCTCTCTCCCTCCCTCTGTCCATCTCATTCTCTCTCGCGCTTTCTCTTTGTCTCCATCTCTCTCCCTATCTCTCTCTCTCCTCTTTCTCCTCTCTTTCTCCCTCTTCCACTCCCTCGCCCGCTCTCTCTTTCTCCCCCCCCCCCACCCTTCCTCCCTTCTTCCCTCCCCCCTCACTCTCTCTATTTCTCTCGCTCTCTCTCCCCCCCGTCTTTCCCTCCCTCCCTCTTTCTCTTTGTCTCTTTCTCTCTCTCTCTCTCTCTCTCTCCTCTCTATCCCACTCCCTCCTGCTCTCTCTTTCTCTCACTTTCTCTCCCTCTCCCCTCTCTCTCTGAGTCTTCTTTTCTCTTGGCTTTTCCCTTCAGGGTTACCACAGCGAATCAGTGTCCTCCATCTTCGGAGGGGTGTGTACATAATATTGAAAAAAGCCACATTTCAAGTCCCGACTGGTTCAATCAGGTTACAAAATGACACTGACAAATTCATTGCATCATACCCTCTTGAACTGAACTATATCTAATCAATTCATAATCCCACTCAGTTGAACCAAATCGCTTAATTTGAAAATAAACAAGATATGTATCTCATCGTGTTTTATTGGAGGGATGCACATCCTTTATGGAAGCTTTCAGATGGGAAATTGCATGTGAATGGCGTGATGCTTCCATAATAAATCATTATACCCATCCCTAGTGATCATGGCAACCACAGAGATGTCTTCTCAGAAAACCAGCCTAATTCAACGCTCTCCTCAAGGCAAGAAAAATGTTGATCTCAATCAAGTGTTCTATTTGCATGCTGTAAAGAAAGAGCGATGAGTCACCTACCCTTGCCAACGTTGAACGAAAAGGACTCCTTACGATCCCGGCTACAGTCAAACTTCTTCCCAGTGAGGAGACTTCCAGTGTAATGGATCGTCACTCTATCCCCAATCATTGGGCGCTCTCCGTCTCGCCCATGACGTTTGAAAACCTTCAAGCAGCAACATGGTTAAGAAATTGAAGTAAAATGTTTAAAAAGCCTCAGCCATGTAACAGAAAAGTGGCCAAAACCAATCCCATACAACAAAAGATGACAATTGTACCTTGATTATTCCCTGGTCTTTTTTTGGCGTGACATCAATGCCTTTTGCAGCAAACACAGCAGCATTCGATGCCCCGTCCATAGAAAGATCCCTATCAGTTGTCATTGTCTTCTTCTGGGCATTCCCGTGACACTGGGGCACAATCCACAAACAGATTTTGTTTTTAAAAAACATATCACATTTATCAAGCTGTGCTTGATTTTTCACTCATTCATGCTAATGCTAATGCTAATCGAAATATGTACTTCTTCCTCTTTTGTACGGCGTGACTGACAACTATTCAAAGACATGGCCGGCAGACATTTTATGATATTACCACTTTCATTTGGACTGTAGGTGTGAGAGCCTTTATCCAGTTTAGTTGTGTTTAGTTTTTTTTTCCGATTAACACTGTAGTGGTATTGACAATAGAACCACTGCTGTCGTCATTGTGTTTACTGAACACATGAAACAACCTGCATGATGACAACAATAAATATCTGCTGCCTGTGACATACCGCAGAATTTGCTTTTAAAAAAATACAAATATGTGCAAAATATGTGGCGGTGCTAATAAAAAGCTGTGATAAGCATAACAATGGGATACATTTCTGATGGATCGTGTCATTCAGAATTGAGGCTGCGTTTTGTTTTTTCATGTTTCAATGCCTCACAAATGTCCGTGTGTGTGTGTGTGTGTGTGTGTGTGTGTGTGTGTGTGCGTGTGTTCACGGTCACAAAACGTATACCAGAGTGAATATGGTAGGGACCATATGCAAACTGTGTGTACTCAAAACTATAGCGAAAAATTTGCATACTTTGAAAGAAATGGGCATGCACATTTCTTTTGGCCAGAGTCATGAAGTTGCGCAAATCATACCTTAACTTTGTGAAGTCAACACATGCACAGGCCTGAATTTTACTCTCTGAGCCAACTATTTGCATCTAAAAAAACACAGTCCTCACCTAGCCACCATAGTCAAATCCTAAAAAGCGACAGCTAATTTTGCTTTATTAGTCCAAAAATTAATCTTCACCTCCGTGTGTTTCTTAATTAGCTTTGTGTTAACGAAACAGACCTAAAACTTGATCTTCAAATACTGCTGCTTGTCACTTTAACTCATTCACTGCCATTCACTGCCAAAATGTGTCCACTGCAGTGCCAGGGTTTTTGTCATTGTCACTTGAATTCCAAGATCCATATAATATTGAGTTTTAGGACTATATCAGCATTAAATGCACTGTAAAAAAACCTTAGACTATCTTCTTTCATCATAAAAAAATGTTAATTCCTAAATTATATGGATCTAACCCAGGTTTAGAACCACTGTGTTGTCTTCAACCAGTGATCATTTTAGCTCTGCTTGATAATTTGCATTGTCGTTGGATGGTAGTACCGCTCAACTTTACATTATGGAATGTCTTCCCATACTTATTTGTCATGTCCTTGTTTATCGTAGTTGTTTGTTATTGATGATACATGGGAAGCCCGTAGTACTGGAAACAAATTCCTTGCTTGTTTGACATTCTTGACCAATAAAGACGATTATGATTCATTATATCATCATTATTTCAAGACACATAGACTTTGTGCATACATGTTAAGTCTCACGATTTGGTCGGGAGACTCCCGATTTTGACCACAATACTCACTTTATAAAGCACCTATGGACACAATACAGACAGTTCATTTGTCAGATGAAACAAAAGAAAATGTAACGAACAGAATATGTTTATACTAATTGAATGGCTAAATAAACAATGAAATTATTTTTGTGTTTTATTTACTTCTAATTTACAGTTTTGTAACACTCACATTATTTTTACACACACCAGAGTCGCAAGTACGAAAATCTCCCTATTCATGATTTCTGAAACTTAACATGTACGTTTGTGATCATTTAGTTTAGTGGGTTGCCATGAGATTTTTCAAATGTAAAAGGTATGCATTAAAGGTAAAAGGGATGCGTTGGGAAACAATGGTTCTCATAACATTCGTAGAAATGAGCTCACTGAAGTTAAAGGTTGCCATGGTGATAGCTGAAAAAGATGTGGATTTGTGTAAGTGTTGAGTTTAATGTTCACTGAAGGAGAAAATCAGGGAAATAATATTGCCATTTTTCTTCACACACCAAAAAAGAGACTTTGGTGGAAAGTGAAAGACCCGAAAGGCATACAGTGCTATAAACCTTTGTCTAGTGGGAAAAAAACAACTAAAGCTGTAGAGATGTCTTTTTTTTCTCATCCATGATGTAAAGACGTCCGATCACTTCAGGATTAACTCCACAACCGCCTTTTGCTTTTTTTTTTAATATACCTTTTCCACTTTCGTACCTGTAATAGCAGAGTGCAAGTGTCATATGATAAGCTCCATCTAGAAAATTGGCTGCTCGGTTCCAAGTGTGCAACATGGCGAAAGTCAACGTCAGGAATAAAAGATGTAGAACGGAATGTACGCTGTGAGCGTGATCCTGACCCAGTGGATTTGTCATCAAATTAGGAAGATTATATTTACATGTAATAAGCAATTGACTTTTTCCACTTGTTTTTTTTTAAGATGACGTGAATTTGACTTGTCACTGAGTTCCTTCCACACTAGTAGTTTTATTTTATTTTGGTTAAGTTACAGTGTATTTAAGCTATATTTAATCTGGTGACACAATTATATTTTTTTCCACCTGGAAATTTAGTGTTCATCCTTTTAAGGTCACAGCGCTTTCAAAAGCAAACGGAAACAAATTGGTCTTTGCGCATTCAAGGGTTCCAAGTCGATAAGTTCAAAACTACTTAGTTAGTCAGGAGAGGCCCTGTAAGAACATTGTGTGCTTTGGTAAAATGAGCTCGACCGAGGGAAGGAACAAAATAGCCTCAAGAGGAAGCGAGATGGAGACGTTTTGCGCTCCTATTTACTGGCAGCAGTTTTATGATGAGCAGAATGCTGACGATGTGATCAAACACCTCAATTACATTTGTGCCAATTCATATGGACATTAGAACTACATTCAAACTCTGTTTGGGCTCCTTTTATTCAAATGTCTGCACAAGGTGGACCATTTATCGTCATTTTATGTTGTTATTTTAAAACCTATTTTTTGAGAGATATGGCAGCAAACAAATTTATCTGTCAACCAATTGGACCTTCAGATTATGACAATGTCTGATCTGTGGTTTGTTCAAGAAATGTCAAAACTGCAGGTACTCCTTATACATGTATACAGCACATCACTTCTGTTTGTACGTTAGGTAAAGGACAATTCCTACCCCTGAAATAAACCCGATTCAATGCAACGGACTAAAATAATTATGTACCCATACGTGGATGTGTCATGTGTGCGTGCGTGTGTGTGTGTGTGTGTGTGTGTGTGTGTGTGTGTGTGTGTGTGAAATAGAAGTCGTTTTGTGATAAATGTGTACTCAACTGTCTTGTTACTTTTAAAAAACATCACAGAAAAAAGGGGCACTTGAGTAAAAGTAAATACATACATCGTGAAAGAAGCACAAGGACTGAGTCATTGGTAAGTAACTTCTTGTTTGTATTCAAATTAGCACATTAAACAGAAATAGTAAAGTGATATTCTATTTCAAAAGTTGTCCCTGGGTGCGAGTGCGGATGGACCTTAAAGCAATAAGTTAAATAAATAAATAAATAAATAAATAACTAAATAAATAAATAAATAAATAAATAAATAAATAAATGGATGTGTGGGGCGTGTGGGTCGATGGATGATGAATGAATGAAGTGACAGCTGTAAGCATATTTACACCCTTTGGCGGTCCCAATGATGATCATGTAGTTCTCTTGGTCAACAAGATTGGGGCCAGAGTTGAGGGAGCATTTGCTGACATGTTCAGTTGGGTCTTCTGCGGGTTAAAAAAAATATATATAAGCGAGAAAGTTGTGATGAGATTAACATGATAAATAGCACAATACGTAATAATACGTTTCAAAATTGTACAGATGACGGCTGAAGAAACCTTCTCATCGATGGACCACTCCTGTACGACAGAGCTTACACAGACGTAATAATACGTAATAAGTAAAGTGGTTAACCACCTCTCCCAGAACACACAATAATATATTTTGGCTGTTAAAAGAATAATTTGCACGTTTCAAGCAGCATGTGTGTGTGGTACTTGTCGAGCCATTCAAAATGAAATAAAGACTTACCTTCAAGATATGCAAGAGGGCCTCACCTGCATTTCCCAGCTTCTGCAAAGGTGCAACAGCTGATGGTAACAACCCTGGCAAAAACAGCATATTCAGATGTTGGGGGAGGAGAAGAAAAACTATTTGAACTATATCATGTTAGTCCTACATAAGCATGATTTGTGCCAAACAGCAATACAGACCATTACTGGATGAACTGCATTTTTTTATCAAGACATTACGACTTTCTTATGACAGTACAGTATATATAACCCGACTGCACTCAAATAAATACTGATATATTTATTCACAATGAATGTCTTTTGTGGTGGTTTTAAATTGATTTAGCAGTTTTCATAAGCTAGAGTGCCTGACAAAAGTCTTGCTGCTTATCCAAGTTGTAGGAACAACAAATAAGAACTTGACTTGGAGTTCATCAATTGGAATCACAAATGGCTTATATGAAAGGCAATGCACATTATATCAAAATAAAGTTTTGGACAGAAAGGTCAGATTTTGCTTGGACAAAAGTCTTGTCGCATACAAAAATAATGTAGAAATTATACATATATTTCATTTTGAATACACAAATATGCTACAATAACGTCAGAACATAAAGTCTTGATGCATTAGAAAAAGAATTCATATTGTGTATGGCTCTTGTGAGCTTGGAGGACTGCATACATACGTCTCGGCAAGGACTCAATTAATTTATTGATGAAGTCATCTGGAATGGCAAACAAAACAGTCTTGCAGGACTCCCAGAGTTCATCAAGATTCTTCGGTTTCATCTTCCAAGCTTTCTTCTTCATCTTACCCCAGACATGTTCAATAACATTCATGTCTGGTGACTGGGCTGGCCAATCCTGGAGCACCTTGACCTTCGCTTTCAGGAACTTTGATGTGGATGAGAAGGAGCACTGTTGCAGAATTTGCCCTCTCTTGCAGTTTGGAATGTAACGAGCAGCAAGAATTTCTTGATTCTTCATGCACACCCCCATACTGGATGTAACCCCAAACCATGATTTTTCCTCCACCAAACGACTGTTTTCTAGGTGAATCTTGGATCTAAAGAGTTTGATGTTTCTCTTTATTTGTAAGTAGGTTCGTTGTGAGATCTCCCAGGCAGGTGACATGCAGAGATTGATCATGGTGTGGAGTCGAGCAAGTCGTGCTGTCAAACTCTGTGCGATGCTGAGCAGGTGTCTGCGAGCTGCATGTGTCTGGGTCTGAGAATGTTCTTCTTGTTGCCAGTCAGCGAGTTTAGTGGCAGGGCAGCCTCGGCACAGTTCGGGATGAAGCGGCGGTAGAAATTTACCATCCCGAGGAATTGTTGTAATTGGGTTACCGTCTCGGGTGTGGGAAAGTCACGGATAGCCTGCACCTTGCCAGGTAGAGGACGTACTCCTTTGCCATCGACTAGGTGGCCGAGGAACTTGATCTTGGGTTGCCCAGAAACGCACTTGTCGGAGGTGACGACCAGGCCGTGCTCGTCCAGACGCTTGAAGACCGTTTTCAGGTGCTGCAGGTGCTCCTCTTGGGAGTCGCTGGCGATGAGGATGTCGTCGATGTAGGCACAGCAGAAGTCAAGACCGCGGAGGACAGAGTCGATGAAGCATTGAAAAGTCTGAGAGGCGTTCCGGAGGCCGAATGGCATGCGCAAGAACTCCAACGAGCCAAATGGGGTGGTGACGGCCGTCTTCGACACATCCTCTTTCGCGACAGGGATGTGGTGGTAGGCTCTTACCAGATCGACGGTGGAGAACACTGTTTGTCCGTGGAGGAAGGACACGCAGTCGTGGATGTGAGGAAGAGGGTAGCGGTCAGGAACTGTGACAAAATTCAGCGCACGGTAGTCACCGCGGGGACGCCAGTCGCCCACCTTCGCCATGGGGACCATGTGCAGCAGGGAGGCCCATTTACTGTCCGATGGACGGATAATACCGAGCTGAAGCATGTGGTTGAATTCGGCTTCAGCAATCCGTTGTTTCACTGGGGCAAGGCGGCGAAAGCGTTGAAACTTCGCGGGACCAGCGGTCACCATGTGGTGAACAATGACGGGGGCAGGTAGGGTCGTCCGACTGGTGTTGGTTAGGTCGGTTGCGGCTTGGGCTGCACTCTCGAATGGTGATTACGGCAGCGTTCTCGACTGTGGCTGTATTCCCGGATTTCGGTTCGCAGGGCACGCATCTCGTCGATGAGCAGTTGGAGAGCATCAGTCGAGGGCCCTGGCGTCGGAGGAAGCTGCATGGCAGAAACGGTAGGCTGCCGCGCGTACGCCTCTGCAACTTTGTCGGCGAGGGCGACCAACTCCTGCAAGGTGGAGTCAGGTGGTGTTGTTGCCAGGACTGCTTGGATCATCGGGGGCAGCTTCTCTATGAAGATGTTCCGCAGGAAAAAACGAGCCGGATGCGCTCAGAAGAGCCGTTAGGAGGTGAGCCGTTCTGGGAGGTGCACACGTCTGCAGCTCCGGGTCGTTCGGCCACACGGAAAGGCCAGGTACGAAGAAGGTCGATCACCAGACATGGGGGGCATTGACATTTGAGTCAGTCGATGGAGACTGTATCCTCGCGGCCGTTGATTTGAATCCAGAACGTCTTCTCACCACGGGAGAGGACGGAATACGGGCCAACGTAAGGGGGCTGGAGGGGCTTGCGCACCCGATCACACCGCATGAAGACATGCGTACATGTCTGGAGTGCGGGATCCACCTGCGTCGGTCGGTACGATGTTCGCGGCGGCCAGGGCCGCAGAGCCAGCGCAAACTGCCGGAGGCGGGTGAGCAGATCATTGACGTCGATAGTCGTTGCGTCGGTCAGGTTGAGCAGCTCACCAGGCAGTTGTAAACTGGCGCCATATACCAGCTCCGCTGGAGTCGAGTTGATGTCGGGTTTTAGCGTGGAGCGGATGCCCAGCAACACTGGAGGCAGGTTATCCACCCAGTGTTCGGCATTGTCGGAAGACATCAGGGAGGCCTTCAGTTGGTGATGGAAGCGCTCAACCATGCCGTTCGCAGCTGGGTGGTAGGCCGTCGTCCGGTGTCTTTCATATCCCAGAAACTTGCACAGCTTGCCAAATAGTGCAGACTCGAACTGGGCTCCACGATCGGTGGTGATGGACTTCAGTGATCCAAAGCGGGCGACCCAGTGTTGGAGGAAGGCACCGACAACAGCTTCGAACCCGCAGTCGGACAAGGGAAGGGCTTCGCACCATCGGGTGAAACGGTCAATGCAAGTCAACAAGTACCGGAAGCCACGGGAGGGGGGAAGGAGTCCGACAAGATCTATGTGGACTTGACTGAACCGGCCGTTCGGCGTGTCAAAAATTCCCACGGGTGACTTCGTATGGCGCTGGTCCTTTGAGCGTTGGCATCGTAGACAGCCGCGCACCCAGTCTCGCGCATCCCTCTGCAGTCCTTTCCAGGAAAACCTTTTCGCCAGCAACTTGGTCGTACCACAAATTCCAGGATGAGAGAGACTGTGCAGAGAGTTGAACACCTTTCGCCGGAAGGAGTCTGGAACCAGTGGTCGAGGGACGCCGTCGGACTGGACGTACAGGATCGTGCAGCCAGAGTTAGGGAGAGGGACAGCGATGATGTTGGGGTCGTTGGCATGGTCGGTCAGACCTTCTCGTACCTGGGCTGCTGCCATCTCGTCGTAGTCAAGACCGTCTGGGAACTGGATCTCGTTGATCTCACCCCAAGAAAGGGCGTCTGCGACCTCGTTTTGAGCCCCCTGGACGTGGCGAAACTCAAGGTCAAATTGCGAGAGGTAGTCCAAGTGCCAAACTTCTCGCTCCAGGTACTTCGTCGATGCCGAGGGGATGGCGGAGAGGAGTGGCTTGTGGTCGGTAAAGATGATGACACGGCCACCCTCGATGAAGTGCCGGAAGTGCTTCACGCTAAGGTAGACGCCAAGAAGTTCCCGGCCAAAGGTGGAGTACCGGCGTTCGGCCGGCTGGAGGGCCTTGGACAAGAAGGCGATGGGTCGAGAGTCACCATTAAAGCCGTCGTGGAGAACCGCACCGATTGCAACCGTGGAGGCGTCAACCATGAGAGACAACTGACCATCGGGGCTTGGGTGAGCTAGGAGTGTTGCATAGGAAACGAGATCCTTCAGCCGTTGAAAAGCCTTTAATTGCTCGGAGAGGTCGACAGCAATGTTCTTCTTCTTGTTGCCAGTCAGCGAGTTTAGTGGCAGGGCAGCCTCGGCACAGTTCGGGATGAAGCGGCGGTAGAAGTTTACCATCCCGAGGAATCGTTGTAATTGGGTTACCGTCTCGGGTGTGGGAAAGTCACGGATAGCCTGCACCTTGCCAACTAGAGGGCCTACTCCTTTGCCATCGACTAGGTGGCCAAGGAACTTGATCTTGGGTTGCCCAGAAACACACTTGTCGGAGTTGACAACCAGGCCGTGCTCGTCCAGACGCTTGAAGACCATTTCCAGGTGCTGCAGGTGCTCCTCTTGGGAGTCGCTGGCGATGAGGATGTCGTCGATGTAGGCACAGCAGAAGGCCGGAGGCCAAATGGCATGCGCAGGAACTCAAACGAGCCAAATGGGGTAGTGACGGCCGTCTTCGACACATCCACTTTCGCGACAGGGATCTGGTGGTAGGCTCTTACCAGATCGACGGTGGAGAACACTGTTTGTCCGTGGAGGACGGACACGCAGTTGTGGATGTGAGGAAGAGGGTAGCGGTCAGGAACTGTGACAAAATTCAGCGCACGGTAGTCACCGCGGGGACGCCAGTCGCCCACCTTCGCCATGGGGACCATGTGCAGCGGGGATGCCTATCTACTGTCCGATGGACGGATAATACCGAGCTGAAGCATGTGGTTGAATTCGGCTTCGGCAATCCGTTGTTTCGCCGGGGCAAGGCGGCGAAAGCGTTGAAACTTCGCGGGATCAGCAGTAACAATGTGGTGAACAACGTCGGGGGCAGGTAGGGTCGTCCGACTGGGGTTGGTCAGGTCGGTTGCGGCTTGGGCTGCGCTCTCGAATGGGGCCGCGTCCGTGATTACGGCGGCGTTCTCGACTGTGGCTGCGTTCCCGGATTTCGGTTCGCGGGGCACGGATCTCGTCGATGAGCAGTTGGAGAGCATCAGTCGAGGGCCCTGGCGTCGGAAGAAGCTGCATGGCAGAAACGGTAGGCTGCCCCGCGTACGCCTCCACAACTTTGTCGGCGAGGGCGGCCAACTCCTGCAAGGTGGAGTCGGGTGGGTTATTGCCAGGACTGCTTGGATCATCGGGGACAGCTTCTCTATGAAGACAGGAAACTCTGGTCCTTGATGCTGTTGCCCGCCACCGTCTCGAGGCATTGCAGGAGCTGGGAGGGCCGGCTGTCTCCCAGCTCGACGTCATGCCTCAAGGCTGTGTACCTCATGTGTTTCATGAGGGTGGTGTGCCTCAGGATTTCCTGTTTCAGGGCCGCGTAAGGATTCTCGGCCGGAGGGTCAAAGATGACTCGGCCCACACGACCAGCCAACTCCGGAGTGAGGGCTGCGACCACATAGTGGAATTTGCTGGTCTCCTGGGTGATGGCACGGTTGACGAATTGGGAGTCAACCACTTGGAACTCCAGAGCTCCATGTCATCGTGCCTGGGGTGGAAGGGGGGGGGGTTTGAGGGAGACGGCGGAAATCTGGTCTCTTTCCATTAGGAGAGTTGATTGGGCTGAGGAGGAGAAGAAAAAAAATCCTCCTGGCTGGCTCGCCAATAAAGATGTTTCTCTTTATTTGTAAGTAGGTTTGTTGTCAGATCTCCCAATCTCCCAGGCAGGTGACACGCAGAACTTGATCGTGGCGTGGAGTCGAGCAAGTTGTGCTGTGAAACTCCGTGTGATGCTGAGCAGGTCTCTGCGAGCTGCGTGTCTGTCTGGGTCTGAGTCCGAGATGAGTCTGATTCTCTCTGTCCCGCAACGGCTACTTTTATATAATTTTCAAGCGTGTGACATGTGTCAGGCTGAGACGCACTTCAAGGAGACCAAGGGCTTGAAAGACATCAAAGCCGCGGTGCGCACCGGTGACGCCACAGGTCCATGTGGGTTCCAACAGGTCTTCTGCAGTATTTGCGGCGATTGGGATGCAGTTCAATGGACGATTCATCAGAAAAATCAACCTTCTGCTACTTTTCCACTGTCCATCGTTTCTGCAAGCTGTGGGCTTGAGCAAATGCAACACGATTGTTTCGTTGTCTTCTGTTTAATGCTAGTTTCTGAGCACAAACTAGGCCATAGAGACCACTGCGTGAGAGAAGTCCACAAACTGTCCTTGTAGATCAGGGGTGGGCAAACTTATTGACTGGCGGGCCATAATGGGTTCTAAAATTTGACAGAGGGGCCGGCCAGGCCAGGAGCATATGGAGGCAGTGTTTGGGCCGGATATACTAAAGCATTAAATGCAGTGTGTGCGAACCTCAGCACAGTAAGCACACTACAACCCAATTTATTAAATGTCTTTCTAACGTGGAAAATAGCCCTTAGCAGTTCAAACATTTGCCTCATGGAATATGCAAGATATGGCATTTACATACTATTTCGCGGATACCTGGAATATAAGGCCAGCAACTTTTCAGAGTTGTCTGCCCTGGTGTCCGCTAGCTTTTTGTCATGAGTCAGTTTTTACTATAATTTGGACAAGTTCGGTGGGCCGGATTAAAAATCCTGACGGGCCGTATGTGGCCCGCGGGCCGTCGTTTGCCAATGTCTGGTATAAGCCATAATAATCAAAATTCTCACAAATAAAACCTCAAAATATCTTGCAAATCATGTTATGAGTAAATAATATATTCATTTCACCTTTTAAATTGAATCACTTAAACGAATGAATGTTTTCACAAGATTCAAATTTTCTGAGTTTTACCTGTATATGATCAACTTCTCTGAAACAAGAATATGCGTCAAGGATCCTCAGTCTTGGGCTTGACCTTGCATATTTCTTGGAGTTTGATGTGGTCTTGTTGGCTCTCTGTAATTTGTGAAGCTAGAAAAAACCCCAAGCAACAAATTTAGCCATCAAAAGATGCAGTGTCACTGGCCGTTGTGTCAATTACTATTTGCCACTTAAATTTGCTCATGCAACATTGATACTAAGGCCTACATTATCCAGGAAATTTAATTCGTAAAAAAAGCTTCATTGTCAACAATCCACAACATTGTTCAATTATGCAACACTGTTCACAAACTATGTAACACAAGTAAATATTAGATTTAGATTTAAGGCTAGCGTTGGGCTGAAATCCTAAAGTCAAAACGTAACTAACATTCACGTCTATTAGACAAAAGTACTATTGCACTCGAAAATACTAAATGAAATCCAATACACCTCTCTATAAAGTGCTATTGTGTAGATAGATATGCATACACACTGCATAGATAATGATGTAACTGTTAATGCTAACGTTAGCTGAACACACGTTTTTAGCTTGCATGAACCTAATTTGAATGTCGAACTTAGCGTTACCTAATATAGCAACGCGGGTGTCAATATATCGCAAAAGTTAAACGGAAATTACCTTTTAATATTCCGGCTGCGATGTAATCCAGTCCATCTTCTTTCATGTTGATAGTGATTCTTTTCAGGAGCGAATGATATGTGTTGTGTTCACCAACGAGCCGGCTCTCTGTGCGTGAACGACGGGGAGGCGGCTAATTTTTTTTCAAATGAAAGTGAGATGGGGCCTGTGTCCGAGGTTCATGATCTACACCAGTGGTTGTTAAACTCAAATTCAAAGAGGGCCAATATTAAAAAAAGAAAATTGTCGAGGGCCAGACCATTTTTTTCAAAATTAATTTGTTTGTTTTTATTATCTTTAACATACAGTCAACTAATGTACTTTATTAACTATCCTAATAAATTACAACTGAATTTTTGCTTAAATACTGAAATCAGAATAGGTTTAAGAAAATAATAAAAACAAAAACTGAAAAAAACATCAGGCTTCTATATCTTTAACTTTATTCATTCTAATTGTAATTTAAATCATTTCATCACAGACATCACATCAAGGCCAACACCTAAACTATATCTCTTTCAACTTTGAATAGACGATGCCACCAGTAAATAAAATAATATTTATCCATTTTAGTTTTTTTTCACTGCTCAGTTACTCTGGTGATGCACAAGTATACAAGCTGAATACTTGGCATCGCTTTTACATGCAAGTGCATCAATTTCTGGAGTCTGGCTCTGCACAGAGAATTCAAATTGTAGACACCTTTCGCGGTACATGTGCTGTAACATGGGGCGGCGGGCCAGATGTAATACATATTTGAAATCATTTCGCGGGCCAAATATAATTGTAGTGCAGGCCAAAATTGGCCCGTGGGCCTGAATTTGACATGTCTAATCTACATGATTTGTCTGCAAAACTGAGGGATTGCCTATGAAATGAATGTTCAAACCATGCTGTTGCAGACAAATGAGTTGTGCTAAATGGTGCTAAATGTATTGAGCTCAAGAGCTCACATTTGAAAACACATATTGATGAAAAGGTTTCTTCAGCTGTTCTTCAGCATTTTGCTTCATGCCGGACGTTTCGCTTCATCTCCAAGAAGCTTCGTCAGCTTCTTGGAGATGAAGCGAAACGTCCGACACCTTCAAAGAAGTACAGATGACGGCTGAAGAAACCTTTTCATCGATGGACCACTCCTGTACGACTGAGAGCTTACACAGACATAAAACACATATTAATCATTTTCTGCAATCATTGTCATTGTCCAGTGTCCATGCTGTAAACACTAGGGGGGTAATTAAATATTTGTCCATGTGGCAACATGTAGCCGATCGTCTCGTTCCTCCGAGAAACTTAATGATGCATGTGAGAGGTCGTGGTGACAGTCAAGGAGTTAAAGGAGTTAGGAGTAAAAAGGGCAACTGCAAACTCCGAATTGGGTTGTGTACAAGATTCTGACCCGGATGAAGGCCCTAGTATTAGTGTTGGGGAAAATAAAGCAAAGACGATGACCTTAAGGCAACATAGTGAAAGCTATCTTTCGTATGGATTTATTTTGATCGGCAATGAGACAACACCTTCTCCATTATGCCTGTTGCGTGGCGAGAAGCTGCCTTTCCAGCAGCTCATGTATGTTGTTTTTCTACTTTCATTCCTTTCATCACTTTGCTGCTGTGAAATGTAAATTTCTCCACTGTGAGACTAATAAAGGCAAATCCAATCCAACAGCGCCATGGTGCCGAGCAATTTGAAAGAGTAGTTGAAACTAGCCAAAGAGTAGAGGTGAGCATTTGTGAACAGCAGTATGGGTTCATGCCAAAAACGAGTACGGCAGATGCAGTGCTATGTGACATTGTTGTTACGAGTTATTAAAAGTTGATATTGAACACAATTTATCATACCCCCCTTCAAAACAGACCTCAATCAAAGTTTAAAAAAAGCTGTGGCAATTTTGATCATCAGTTGAGGTCTGTTCTCACGCTCTAACCTTACTGTCTTCCCCTCCGCCACTCCCGGCCACTTTCTGCAACTGTGTCTGTCTCTAATTCCCATCCCCCACTCGTTTAGAAATCAATGAGCAGACTGCCAACAAGCTAAAAAACAGTCACTGCTTTGGACATTGAAACTGTATCTTATGAATTGCATCTTATAAATAAATATTTTCATTGCACTTCCATCTTAGCGTTGGATAATTATGCTGCTCTAAGAATAATTATACATTTTCATGTGAGTTTTTAAACCATGATATTAAGTTGAAAAAATGTGTTGATTATGTTGTGGGTCATTTTTACCTGTATTTCTACAGTCCAAACCATCTCAGTCTGGCCTTTCTGACATTCTCTCCAAGGCCTCTAATATGGCTTGTCCCTCTGATAATCTCATTCCTGATCCTATCCAACCTGTTCACTCCCAAAGAAAACCTCAACATCTTCAGCTCTGCTACCTCCAGCTCTGCTTCCTGTCTTTTCTTCAGTGGCACTTAAGGACCAATTATAATTTTCCATGTTAGTTTAATACATATAGTTTTATTTGCTGTACCTATGTTAGAGGTATGTGACATTGGAGTTCATATAGTTTAATTAAAACACGATGTTGCTCAAAACGTATCGTTCTCAGCCTTAAAATATACCTCAATCAAAGTTGAAAAAATGCCGTGGGAGAATTCTCAGTGAGACTTGGTGACTGTTGCACTACCCCTCCCCCACTTAATTAGTGACACAGAGACTGTGCGCGTCTCCCCGCCTACGCAGCGCGGATGAAGAAAAAAAAAAGATTCTGCACTCTATTGCAATGCCGAAATAGTAGTTGAAACTAGCCAAAGAGTAGAGGTGAGCATTTGTGAACAGCAGTATGGGTTCATACATCTTATGAATTGTCAAGAATAATTATAAATTTTCATGTGAGTTTTTAAACCATGATATTATGTTGAAAAAATGTGTTGATTAAAGAAAGAGTAGTTGAAACGAGACAAAGAGTAGAGATGAGCATTTGTGAATGTGTTCATGCCAAATGTGAATGTGTTCATGCCATAAAGAATACGGCAGATGCAGTGCTATGTGACATTGTTGTTACTAGTTATTAAAAGTTGATATTGAACACAATTTATCATACCCCCCTTCAAAACAGACCTCAATCAAAGTTTAAAAAAAGCTGTGGCAATTTTGATCATCAGTTGAGGTCTGTTCTCACGCTCTAACCTTACTGTCTTCCCCTCCCCCACTCCCGCCCACTTTCTGCAACTGTCTGTCTCTAATTCCCATCCCCCACTCGTTTAGAAATCAATGAGCAGACTGCCAACAAGCTAAAAAAACAGTCACTGCTTTGGACATTGAAACTGTATCTTATGAATTGCATCTTATAAATAAATATTTTCATTGCACTTCCATCTTAGCGTTGGATAATTATGCTGCTCTAAGAATAATTATACATTTTCATGTGAGTTTTTAAACCATGATATTAAGTTGAAAAAATGTGTTGATTATGTTGTGGGTCATTTTTACCTGTATTTCTACAGTCAAATAATAGTTGACATCAGCAACAACTGCATCTGAGATCTTGTAAATATACTTGAAAAGAAACAACATATTTTCTATCCTCTTCTTTTCCTTTGGGCTTTTTCCTTCAGGGGACGCCACAGCAAATCGGTGTCCTCCATCTAACCCAGTTTTGTGCATCGTCTTCTCTCACACCAGCTATCTTCATGTCCTCTTTGACAACATCCAGAAACCTCCTCTTTGGTCTTCCTCTCGGTCTCCTGCCTGGCAGTTCAAGGCTCAGCATCCTCCTCCCGATATAATCACTCTATCTCTCCTCTGGACATGTCCAAACCATCTCAGTCTGGCCTCTCTGACTTTCTCTCCAAAGCCTCTAATATGGCTTGTCCCTCTAATGTACTCATTCCTGATCCTATCCAACCTGGTCACTCCCAAAGAAAACCTCAACATCTTCGGCTCTGCTACCTCACGCTCTGCTTCCTTTCTTTTCTTCAGTGCCACTGTCACCACGGTTTTATACACCTTTCCTTTCATCCTAGCTGAAACCCTTCTATTACACACCACACCTGACAAATACTGAGGAGACATCATCCCCACAGCTTCAGAAATTTACTGGGAAGTTCTCCTGAAGTTTATCTACACATGGCGGTAAATTGAATTTGTCACGTGATATAATGACTTTGCAGTCTTTCATTCATCTTCAGTACCACATGCGTCCTCTGATTCTTCTCAGATCCTCCTCCAGGTAGTCTTCCAGGATAGACTTGCATATTCCATGCATACCTACATTTTACATCATAGGCTGCCCACATTTTCATGACATATTTGCCAGGTTTATTGAGCAAGTGCTGTCTGAAAGTTGTCAAATCAGATCACATGAGATGTGTGGAATTTCTTTTGAGACATTGTTTCTTGAAAGATTGGCTTTACATACTCTTCATCCCACAGACTTTCAGTTGCTTCTCCCCATGACCTGTGCACTCTGGCTAATAACTGAATTCCGTGGTATGCATGCAAGTCAGTCTGATCCAATGGCTTCAATTTCTCTTGAAATACATGCTTCCCCTCCAAATTTGTCTTTTCCTGGAGAATCTTTTCTATTGGCGAGGACATGGACAGCTGAAATGCCGATTGAAGAACATCAGGTGTAATTTTGATCACAACAGAAGATGATATTCTGCCTTGACTTTGGTGTGGTGATGTTGCATGACCATTTTATCTCACCATCCTTGTCCCCTCTGCGGCTGATGATTCCCGCTTTCCTTGGTTTTTATCGAAGAGAGAGACAGCAGTAGAACTGTCCTCTGTCATCCTTGTCGTTGGATGCATTACGAAACTTATTCAAACTCTGCAATGTAACTTATTTTGCTGTACATCTTGTGAAGCTTGTTTTTGGTGTTGGTTGAAGAGATAACATTGGATTGGATTGAATGGACCTTTATTCGTCTCGCAGTGGAGAAATGACATGAGGATGGTGACACGTCAAATCAGAGAATGTTCCTGCTCTCTATACATCTGGCTCTCTGGCAGTTAAAACAAAGTACTGTTCATTAAATATGCTTTTTTGGATATGAACAGCTGTTTGCCCACATTGCAGTGGATGGGTCAAAATGCTTTAAGAAAAGCTGTGTCAATTTTGATAATTATTTTTACCATTTGGTCATGAATGTGAGGCCTATTTTCACACTGTAAAACCTTCGGTTCAACTGTGTGACTGTCTGCAATTCCCATCCGCCATAAAACTGCACATACAAAAAAAGTCAATTGTTTTATTTTGCCTTGGGCATTGAAACTATGAAACTAACTACTATGTATATCTTATGAATGGCATTAAATAAGTAAATAATTGTGTTTCATAACACCCACATATCAGCGTTTGATAATTATGCTTCTCTAAGAATAATTATTCTTTTTCGTGTTAGTTTAATACATATAGTTTTATTTGCTGTATTTATGTTAGAGGTATGTGTGATTGGAGTTCATACAGTTTAATTAAAACACAATCTTGCTCAAAATGTATCATTCTCAGCCTTGAAATACAATAGACCTCAATCAAAGTTGAGTTGTTGTAAACCTTCACTGTTAGACAGAGTGACTCTGCATACCCCTCCCCCACGTATTAGTGCACTGAGACTTTCTGCAGGATGGCGCCCACACTTTGATCAAGCAATTAAGAGCGCTCAGGCTCCAGGACGCCATGCGCACTGCGCATGAACAAAGTTTTTTTTGCAGCCCCCCCCCCCCCCCCAGGACACTCTTACAGTGCGTGTTCATCAATTTAATAAACTGCGAGCGCACAACCAGCCCATCAGCCCAAAGGAGTGAACGAATAAGATTTCGGAATTAAATCAGGTAAGGAATTCAAGTTTTGAATATTTTTCTTACAAATGTGTCATTCTAAGAAATTACTACAGGATTCGAACTTTCGTGTTTTATCAGAATGAGAGTGAAAGCGTCGTCATGTTAATTGAGCAGAGAATAAAATGAAGCTAGACTATTGGGTAGTAATAGTGTAATACGTATTGAGTGAGAAGCACGTAGCAACGTAAATCGAAACTTAAGTCCGGTCAGTATTTCAGAAGTGCCCATGTGGTCCCAATCGTTGTCGCGTCGGGCCAGCCAATAGAACGTAATTTAAACAACACATTAATGTAGCACAAGCGAAAAAAACGCACAGCCAAATTTGGAAGCACGATAAAAAACAAATGGCACACAATAAAAACAAAAGCACAGCTACGGTGATACCAAATGACATTTGATTTATTTACTTTGACCACCCCTGGTCACGTGTAGAGGATTTCATTGTATTATGAGTTTTTTTTTAAATACCACGTGAAGGAGCGTTATTTGTTAGATCACATGATTCATGTTGAATGCAAATGATAACCCATTTGAGCTGTACTGATGACTTTTTTTAATCCCACCGCCTGAATTTTTTAGGTTATCAAAATATCTTATATTATTTTGGATAAGGACTTGGAGAAAAACATCAAGAAAATGACTACCCAGGTATGTTTCAGGACAATTTGGCACACTTCACTTTTCATTGGAATTGATAGTTTAGTGTAAATTAAATGCGTTATCAATTTGAACGTGACCATCATTCTTATTTTGTTTGTGTTCCGTTAACTGACATTGTTTTTCTTTAGCACCTGAATATTAATCTATTTACTTTTATTGCATTAGGCCCAGCAAGATGATGTCAACACAGCAATTCAGGTACATTTCAGTATTACTATTTTGTTGCACACTTCCATTTAATGTGTATCTACTGTGTATCTAAGTAAATATATGTATGTGTGCGTATGCACTGATTATATACAGCTATGGAAAAAAATTGAGCTCCATTGTTTCTTTAGTTTTTTTACTCGTTGTAAATGCTTCATACAGTAAAGGAATGTTTTCTTGGACCAAAATATTAACGACAACAAAAACAATTCAAAATACTTGAACACATGCACTATTGGATGAATTTCAAAGTTTTTCTAATGACAAAAATCACTCCATACATTCTTAACAATAGCTATGACGTTTTACTGTAAAAAATAGTGTATTTGAGTATTCCATAATACCTTTTATTTCAGTGATTCACTTAATACACTTTTTGTAGCACCAGACATGAAAATGAAAATGAACATAAAGAAAACATGGTGGTGTCAAATTTTCTTCCATGGCTATATGCGCCTGTGGTTACAGCCAAAGACAGTGTCTTACCATCTATGTAATGTAACGTTGCAAAAACACAACGTAAAATACAAATCAATTTCCAGAACACAAAGTACTTTGGACAAATTACTATATTGCGACCCCTTATCAACACAACGGTTATATGGATCAACAAAAGCTCTGCATTTAGGCTGAAAAAACTTATATTAGGTGAGATGCATATTGTCTACAGTATATGTTTGTTTAGCTTTTCGTTCTTTTCTGGCATCTTTTTAATGATAAATTGCAGTTGTGGCACTCTATTGGCCAGACAGAAATGAACATACGCTTTAATTAAAAACAAGACATAATACGCTGAAAGAGTTAAAATAAATATTGTAATTATATACAGAAATTGCCGATTAATAAATCTATGAAAATATTGGCCTGGGTACAGCTCACATGGAAAATTGTTTCCTCCGCAATCCATACCAGCCATCATTGTTATTTGTTTGCCGAATACTTGGAAATCAGTCTCTTATTGTGACGCAGCTAATTCGCTAAATGTGTAGTGGCAACTAACTACCATGGAGGACTTGTTAA
Organism: Hippocampus bargibanti; assembly: GCF_051943395.1. Taxonomy (NCBI): domain Eukaryota; kingdom Metazoa; phylum Chordata; class Actinopteri; order Syngnathiformes; family Syngnathidae; genus Hippocampus; species Hippocampus bargibanti. The sequence goes on from NC_142745.1 coordinate 9,390,121, forward strand.
TATATACACGATTAATATTTTATCCCACAGGCAGTCCTCATTATGACCTATCTCATCGTATAAACATAAATCAGTACTACTTAGTAGTATTATTTGCAATGGTATTTTCTGATCTTTTTACTTTTTTATATTTATAACAGATGGACAATCCCACTGAAGAGAGCGATTTTTCTGACTTGGACAGTCATTCTGGATCAGATGTGGAATACAAACCTACCTATACATCATCCACTGATTCGAGTGTTGATGAAGAGATATCCCTTCCAAAGGTCAAAAATATGCCCTGTCATGACACATACAATGAAGACTCTACAAGTCAACAGACATATGAAGCAGACCAGCGTAGAGTCACGTCTGCAATTAGAAAACAAAGTAACCCATTAACCTATGTTCAAAGAAAAAACAAAAAACAAAAGATGAGCAAAGAAGATCCATCTGTAACCATAAAAACGTGTTCAAGAAAAGAAGGCAAACGTGTTTGGGACAAAAGGCATTATTGTTTCTACTGTGGCCAATCAAATTTGAAGATGGCAAGACATTTAGAAAGGAAACATATGGAATTTAAAGAAGTTGCTTTCGCGTTCAGCTTTCCATCAGGATCCAAAAAAAGAAAGTCCCTATTGGAACAGCTTCGGAACAAGGGAGACTTCAAACATAACAGCACGGTTCTAAAAGATGGACAAGGGGAACTTGTCACATGGAAGCAGCCAACCGATGCCGCCTCCACCGATGATTATTTGCCCTGCCCATCATGTTATGGGTTGTTTTTAAAAAAATGTCTGTGGAAACATCATTCAATATGTAGAGCAAGAGAGCTATGCAAAGACGACAAGCGAAGGAAAGGAAAGAGGGTCCAAAATATTGCTGCCAGTCTCCTCCCAACAGCCGCATCATCAGAGGGATATGAAACAATTATCAATAACATGAGACAAGATCCTGTATCGTTTCACATACGAAAGGATTTCCTAATTTGCAAGTATGGCGAATCACTGTATTCCAAACATGGCTGTGTCAAGTCCAAGCACCAGTACATTGCGCAACGAATGAGGGAATTGGGACGGTTCATGCTTATTGCTAAAAAAATGGATAAGACCATCGCGGGTCTGCAGGATTTGTGTACGCCTTTGAAGTTTAATACTGTTATAAATGTCGCAAAGAAACTCACTGCGTTCAGTCCAGGGAAAAATGAATATGGGAAACCCTCCACAGCTCTTAAATTAGGATTTTGTTTGAAAGGAGCAGTGGAAGTCCTTATTGGACAGACTCTGATGGAGGATGACGACCTGGCAGAGAGAAAGGCAAAAAAATTTCTGGAACTCCTCGAAAAAAACTGGAAAAACCATGTATCAGTCAGTGCTCATCAAACAATAGATGAAAAAAGATGGAATAAACAAGATGATATTCCTCTTACCAAGGATGTCATCACACTCAGGGACCACCTTAGAGTGGTTGAAGAGGAGGCAAAGGCTGAATTGACCCAAGGGATGAGTTTAAGTGCTTTTCGTAAATTGAATGAATCTGTTCTGGCACAAATGATTGTTTTTAACAAGCGGCGTGAAGGGGAAGCATCACGTTTGACTCTCGAGACCTACCAGAATGCCAGCACAAATCCAGTCAATCAGGACATTTTTGAAACACTTTCACCATTGGAAAAAGAGTTAAGCAAGCTCTTAACTCGCATTGAAGTCCGGGGCAAAAGGGGCAGAAAGGTCCCAGTGTTTTTTACAGAAAGAATGAAGGAGTCCATCAACGTTTTAATTCAAAGGCGACAAGATGCAGGGATACCTGCTGAGAATCCCTATCTTTTTGCAAGACCAGGTGCAATAACAAATATCCGGGGATGTGACTGTCTGCGCAAATTTGCGAAAGAAAGCAACGCAGAAAACCCTCAATTCCTAAGGTCTACCAAACTGAGGAAACAGGTTGCGACACTGTGTCAGCTGTTGGATCTTAGTGAACAGGAATTGGAACAAGTCGCAAGGTTCATGGGACACGACATCAGAGTGCACCGAGATTTTTACAGACAGACTGATAAAACTTTTCAAATTGCAAAAATCAGCAAGCTGCTTTTTGCAATGGAGCAAGGCACTGGAACACTTAGTGGAAAGAATCTTGACACCATTAAATTATCTTTTTCTGGTAAGCATTCACTGAAATGTCATCATATTTAAAAAAAATCATTTTGAGACTGGCATAAAGAAAAACCTGATTGTTACTTCTATACCTTCTTTCTTTCTTTTCTGCACAGATGATATACCCAAAGCAGGCTCTAGTAGCACCAAACCGAGAGGGAAAAGAAAGGCAAATGTGGATGAAGGTAAATTGTAAGATTAATAAGTATACTTTACACTAACTTTCAATCTTATTTTCTGCAAAGATGATATCCCCAAAACAGGCTCAAGCAGCACAAATTCAGGGGAAAAAAGAAATGAAAATGTGGATGAAGGTAAATTGTAAGATTAATAAATCTGCCCTGGTTAGGACTAATTTTCAATCTTTTTCTTTTCTGCACAGATTATATCCCCAAAGCAGGCTCTAGCAGAATCAAACCGTGGGGGAAAAGAAAAGAAAATGTCATTGAAGGTAAAATTGTAGGATGAATAAGTATGCTACTACTGTGTCTGCAGGCATCATTAGATTCTGATTTAAGAGTCAGCTTTCTGTGGCTGGGGGCGATGAACGGACATCCCAAGGGTTCGAATATCTCCTCTTTTTTTTTCACGGCCGTTGTCATGAAGTATGAGGTATCATGTAGTTCTCTTGGTCAACAAGAATGGGCCAGAGGTGAGGGAGCATTTGCTGACATATGGGGTCTGCAGGCTAAAAAAAAATACGACTGAGGAAGTTGTGATGAGATTGAAATCATAAGTAGCACAATACTCACCACACTTGACAGAATAACAATTTGTTCATTATTATTTAAAAACTTAGTGTTGATCGAACAGGTATATACAGTGATACCCTGGCTTACGAACTTAATTGGTTCCCAGACAGTGTGGAAGGCAAAAAGTTTGTATCCCAAAAATAATTTCCCAGAGGAAACCCTTAAAATGGGAATAACCCGTTCCCAGGTCCTCATAAAACATAATTTTCTACTTTCTAATTTTCTAAGCCTTAAAACTACACAAAATATACATTATTTTATGGATAATAAATGTGCTACGGTCTTATAATTAAAAAAATTAACTGTACTGTATAATAAAGTGGTTTTATTGACCTTTGTGATGGCTTGATGGAATGAAGTGGCCAGTTTCATCAGCATGAAACACTTGATGAGGAACGTAACCTTCTTCTTTCACCATCTTGAGGAATGATCCCTTGTAGGTGCTTTCTCTGTGATAATTGTATCTAGTTCTTCATGGGCTCGTTCGCGAACGACACATCACTCATTGAGGCAGCTCCGTGTACAAAAAAGTTTGTATGCCAAGGTAAAGTTCGTATGCCAAGGTAAAAGTTTCAAAAATGTAACGTTCGTAAACCGAATATAGAAAATGTCTTTGGTTTATTTCAAATGGTTTTGTATACTTTGGCAATCTAGTTAAATCAGGCCCTATCAATTTTAGAATTTGACCCCTTTTCAGACACAAGGGGGCCACTTTTTTAATTTCCCAGATGCATCCCTGTAGAATTCCAAATGATTCCTTTTGAAATGGCTCCCTGTCCCACCATAACAAGTGCAAGGTGTCATTTTGCTTGTTTTACTTTAAGGTGACGTGACAAAAAAACGAGCAAAGCGCTGTCATGGCAAACGGAAAAGAACTTCTGACTCAGATGGTAAACTGGAAGCTTTTTTTGGCTATTAGTCTTACCTTGAGGTATTGGTTCGCACTAACTTTTAATTTTGGATCCAGAAATATTTTTTTCTCTCCATAATTTAACAAGTTAAAATGCATGCACCGTATTTGCCCATGAGTGTCAAATTAGCAATGTCTCCTTTCTTTGTAGATTTGAGTCCAAGAAAAAAAATTGCTTCCAAAGAGCATGAAAATTCAAAGTCAGAGAAAAAGAAAGGTAAGTCTATTTATTTTATGTATATAATCCACACTGTAATGCTGCCACAAGTGGTCTTTGTGAGTATCATTAAATTGCAATTGTCATCATATTTAGGCTCTCCCAGAGTAAATTTGAGGAGACCGTGGAGTGAAGAAGAAAAGGCTGCTGTGGAAAAACACATGAAGAGACTGATAAAAGGGCATCAAGTGCCTGGGAAAGAACAGTGTACTGACTGCATTAAGAAAGAGCCGCAGACTTTGGCTCAAAGATCCTGGAAAGACATAAAGAACTTTGTCCACAACAAAATTGTGACACTCAAAAGAAGATCCACTTCTCGGGTTCTTCAGTTTTAATGATACAACAAATTTGTTTTGATGTGCATGCCTTTTTCTTCACAAATATGCACTTTAGTACATGTTCTAGTTTCTTACAAGAGTATTTAATTTTGTATTATATTCCCTTTTACTGTTGTTAAAAATGTTTTGCTTCAGGACAGATTTCATGTTGACATCATGTTAAAATAAAGTTTTAGTTTATTTGATTTGGTTATGGAAATTCATTGAGCAAAAGCATGGGTCACTTTACCAAAGTAGTTATGATACAGCAATCGACCAGACCAGCTTCCGGTTGATATGAACATATAAATAAGGAATTCCATTTATTTTAAGTTAAAACTATCAAGTTATTCATTAAACAGTCTCTCTCTCTCTCTCTCTCTCTCTCTCTCTCTCTCTCTCTCTCTCTCTCTCTCTCTCTCTCTCTCTCTCTCTCTCTCTCTCTCTCTGTATATATATATATATATATATATATAGTCTATATATATATATATATATATATATATATATATATATATATATATATCGATACTATTTCTATGCACGCACTGAGAAAATTACACACAAACAGGGTCGGATATATCGATAGTCCCGGTTATATCGATATTTTTTCGGACTCCCTTGAATATTGATATAACGAGACTTTACTGTATATATATACACACAATTAAAATACAAAATGTCTGCCGTGTAATTGTAGGTGATAATGAGAGGTAAAAGTTGATACAAAAAGTGGTTTGAAAACTCAACTGAATCAACCAAACAAAAAAATTAAATAAATAAAACGATGTTTCGAACATAATTCACTATATGAGTGAGGTCCCGGGATTTACCCATTCGGACCTCACTTGTCTAGTGATTCCACTCTCAAGTCCACTTCTTATTGCTTTGTTTTTTAAACAAGTTGAAGTGGGAAATGCAGTTAGGGGGACATCTAGTGTTCAAATATAACACTGGTTCTTCTCTAAACTTATCAGAAAGGGTGGTCCTCACTCCTGATGTGGAGTTACCCGGACCTCACAAAGTCGTTCAAACAGGAATGCGTGTGTGTGTGTGTGTGTGTGTGTGTGTGTGTGTGTGTGTGTGTGTGTGTGTGTGTGTGTGTGTGTGTGTGCGTGCGTGTGTTTGTGTGTGTGTGTGTGTCTGAACACTATGTTCCTTCTATTCACATTTCCCCACCGCTGTAGCCTGATGGTGTTCTGCAATGTCAGACCACCCCAAACGCCCCGCCGCTTATGAAACCTGTTTCATTTGAGTCACCTTCCGTGGCAATTCATCTCACTGATCACATTGTAATGAAAAGTCTCGACAAAAGCTAAATGTTTCTTCCCGTGTATCAAAACTAGTGAAAAGAACCCATTACATTAAAACATGTAAAGACGATGCTGAAATTAGGAACTCCTTCAGAGGAATATGAGGACTTCTAACTGGCTCAAATGTAGAATTTTGGAAGAAATGATTCAATTGGTGTGGCTATTTTTTGTTGATGATGAAATATTGTAAAAAAAATTATGCTAATAAAAGTGATGAGGCAAAAAGCATTGTGTAACATCCCAGGGCTTCCGAGAACATTTTTTAACCGAGAACTGTTAAAAATTTTAAATAAAAAGAATATAGATATAAATTCTAAAAATATTATATATATATATATATATATATTACAAAATATACTATAATAATAAATAAAATAATACATAATAATACATAATAATTGCCAAACATTCCAACATGAACTATGCATTTAGAGGATTTGTATGGAATAACTAAAACATGACCATATTTTGGATAGTGTATCCAGACATGCAGTAGACAGTAGACGAGTTGAATGGAAGATATGGCACTGGGTTCTTCCTCCTCTTGTTTTTTTATGCATGCATTGATGTTAAGCACATGAGGAAGTTTTTTATAATTTCACAAAATGAGTCGGACCATCCTGCAACATTAATGTGAAATCACATCATTATTATGAATACATGTTATTTATCTGATCTTCAGATTTAACATTACAATGGGCTGCCTTATGATTAAAAAACAATAACGAGAAATTTTAAAACACTGACCCAGAAAGCCATTTAATGTCCCCCCTCCTTTTCCACAGCACAGTGGGCTACACCTGCAACCTCAAATGCCCCCCATACATGTTACATCCTCAACACATCACTAGTACCAATACGTCACATGAACCCCTAATAATAATAACTAATTCTTCAAGATGAATAAAGATGAGCAACCACTCAATGAGCTGCCGTGTCACTTAAGACCTTCAGAAAAACTTCAATTAATTCACAGGAGATAAATAAATAAGAAGACTCACATTTTCTTGTGCCTCTTTTTTAAAAATAAATATCCAACAGTGGAAAGCGCTTGCTGCGTGATGATTACGGTACGTCGTACGTCACGTCCTGGGTACGAGATGTTCCGACGCGCTGCACCGGATTGGCGACCAGTGTGCGGTTTGAACAACTCAAACGTTGCGGCCACATGGAGTGAACACGTCAAAATGAGCCGGGGGAAGTACAGAGGCGGAAAATACGCAAGGTAGGGGCGGGCGGTGAGAAGGGTGGGGGGTCGAGCAGAGTAAGAGAGCGGAGCACCGTGAGGGCGTTCGGTATAAAAATTAAGGGCAGGTCTTGGAAGGGAGCCACTAAGTAACACAATGTTCCGTACTGTGGCTGCACCGCCGCCGCGGCTGATGAGAACACAGTGTTCCAAATAGACACGCTGACCTGTAACCCATTCTGTGCCGAACTTGGTCTGCCGGGAACAAGCTGTTCCGTAACAGGCCGTCCTCCTCCCACTCAAGGTCAGCTGACAACTCGGATCGTCAACATTGCCATGCAAACACTACCGAGACGACTGACAACAAGAGCGGCAAGCGAAGCTCTCGGTGGCCAGAATAGGAGAGCCTGGAGGGGGTTGATGCTAATCCACGACACGCTGTTTGTTTCAGCCTTTTAAAATACATTTAAACTCCCTTTCGAATTTCTACGGAATATCATATTGGAAAAAATAGACATCGATCGTGGACAAAAGAAAAAGTAACGCAGGTCAGGATATTTTTACTTTTTTTTTTATCGGTTATGCAAGGGAACTTTTTTTTTTAACAAATTACTTTGGTGAGCCACAACAAATACAGAACAATTTATTTCCATAGCGCTTTCACAACAGATGCAACTGTAACAAAGGGCTTTACCACTCAGTTAACATAAAATATAATCAAAATACGCAAATAAAACATAACGTATAACAAAATATATCAAAATCTGTCTCCTGAACCATACATTTATTTGCAATAAAACATCATACCAAACCATATATACACACACACACACACACCATATTTTCTGGTGTATAAGGCATACCCACAAGCCTTCATTTTCTTCAAAAGATGGCCCTACACATTAAATGCAGGTGCGTCTTGTACTGTATGTGAAGTAATATTGAGCCACAAGTCTTGCAACTACTGTCAACAGCCACCCACTCCATTTGCCCCTGTAGAAATAGTGTAACCCCAGCCTTATAATGTGGTTTTCCTTATATTTGGAAATGTTTTTCATTCATTGAAGGCGTGCCTGATAGTCCGGTGTGCCGTATATCTGGAAATGTTTGAAAATACACCATTCATTGGGGGTCCGACTTATACTACAGTGCGCTGGAAAATATGGTATATTCTGTGTGTGTGTGTGTGTGTGTGTGTGTGTGTGTGTGTGTGTGTGTGTATACACACACACACACACACACACCGTGTTCTTCCATTGGTTCCATATATATATATATATATATATATATATATATATATATATATATATATATATATATATATATATATATATATATATATACAGTAAAGTCTCGTTATATCGATATTCAAGGGAGTCCGAAAAAATATCGATATAACCGGGACTATCGATATATCCGACCCTGTTTGCATGTAATTTTCTCCGTGCGTGCATAGAAATACTATCGATATAACAGGGACTATCGATATATCCGATATCGATATAACGAGACTTTACTGTATATATATATATATATATATATATATATATATATATATATATATATATATATATATATATATATATATATATATATATATGGAACCAATGGAAGAACACGGTGATCTTGGTTCTAACAAAGGTGACATAACACGAGTGAATTAGATTCACTTGGCAAGTCCACTGGGAGGTTGTCGCCCCAGATGAGTAATATAGCGAGGCGCCAGGAGCAAAGACAGTCTCTGACATATCATTGGAACATTGTATTCAAAAGAGCAAAGATTATACATCAAGAAAACAACTACTGTATCATCAAAAGAAGACAAACAGCCCTTCATTGTGCGATGACTCCTACCAATTGATAAGAACACCTGTTGATAAGAAAGCTTTAGATGTTCTCGTAATCGCTGCGTTGTTTTTTTTTTCACAGAGGCTGATGTGCAAAATCTGGCGGCATGTTCTCCAGCTCGCTACGCTTACGTGGAAGTCATGAGTACCTCATCTGACCCGACGTGACTTTGAAATGCTCGGATAAATGTTTTCCTGACGTGCTGTGTGAGACCACACTGCTTGTTCCATCAGCAGCATCCTGGATTTTGTTCTGGCCAAATCCGTCGACAGGAAAACTCAAAACAATATCTGCTTTTCACGCCCCTTGCCAAATACTATTTATTTCAATATTTTAATGAACCTCAAATAAATAGCTCCGAAAAGAAAACTTGTGATGGGCCATTTAAAAATGACAATTTGTGATTTTTGTGACTGATATGTGTGTTATGTCTTTCAATCTTTTTTTATTTAGTCTTGGGTCTTGAATATGACTTTACAAAACATTTTTTTAATCTATCCATATATCCATATAAAATAATTACATTTATGTTCTGTCTCTTATAGAATGATTTTATTGTTTTTCAATGGCAAGTATTAGCATGTAGATCTTTAGACCGCAAAAGTGCCATTACACCACACTGAAATAAAAAAATAACAGGCAGTTGTGAGAATCTGTCTGTCTTTGCGTCTTGATGTAACCAGAAGCACGTGCGTGAGTTCATTCAGGGATGCACCCTCCAACAGTCATCAGGAAGTGAAACAGAACAGAATGTGCTGTACTAATCGGAACGAAAAACACTATGCTGAATGGATGCATTAAAAAAAGACAACTCATTCACTACAGAGCATAACTGGGCACTTTGCAGAATAAACAAACAGTAATCAACTCTTCATTCAGTGAGGAGAAGAAAAAAAGGGCTGGGGATGAAATGAGAAAGGTGTGTACCGCCATGAGAGGACTGACACGTGAATTAGCTCAGCGACATAATTATTTTTGCGATGTAGTCGTCCGTAATCTCTTGTGTGCTTCTGTTGATCCTTGATGTTTTTACCTAGTGGACGAGTAGAAGCAGTAAAACTATTTAAAGATTATTTAAAAGCAGAGAATTTGTTGTCTGCTGACTACACAACAGTTGTATTTCATCAAGCTCAAGGTTTAACTTTGGTGCATGGCGACATGAAATCAAAGAAGCATCCTTATTTTTAAACTAATGGTGAATACACTGTTGTTGGTTTTGTAGACTCACAAATAAAGTATATTGAACAAGATATGATTTTTTGTTCATGTAATAATTTTATTTTATTTTAATTGTTTATACCATTTAATTTTAGATGTCAGCACTGCATGCGGTCAACTCACCTCACAAAGGGCAACATTTAGGAAGATAGTACAGTACTGTAATTTAGTCCATTTAGCTTCATTCTAACAGTTGAAATTCACAGCCATGACACAATTAACATGAAAAAATACAATATATTTGTGTTGATGATTCAGTAAAAACATTATTTTCTGTGTACTTTGAAAATATTTTGTCTAGTATTGGTTTTGTAAAGATGATACGGTCGTCAAACTTTTTCTTTGTTTATGCATACCTGTAAATATGACTATAATTGTCCATGTTAAGCGATTTGTTACAGTTTCAACTTGTTAAAGCGCTATACAAATCAATATGTATTGGATTGTATAGATTTTGAAGCAACCAGCCAGCTTTACTTGAGAAAATTTTTGCTTTACGCTAATCAAAGACTTAAATTTACGGTTGCAATAATTAAAAAAAAAAAGAAGTATATATGTGTATAATCAAACAGAAGGTTTTCCTTTAGATATTGTACAGCCATTTAACAAACAGTAGAAGTAAACTATCTCATTGTCCATGAAAAAATAATTACACATGCATTTGCACTAACTTTACTTGAACATACAGTATTGTATGTGCACGTAGTTTACAGTGTGTGTGTGTGTGTGTCATCCAGCTAAATGTAAAGGAGAACATATACGTGCAAAAGTATGAAAAAGCCTCGACTATTGCAGATCCATTTGAAAATGCATCTTTCCGAAAATATCCAACATTAAATTCCATCCATCAGAGAGCACACAATTTCCAGAAACTAAATCTGACCTCTATTCTAATCTGGCAACACACAGACAACAAAATCTGTCATGAACCAATTCCATCCATCTTCTCTGGCTAATTAGAAGTTCGTTGGAATTCATTCGTCGGCAATGTCACCATAACAAGATTAAATGTCCACAGTGACAGTTGGAAGGAAGATTATCTAAACATAAATGGGCGTGGAGCCATTCCGCAAACACCATAAACGAGATACAGTCTAAGAAATCATGTGATCGTAAAAAAAGAGCAACAGAAAACAATTAAGAAATCATGTGATCGTAAAAAAAGAGCAACAGAAAACAATAAATTACTTAACTGTGTCATGTTTAAAAAAAAAATACGTAAAAATAGTAATCTTTGAAGGTGGATCCTCCTTGCCATGCACAGCACGGCACAGCCTCACTTGCCTTGAGTGAACAAAAGAGCTGAAAACGAAATGTTCCATTCAGCGTAGAGTACACAGAGCATGTTTGGCGAGTCATCTGTTGAGCAATGAACCATCTCGTTGATTTAGTCATATTCTCTGCTGACTAATAAATAAACCACAGCCAATAGTTCAGAACTGTAGACCAAAGAATAACATTCTTGGTAACACAGAACGTTGATAGAACGTTCCCTTTTAGTTATGTAGAAACTTAACAAAGCATAAATATACCTTTCAAGCAGCTCTTGTATTTTGTTTTTCTATTTCTTTCTTTCCTTTCCTCTTCCTTTCATAACTTTGCTGCTGTGAAATGCAAATTTCTCCACTGCGAGACGAATAAAGGTACATCCGATCCAATATTGAGGGAACCAACCTCTTCACTGGTGCCTCTGGTTCTTCTATTTTGGCTGAAGTCAGAGCATTGACTCGTTTCAAACAAATAGAAAATATACATGTTGTATTTTTGTAATATGTAGCGGTCTCGAGTGTTTGACATTTTTTAACGAACTAGTCGCACAATTGTAATGAATCATGACTATTACCTGGTTGTTTTCCCCTAATTTTCTTTTCTACAAAACATGTAACACATTGACTTGGGAATGATGTGAAATCATCTAACATAAGTTGTATATAGATTGTAATAGCATTCTCTGAGCCTTGTATAGATCATTTCTTCTGCTGTAAAATGCAAGTGTTGAGCACAATGATGAAAATGGACTCGGGTTTACAGGCATCTTTATTATATTCTTCGAGAAAAAAATCCCAGAGGTTCTTGATTACGAGCTGCCCTTTGGCATCACACTCCACCGGCATTGATTTGCCAGCCCCTTGGAGGAAATTTGAGCAAGTAATTTTGCTCTGAGGTAATACACCGAAGACGTACATCCAATATGGTAAGTGAATTTGAGTTTGCAAAGGGGTCAAACAAATAAATGTTAAATAACATCAGAAGAGACTACTTTATTATTATTATTATTATTATTATTATTATTATTATTATTATTATTATTATTATTATTAACGACACATATTTATATGGCGAAAGTCTGTGACCTCGGAGCAGGTCATCAAGTTGATATTCATTAAATTTTGTATAATACACCCCCTTTAAGGTGGTTATGTCTTCAAAAAGCTTGTGAATTAATTCAGTTTTTTTTTTTTTACTTTATTTGTGTATTGTTTTCATGCACACCGAATCGATCGTATCGACAATAAAAGTAACACTTCATCTTCCACTGCAGTAGAGAGCGCTGTTTTCCAAACGGGATTCACAACAAATAAGAACGTCATGCCTTCTCGTTTGCATATGCTACCGGCGCTAACAAGTTAGGGTGCTAGTGTGGTCGGAATAAATTCGTCGGGAACAGTTTCTGTCGCTCAAATTCCACAATACTGGTAAGTTTATGACAAAGTTGACGTTGTTAGTATCAAACATAATACACTCTCTGGCCTCTGCGGTGGTATCGAATGGGTCAGTCGAAACGCAAAGGGGCCTCGGAAAAGTGTCGGATTGATGCTAACTTTTCTTGCTAACATTAGCGTCCATGTTGCGTGTTTGATTAGGGGTGGCGAACTGGTTCTATTTTACTTGTTGGCTTGCTTTGTCCAATTAAGTTTAAGTTTTAAGGTTGTGTGCTGTTGACGGCCAGTTGTTAACATTAAAGTCGTCGTTGCTGTGTACTTTGAAGATACATTTGGAAACGGGCGCGCTAAATGCTGCTAGCGTGCGTCAGCTCGACGGTTAGCATTGCCGCGTTTCATTCCCATCCCAAGTGTGGCGTCAAAGGACCGTGCCTTAAACAACTATCTAAATCGCATACTGGATACATTCGCTCTAATTCCACCTTTGGTCTTAACACATTTCCCAGATCTTCTTCTTAGAAGGCATTTAAAACGCGACGGTGAGATGTATTTATGAATGGAGGCAATGGATCAAAGTTCGCCTCATGTTCAACGTTGTTCTTCAAAACTTTTGGAAATTAAAAAACACTGTTTTGAAGGTTCGGCTTCCGCGAAGTTAAATACACTTATACATCGCAATTGTAAAAGCATTTCAGACAAATCATTTTTATATGAACGCAAGCAATTGTGGTTCACGAAGCTGAACACGGAAGTGGATTGTTGGCAGCCTCAATGTAAAATTACTTCCAAGGCAGACGATATTTTTCAAACAAATGCTGCATAGTACTATGGTCATGGTTGCTACAACACTACTCTCATTTTGAGAGTAGTGTTGGAGCAACGTAATTTAATTCACTAACGCGTTTTCAATTTTGTTAGTGTCACTGCTATTGTGTGATCCAGGTTTCTAAATTGCGAGGAGGGTGTGACAATGTGGCCAGTGGCGCTTTTGGTATTTGGCAGAACAAAATTCTGATAACCGGTTCGTCTGCTGATTTAAAAAAAAATCGAGAGTAGTTTTTTGGGCCTCCTTAACAACTAAAGATTTGTAATCATTGCAAAACGTCCAGGTGATGCTTATCTGAAATTATCACCTTGTTAATAAATCCAATTTTTTTAGAAAAAACACCAAAACAAGAATAAAACCAACACCACTTTAATTTTTTTAGGTATAACTATACTTGTCCTGCAACTGCTACAGTAATGCAAAAACAATGAAATCCAAAAGAACAAATCAGAGGGGAAAATTTGAGTATTAAAAACATCAAGCTGTAAATTGGCTCCTTTATATTCCCCCAGATTGTCTTTCAAAAAGCTAGTATTCGTTTATGTTTCGATTGGGTCTTAATCGACACATTCTGTGCTAGGTCATGTGACAACTTTCCTGATTTTTTTCCCCCCCAGGTATTTCATCAGTAAATTTGGACCTGCTGAAATGGGAGGTATGAAGAGTTTCTACTTACAAATGTGGTAACATTGTCCCCACTGTATTAGATATTCCAATATGATTTTCAAATTTGACTGGATTATTTATTCGTAAAAGAAAGGCCTGGATGTATATTGTGCATTTGAATACTTTATTGATCTATTAAGTATCCAGTGAGGAAACATCCCCTGAGTTTTCTTTCTCTCCCCATCAGACCCATCTTACAACAGAGACTGTCCCCTGGACTGCAAAGTTTACGTTGGAAATCTTGGAAACAATGGCAATAAGGCAGAGTTGGAATCGGCTTTTGGATACTTTGGCCCATTAAGAAGTGTTTGGGTTGCTAGGAACCCGCCTGGATTTGCCTTTGTTGAGTTTGAAGACCCGAGAGATGCCTCTGATGCTGTGAGAGATATGGATGGAAGGTAACACGTTCTTGCTTGTTTGCCATCCAATGTTGTCATTATTTGCGAAATGTGAAAGTGCTTTTTGTTGTTCTTACTTATCAACTCCTTTTTTTTTAAGATCAATGTGTGGGTGTCAGGTCCGTGTTGAATTATCCACCGGGGAAAAGCGTTCGCGAAGCCACGGTCCTCCTCCGTCCTGGAGTCGGTACCCGAGGGATGAGGGCAGGCGTCGTAGCTCTCCAGCTAGACGCAGGTATGTTTCGAAATCCACGCCATGTTCATGTGGCACTTGCAGTCCGAACCTGTGGCTGATTTCCCCAAACTGTGAGAAGCAAACTGATTGGCAAATAATAAAGCTTGAGAAGTTGTTGACAACAGAATCATTATGACAGTCAGTTTGCCTCACGAGGTTCTGATTTGCAGTATATTTGGCAGTGCCAAATTAGACCCAGCTGTCCGAAGCAGCTTTTGTCTGCTCACAACAAGAGAATTTCCCCGTTTGTAAAATTACACTAGTCTTAGCACTGTTTTAATTCAAACATGATCAAACTTATACCTATTCTTCGGGTATTTTTAGAATACAGTTTGTCGGTCTAAATTTTGTTTTGCTGAGTTCAGTTTTTCATCTATTAATAAACTGAACCCCGTTGCAGAGTCACCACCACGCTTCTCAACATCTGAGTCAGTCAACTAGTCCTCTTTCAGCATCATGTGACTGCTGACCAGCGATCTGCTTGGCTGGTTTTGTCACATGACCCAGGCGCAGCGCCAGTCGTCAGGTTCCACCAACCTTTTGGTTCCTGAGCATGCAGTTCACGGCATCCTCCTTCTGCTCCGACCTTAAACCAATCAACAGCAGCCCACCCTACTTTATCAACCGATCGGCGTGTTTACTCGTACTATTCGCCACAGTATCAACGGGAGCGGCCATTGGCTTACATCCCTCCCCCCTAAAGACAGGGAAACTCCACAGCCGTCCCCTGCAGCCAGCAAACAAGCAGCCTCTTATCTGCAACTTTTTCAGCATGTGGCAGATCCTCTGCAATTTCACCTCCCTCGCCAGGGCTACCATGCACCATTTCTTTCTTGTCCAAACCCCCCTCCCCCAAATAGTAAGTTGCTTTTATCATGCTCTTTATAGTTGTTATGAGTTTTTCCTATTTCAAAACTCACGCGTTCCACTTGGCAGTTGTCTCGCTGAGGTATTTAAAAAGCATCCCGGTAGAGCAGCAAAACATTGCAGTCTTTCTGGTCTGGTGTTTTAATTGACTACAGTCGGTTGCCTGTGTGCATGATAGGTTTCGAGGGTCAACAACTGGCCATTTGGGGATGACCTTGCAGTTTTGGTCGTTTTTCCTTTTCTTTCAAAACTATTTCACCTCTAGCAGAACTGACTCCCGCGTGGTTCAAGCCTGACGCAACGTTTCATCAATATTTATTTGCTTTGCTGCAGTGGCTCTTTTGAGCCAGCAAACATCTTAAAACAGGCATGCAATATGTACTCGAGTATAGATTAATGCTTTTACACACCATACAAATGTGGAGACACCTGAAGAATATTGCAGTTTGTAGATATGCATCAACTTTTTCAGCCCACATTAGAATCACAAGTGAGCCCCATCAAGCTCCATTTTTCACACTAAAATAAAATGTTGAGGATTTTTCTGGGGGTCCCACCAAAATGATCCTACGAGTTTACCATTGTACCTAAACACTTCAATACTGTTTCAAAAAAGATTTGCTGGTTTCGCCTACATTTTAGATCACCTCGCAGGAGGAGCATGAGCCGCAGTCGCAGCAGGTATGTGCAAACGAAGACCCTTCCTTCACCCCCTTTAATACATTAAGGAATTATGATGCATTATTTTCCCCTTTAGGTCCCTTTCACGAGACAAACGCAGAAATCGATCTACTTCCAGAGACAAGACCCGTAAGCGATCAAAATCATTGTCGCGGTCAAGGAGGTTTGTGTTACTTTCATATTTGCAATTACCCTCGATGAAAGACTATTTGGTATTTTACCGTTCTATTTGTGCCTTTTCCTTTGCAGCCGATCTCGCTCTAATGACAGGAAATGAGGACGTTACAGAATGGCCGATGTTTGTGGGTCCGGTTTTTATAGTCATGCTTTCTTTTTAGATGTTACTTAACAACCAATGGTGGTGTTGGAGTTGTCCAAGTAACCCTGACATTATAGTCAGTTACCAAAAAAGGACATGTTTTTCCTCTGTATTTTGGTTCATTCGGCATGCTTATCTTGCAGGTTTTGATTCTTACCTGCTTTAATTTTTAATTGTCCGCTGTGTATCCAATTGTCAAATTAAAATGTTTTTTTTTCTGCTCATTGGTGTGATGGAAAACACTCTACTGGAGCTGTTAACAAAAGCAGGATCAGCAGCTATTTCTCTCTATTTTTGAAACATTTTAGTTTTTCTAATTTGAGCTCTTGACAACTTTTGCTGATGAAGGTGAATTGTTTGGTCAATAAAAGATTTTTTTTCCCAAAGTTAAACTTTTTTATCTTTATTTTAGATATATGTATGTATTGAAGTAGAGCACGAAAACTCAATCAGGAATGATCTTGTTACAAGTGTAAGTCAGACAGGAAGCTTCCTGTCACTTGCTGTAAAAGACACACCTCCCACATAGGGACTTCCCATTGCGACTGTTTTCATACAGCAAAAGCTGATTAGCCCATGACACCGACACAAATCAGGGTAAGTGTTTTTGCTGTGAATTTGTTTAAGGTATGTCATCTTTCAGGAATCACCTATTTTTAGAAACGGTTAATTACGAAAGAAATGCTGAACATACTCTGATAAAGAGCCGACATGTTTTACATGTTTGTACTGTACTTGGATTAAAACATTCAGGACAACAAATCATGCCTGGTCCTCCTGGAAAAAGGAGACTTGGCTCTCGTCGGAGGATTTCAACAAAAGTTGAAATTCCAGAGGATTTGGATGCAGCAAATCAGTCATCACAACTAGAAGAGAGTAGTAAACCTTTCACTGAATTGTCTCATGAAGGACATACTCCTTTGGCAACCCATAGGATGCTGTCATCGCAACAGAATTCAGGCAAGAAAAGGCTTGGCTCGAAGAGACAAACTAAAAGAGACGATTCCGATCAGTCTGCAAGCGAATCATGCCACAGACCAACAAAGGAAGTTGAGCAAAATGCGCATACAGAAAAAGAAGCAGAAATGACACTTGCAGTTTTTGAAAGGAATCACAGTGACTGTAAATGGGATGTTGGTCACGACAAACAAGTGGAAGATGCTGGACAGCATTGGTCAGCTAAGCAAAAACAACACGACTCGTCAACTTTCACAGAGATGTCAGCACAATGTCTGTCTATTGAGGCAGAAAAGGATGATCTAAATGCATATCTACTTCAGAGGACAGCAGCTTCTCAGGATGAGCATTTAAATATCCAATTAAATGAAATAGATTTTGCAGGAAATCCAGAGAACCCCAGTGAAGAATGCTGTGGCTCTGAAAATGTGCAAAGTAAATACAGTGTTGAGCAAGTAGATTATTCACCTGCAATGGGGGAAGTGGCTTCAAATGAGGAACATGAGCCATTTGACTTCTCACAAGTCAAAAGTGTTCAGTTTGCAGATCAAAATGAAATTGAATCACTCGAATCTGACCAAAAGTATTCCCCTGAAATCGAGACTCATGGTGATAAAGAAGCTACTGATCAACATCTTGAATTTCGAAAAGATGAAGTGGCTCAGCAGGATGCATTTTCACTGAGTGTAAAAAGCCTTCCTGCTTCATGTTTAAATCATCAAGAAGAGCAGATTTTGAAAGCAAGTTTTGAAACTGAGTTTTTGTACCAGGAAAATGATTGTCATGCACCTGAAACCGACGAGACATTGATGAATATCATGCAAATGGAGACCACACCTAGTCAACCAAAAGAGGTCAATGGCCAATTGAAGGTCAAATTGGCCCAAAGTACTAATAGAGTCTTGACTGCTGTGAAAGACTGTGCCTTGTCAGAAAGTTTGGTCTTTGACTTCCAAAGTTCAGACGACAACGCAAGCACAGACGACCAGAGAGAATCTTTTAGCCCAGATAAGAACAGGAAAAAACTGGGTTCTGGTCATCAGACCAAAAGAAGCCATAAAATGGTCAATGCTGCTGAGACAAACTCTGATTCAAATGATGATGCTCCTGTAAAGACAAGTAATAATGGTGATGACCCCGCCAAAATGGAAAAAGCGAAATCACCCATACTAGCAGCTGATGAGAAAAGGCTACAGCGAAAAGAAATGGACAATTTAGACACTTTTCTCAGTGAAGACATTCGTCAGCTTGTTGAAGAAAATACACATTCAAACTCAACTGTACGCCAACCGCTAACTCAGCTATCAAGTTCCGAGGAGATAATAAAGGAGGTACTTTCCATCGATAAAACAAAAGCAACAGATGAAAATCAAACTTTATTACAGGATGGAGATATTGGAGATATCCTAGAGAGAAATATGCCCAAAATCAGGTTTCGAGAAGACACAGAAATTAAGTACAATGCACCGATAGCTGCTATTTCTCCACTAAAAGCCGAAATATCTGCAGATGAACACAAACTCTTTGGTTTTTCTCAAGTCGGAGAAGCTCCAGGCATGGATTTAATTGGGAAGGCCACATTATTAGAAACAGACCAAACAAAAGACTCAGAGACGTTGGTAAAGGAGGATGATGTTGATAAAAAAGTTCAAAACATCATTGATTCAAGTTTAAATCCACAGGATAAAACAGAAAAACACATTATGGAAGATGACACACAGGTTTTGGAACAGACAGATGAAAATAATGTTGCGTCTAACACCATGGAGACACGGATCATCATAGAAAAAACGCAGAGTAAGGAACAGAAACTTGTTTTTGACTCTCAAAGTGAGCACAGCATTGGCAGCACATATAAACAGAAAGACTCCTTCAGCCAACATACTAGCAAGAGAAAACTGGGATCAAGTCGGCGCTTCAAAAGAAGCAAGATTAACACTGACTTTGAAGACGACGCTATCGGAGAGACGAGGGACGATGATAAGCAACCGGTATATCTGACAGAAGTGACCAATAAAATAAAAACGGCAGTGCTGGAAAAATCAGAGCTCAAAGAAATGGACAATTCAAACATCTTGCAAACTGAATCCATGATTGATCTCGTCAGAGGAAATGCCCAAATAGGATTATTTAAGTATATAAATTCAAATTCACACTCTAACACAACTGTACCGCAAATGCTAATTGAACAATCAAGTTCCGGGGAGATGTCAGAGAAGGAAGAATGTCACACTGTTGAATCCAAAACAAAAGAAGAGGAGAAAAATGAGACTTTGCCACAGAATGAAAATGTTCATGAGGAGAATTTGGTGACTCCAACACTTGTCAATGAATATGTACCCATTGGAACATTGGAGGTTAGCGCATCTAAAAGTGCCCTTGATAACGATGCAGAAATTGAGTGCAATGCCGCAAAAGCCACAAATTCCTTACCCAAAGCAGAAACATCGACAGACGAACAAAGGGAGCAATTTGGCTATTGTCAAGACACGGACGCTCAGTATACAGACTTCATTTTAACGAAATCGTCAGAGATGGACCAAAATGAAGACTGTGAAATTTTGAGCCCTGCTAGGAACCGGCGAAAACTGGGGTCTAGTCGCTGGAACAAAGGAATTCTCAGTAAGGCCTTTGTTACTGAAACATACAAGGAATCTCCAGATAAAGCGTCTCCTCCAGTAACAAAAGATATGATGTTCATGACAGAATCCGCTGAGATGGGAACGACTGAAAAAAATAGCCATGACAAAGATGCCGATAGTGAATGCCGGCCAACAAATGCCTCAATTTCATCATCGAAAGAGGAAATGAAGGATCAGTTTAAGCTTCCTGGCATTTCTGTAGGGTATCATACCCAAAATTTAGAGGATATAAATCCTGTTGTTGAAGGTAGTAAAGAGAGGAATGATCTTGATGACTCCCCGGTTCAGGAGGTCTGCTCTCCTACTGGACTCACACCGACGGAAGCCTCTGCGGACTGTCAAACTTACGAGGAATTTGTGGATGTCCTGACTGATGTACCACAGACTAAACCATTACAAAGGATTGACAAAGAGCAGGATTTCAGCGCAATCGAGGCAGAACCGAAGCTCCACAACCTTTCCAGAGAAAACATCCTGATACCAAACACCAATGATGTCATCACAGTCTCTCCAGACCAGATGTCCACTCAAGATACTTCCCAATCAGCTGACGTGAGAAATGACCGCGAGACGATAGCTTGCAAGGAAACATCTGCACCTGCTTATGTTCCTGTGGACACAGAGAGCGAGAAAAAACAACAGTCGCTTTCCAATAAATGTGGTCGGGATAGCGAGGCCTCAAAAAATGATGGTAATAGAGCGCAAGGCCAAGATGCGACAGAACGACCTGGTAATAAGGTCACGGTCAATATACCATCGATAAAAACTGATAGTCAAAGAGTTCCTGATAAAAACTCAAACAGTCCTGGTTTGAACTTGAGTAAAAAAAGAAAGATGGGCTCTTCACGTAGAAATCTCAACATCAAATCAAAGGGGGACTTGGAACTCAAGTTGGATTTGAGTTGCGAGGTACAAAATGTATTGACAGACTTTGCCTGGGAAAGCAAAGATAAAAATGTGAAGTCTGAGAGCTCAGCCTTTGCTCCAATCAACCGAGACAACAATAGTGAGCCTCCAAGCACTGTCCCTCTTCATCAGACAGACAAAGAAAATCAAACTTCAGCGCATCATCCAGTTCAAATTGCCGTCAAGGAGAATGAGTCCATTGCGACCAAACTTGATACGTTGTCAGAAATCCAGCCGATGGGGAGAAAGCGGAAACTGGGCTCTCATCGCAAGTCCAGACTGTACCAAACTCTTGTTAATCAAAGTGAAGAAGACAACTTAATGCAAAAAGAACATGTCAGAGTTTGGACAACAACCAGAGACGAACAAGCAGATGATACCACCCGAGGAACTGAAGGAACCGAGGTAAGACACAAAACACATCATTGACGTATTCTCACTGATCCATACTTTGGATCGGTTTGCCGTGCTCGTTGTCATTCATCAAGAATATGTGACATGTAATGACACACTGAAACAGGAAGGCATATCTGCGGGTCTAAACTGTCATAATTTGGGGGTCAAGTGTCCACCTGCATTTTGATGTGCCATTATTGGATTTTTTTTCATTGAAATTTGTCTCAAATAGATATTTTATTTCCATAAGTGGACATTTTTTACAATACTCACCTCAATCTTATTTTATTCTTGTATTTTTCAAATGAATGCTGCAAATGACTGAACGTCACCTCTTCAGAGCAATATAGGTGATCCCAAACCGTCATCCGATAGTTCAATATCTGGGAGGTAAGAGTCTTTTATGACGCTGTAATTTTCGATTACACGGCATTGAAAACAATTGGATTTCATGCTTGATTTATCACAGAAACAAGACATCTGAGGAAGGGACGCCATCTCGAGCACATCCAGAAAAAATGCACCTTAGTCAAGATACACAGAATGTCTCTTTGGGTATGACTGCACAAAATACTTTGAATATGGGGATGATACAAGCAATGTAAAAAGAATCAATACAAGGTTAATCATGTTTTTCTTCGGATGGGAACTTTATTCTAAACTATTTATGGGGAGTGTGTCTGAATATTTGGCCATTTAATTCATAATAAGGTGAGCAATGTCGGCAGGTAAAGCAAAACCCTATAACGTGGTCATGGTTGGAGACAGCAATGTGGGCAAGACTTCGTTCATGCAACGTGCGCAAAATGGGAAGTTTTTTCCTGATTTGCCTGCCTCTGCTGGTAAAAAAGCTTTTTTTTATTATCCCCTCACAAAAAAAAAAAATAGAATCATGTAACGTTGGCGTGTTTTGAAGGCCTTGATACGTGCTTATGGACTGTGGTCGTGGATGGCAGACCCGTGGTGCTCCAGCTGTGGGATACAGCCGGTCAAGAAAGGTAAAATATTAAAGTCTATAGAGCAAAAACATACTGTATTTTCCGGTGAATAAGGCGCACCCAAAAACCCCAGCCTCTACTGTAGCACCTTACAATGTGGTGTGCCTTATATTTGGAAAAGCTTTATATATTTATGTATTATATTTGGAAAACCTGTTTCATTCATTGAAGGTGCGGCTTATAGTCCTGTGCGCCTTATACAGTATATGGAAAAAGTTTGAACATAACTAGCTAGCTATCTATTTGCTTTCTATTGACTATTTAGCTAGCTCGCTGGCTACCTAGCTAGCTATCTATTAGCAAGCCAGCTCTCTAGCTAGCTATCTCTTCGCTATATATTCCGGGTTCAGTGAACGCTGGCACGTGTGGCTGCCGCTGCTCACCCACAGAAAAACTGCATGATCAGATTTTCCCAGGAAAATATTTCATGTTTTTAAGAGAATTTGGCAGAAACAAACTTTAGAGTTTAAAAGCAGTTGTTTTCTGTTGTCACCGAGCAGTTTGACAAGCTTACTTTGCCTTTTTGCTAACAAAATTATTTTAAAGGAATTAGCAAATGGACTTTTTATCATTTTCCATGTATCCACTGCGACTTTTCTTTACCCATCCTGATGGCTTTCAAAGGTTTCACAGCATTACCAAACAGGTATTCCATCGAGCAGATGCATTTCTCCTGATGTATGACATCACTTCTTCTCAAAGCTTCGCCGCGGTCCATTATTGGGCCAAATGTATTCAGGTGAGTTTTGAATTAGAAACATTTATTTGGACTCTTGAAGCTTTGCGTGAATGACAGTCCCAATTAACCTGTGGGAATCACTAAAGAAAATTATCCCAAAGCATTTTATTAGTTGTTGCATCATATTTTGCGATGCATTTAATTTGGCCTTGGAGGCCTTCATAAAAACTTCAAAGGTCACTTTTGCATTTTTTTCCTCTCCAAGTTTGGGCTAAAATAGGAACTTACAGTGCTAAGAGCTGCATAACTAATCGATGTAGTTGTAAACATAAGTTTAAAAGTCAAGTTTTAGAAAAAGATTGGCCTCCGTCAATCAGGACTTAACATGCAGTCCACTAATTATTTTCAGGAAGGGGCCATGGAAAATGTTCCAGTTTTACTTCTCGGAAATAAAAGCGATCACGTTGAGCGTCGCGTTACAATTGAAGAGGGTGAAAATGTTGCAAAGGTATGTATCTGGTTTAGTGATGCTTGTTTTCCCCCAGGGACAAAACACTCATTTCTGCCATTTCTAACTGATCATTTCAATAGAACTTAAAGACAGACTTTATGGAGTGCAGCGCCGTCTCTGGTGACAATGTGATTCAGTCTTTGGAAGCGGTTGCCAGGTAAATTATCTCTCACTGTTGGTATGTATTGAAGTATGTGACTTAACAGTGCGGGTGTGCGTCGGTGCCTGTCGTCGTTCACCAGGTTGTTGAGTCATAAAGATGTTGGAAGAGATGAAAACCTGGTGTTGCATAAAGCACCTCAAAGGAAGAAAACAGGATGTTGCTGAACAGAGAAGCATCTGAAGAATTGTTACTGTATTTTCTGGTGTATCAGGCGCCTTATATTTGGAAACATTTTTATATAATATTTGGAAAACTTTTTATATATAAATTACATTTTGGAAAACTTTTCACTCATTGAAGTTGCGCCTTGTGGTCCAGTGTGCCTTATATATGGGAAAAGTTTGAAAATACACCATTCATTGGGGGTGCGGCTTGTACTTCGGTGCGCCTTATACACCCGAAAATACGGTACTTTTTTTTAGAATGGCCAAAATTTAAAAAACTAAATTACTCCATTTTCTGGAGTATAAGGCGCACATTCACTCAATGACATCTTTTTAAATTGCTTCCAAATATATAAGCCGTGCAATGGATTAAAAGGCACATGGTCAGCTATTGAAATCAATTGAAGGCTTTTAGGTGCGCCTTCTAGTGCGGAAAATACGGTAGTGTTATGACACAAATGGTTTGCTGGATAAAACTTTGCCAAAGAATAATGACAGACCAATACTGAAGTTTGTCTCAAGTGGAAAATGCTTTTAAACCCAAGTTTAAAATTATGATTATGCTCCTCCCATACTTATGATTATTATCATCTCTAGCATTTAAAATCATACTTGCATTGTTCATCTTGAATTCTTGTTTATCAAATATTGTACATTTATTTGCCTGTAAATGTTTGGCTACGATGTGAATTAACTTTGAATTAACATGTGAATGAACTGCGCCCTATTATTAAAGTTGCCGTGCCTTAGTTGTGCTGAACTACTTTGATTGACAAGCATAATGACGACTTGTCAGTGTTGTACTACAATGCTGATTAATATCCAAAGAAAAGTAAATTTTAATTACCATTTGTGTTGCGAAACTCTGCTTCATAAAAGCTCCAGATGACAAATAACCTCTTGTGATCGTTCTTTTTCACTGGCAAGCTTGCGCTGGTCTCAGTTTTGACAAAATGTCCCTTGCAGCTCAGGAGAGCATGACAACAATGTGATTGCCTCATCACAAGGAAGCTTTTTTTTTTTTTTTGGGTCATCTGCAAATATTGAAACGACTCTTGGACATTGTAATCACAGGGCTGTCAAAATGCCTTCTTAGATGATCTTATCTTACCTTAGCCTAGAGCATGTTTATGTGCTCATTATGGACTGAGACGGTCGTAGGTGCTTTGTTCTTCTTGGTTGCTTTTGGTGTTTGTAATCACAGTCTTTGAAGGACCGGAGAGTCTATTTTTCCTGGCAGCGTGATACAGTCGGACGGCATTCATGATATCAGCGGGCGTCCATTGGTAACGGTTGAGGGCATCCTGCAATGTGAAGGCGCCGTCTCGTGTTCGCCGAACTCCCTTGCAGACGGCCGTGCTGCGCAGCTCCAGTCCAATCTCGTGCACCACTTTGCGCAGGTATTTCTGTGTTTCGTTCAGACACTGCACCTCTGAGAGTAGAACATTGCAAATGAAATTCCAGAGCAACCGGATTAAAATGACACAACCCGAGGGTGTTTTGACTGGGGGTTTACCCAGAGTGAAGTGAGGAGGTTGGAAACGAATGCACCGTAGACCCGTCAAAATAGGTGGCGACTTCCCCTCTGGACGAAGAAAACCTTGCACGGCCATCTCGTAGGCTTCCTGTGACCGCATGTCTACGTTGGCATACCTGTGAATGAAAGGAATAATATCACATCCCCGAAGCACTTTTGATGTGATTAATGTGGAAAGGAGCCAAAATTGACCTACGTTAACAAAGCCTTTTGATTTGCCCCCTGCAGCATCGCCAAAACTTTTTCCAGTTTATCTTGAGTGATGTGATCTGTTGAGCAAACAAGCCAAGTTTAATAGTGACAGGTCGTGTCAAGACTGATTATACGGTATGCAAATGGTGCTCAGCATAATTTTCCAGTTCGAACCCGTTTGAGAATAAGTGGAATGTTTTTTAAACAAACGTGCCATTGGCAAAAGTATTTTTTCAAAAACACTTTTTTTAGGTGACATGGGTGCAAATGCATTGTTCCAAAACAATGCAAAGCAGTCGTTCGAGACATTTAGCGCATTGGAAAGATGTTGATTCATTTCAACAAATTCCATGAATTGAATTTACAGCATTAACAATTTGCATATGCTATAATCACAAGTTATTTCAATCAAAAACATTTCAACGAATTACATTTGAACATAGGTCTTTGTAGTTGATAATAGATTGGCAAATCTTGCATCCATTGAATGTGTTCTGGTTTACTTGAATTATATTGCATGTGTTGACTGTCAAAGTCAGAGAAAAACAATTTGCAAAATAATTTAAATGATGATGGTAATAATAATACATTTCATTTATAAGCGTCTTTCAAAACTCTCCAAGGACACTTTACAGTCAGAGGATATTTTTTTACTGCGGGTGAGACACGCGCCAGCGTTCACTCAACCCGGAAGCAACAAAGTAAAAAAAAAACTCTTCTTCTTTTCCTTTCGGCTTTTCCCGTCAGGGTCGCCACAGCGAATCAGTCCTCCATCTTCAGAGGTTTGATTTGCATGTTTGTTTGGCCAAGCTTTTACATCGGATGCCCTTCCAGACACAAAAAGTAAAAAAAAAAAAACTAAATAACAAATATGACACAAAGACACAGAGTCATTAATTCTTTAGCACTTTCTGCACTCTCTGACATGAAGCAATTCTAGATGAAAGAGGGTGCAGTGTTCAATGTCTGTTTCAAACTTCCCATTGTTTACAGGTCTATTTTCACCACCTTTTATGTTTTAGGAGTGCAGTATTTAAAAAGGTAAACAGTATCAAGTGTATTCACAAAAAAGTACTTTTTTTATATTAAAGTTCATGCCCTTTAACTTATATTGAATTTCTAAACACTTAATATTGAGCATTTTTATTTGCAGCTATTGAAGCCATGAAAACATGCTAAGGCGGGTATTAAATAATTCATGCAATTGTCCACGGCCATTAGGCACATACCAAATAAGATCCAAGAGGTCGGCTTATTTTAAAATTCCAAGTACGTACTAAATCAGTGATTTTCAGCGCGGTAAATACATCACCAGCGATGTGTTGGCTCCCTCTGGTGGCATGCAATATAAATACAGCCTGACCTGTATCGTTATACTTTAATCACATGAAACCAGACATGACCACAAATTATCGATTATTTTTTTTATTTTCTCTTTTCTGCACCATACATTTCAATGTAATTATTGAAACAAATTTTATTTAGTGTTCCTTTATTTAAGCACAATGTTAGGGTTTACAATATTAGTGGCTTACAATGCTATACTGTACAGTATATACAGTATATCGTACTTACTTTTAAAGAATAAAATAACTAATTTTTGATTTATATTTCGAACTACTTCACTAGCCTACCATATTTTAATGATGGTCATGATGGTGGTCATGATAGTTGTATTTTGAGAGCCAAGTATTTTAAGGTGGTACTTGTAGTGCTTGCAACACAGAGAATACAGTAAGAATGGTTAAGAGAAGCAAAGTTTAAAGAAAAGCAAAAGAGCTGTAGCAATATTACATTTAAAGACAACCAAAAAGCAAAGATAAGTGCAACCTTGTTAATTGAATTTGGTTAATTTGTCATTGTCCAAATATAATTATGTAACAACAGTCTTGGATGAATGAAGTAGATGTGACCAAAAAAAAGCTTTGAGAGGATATACTAAAGCATAAATTCCATACCATATGTGGATCTTTCCACAACTCGCCCCGTGTGGGAGAAATCATCTGTAGCGGTCCCAAACTCACCCTCCAATGTGTAGTCCTAAAAAAAAAAAGCAGGCACCGTTAAATCTATCATGATTGTGTGCAATTGACATCATAGTGCTATTTAGATTGGAACCAGATGAAATTACCCTTGTGACTTTCATGTGGTTGAGGTCATTCAGGGCCTTATTTCCATTCCCAACAGCAAGGACTTTATTTGAAATCAGACGTTATAATCAAATCAAGGATAAAAAAAAATACAGTTTAACTAAATTAAGATCATACCCATTACTCCCGAGGAAAATGTATCTAAACGATGTCCAACACCAACTCGAAGATGCTGGAATTCAGGTCCGGTTACTGAAACATTTTATGATTAAGTTTTGTCTTAGTCTCAGTCAACTGAAAGTAGTGTCATAATACATGCATGGACTATTGACGATATTGAAGTGCGAGGATAACAGTACTGAATTTAAGAGTGGCATTAATATACAATCACATACCCAAAGGGTGTTTGGATAGGACCGGGACGGAGACTGCTGACAGAACCTTGGGAGTCTGAGTATCACCGTTTGGTGCTGGCAAAAACCGGGTCTGCTCAGGAATAGGCAACTTTGGCAACGCATCTAAACCTGCAATATACACACATATATATATTTTAAAATACTTTTGAGTATTCATATTACGCGTGTATTTTTTAGACAAGTGAGGCATGATGATGATGAAGTCAGACCTTTAAGGAGCTTGGTCTCGATTGTGTCCCTCACGAGTTTCCAAGGAACACCAGCCGGCTTGTAGACACAAAATAAACCCTCTATCCTTCGGAAAAGTTGAACAGCGGGAGTTGCCATTGTTCGACTTGAATTAATGACGATTCTCTTATTTTAGAGTACGAAACATGTCTCGAAACCTTCAGGACTGGTCGATGAACAACTGCGCATGCGCGTTTACAGAAGCGTGAGCGACAAACGTGTTTTTTTTTTGTACAGCGCCCCCTGCAGTACCGGGTGTCACATCGTTTTAACATGTAATATCGAATGTATTCTCGCGATATCTTCATATGGGCCATTCTAAACAGACGCAAAGGACAAATTTACCATACGTTCACAGTAACTTGAAACGAACGAGGTGAATGCACCCACGTAAGATATTGTCCAAACTTGTTTTCACATATTAGTCGTGGGGAGATGATTATGACCTTGTCTCTTGTCTGGATTTGGGTGCACGTTCGTCAACCGCCAACCAGAAAGCGAGCACCACTACTTAAAACTGAGATCGTTTGTTTGTTGATGTGTGGGACGCCGTGTATTTTTAAATCGTACACAAACGCGCAATCCCAGTGACATGAACGTGCCTTTTTATTCAGGGAGATAATTTGTAAATGATGGGAAATTACAAGCCTCATAACTGGATTGGCATATTCGTTCACCTACCAAGTACGTACTGTACTGTACTAAGGAGATGTCATGAAATGTTTTTTGAATAATTTAAATATGTAAAATTAATTATTTAACTACATTAATTTATTACATTCATTGATATCCACCAACCAGCCACTAAATACTATACGACGAATCTGCGAGTCGTTAGGAAACTTCTGAATCCGTCCAGCATTGTTGTTTTCTAAACAGTAACTGTGGCAACGTCCGCATTGTTGTATTCTAAACGGTAACTGTGGCAACGTGTGTGTCATAATCCAGGTTTGCGGGTGTGAAATTAGCCCTCTTGAAAATTGGTGACGTTCGTACATTTTTTTGCAGACTATATTACGTTTTTCCTACTGGATTTGGTAAACACCATGAGAAATTATGATGCCTCTATTCGTCCAGCAGGGGTCAGCGTTATTCAACGACACCTATAAAAAGTATTAAAAATTGTGGGATGGAGTAAAGAATACATCGTAATTAATATTTACTCCGCTGAGAGAGTGAGAAAGATGTTATTTCAGTGACATGACAAATGCTTCCAAATATTTTGAATGATCATGTCATTTCAGGATGTGAGATTGGCCCTGTATGTTCCCACGCTCAAGGTTAATTGAATTGCCGCTAGATAATGGACACATTCAGAATTTCGGGCCCTGGAATAGTTGCCCACATTTCCCAATTACGTGATTCAGTCTTCATTTCACCATTCCCGCCCCATTAGTCATTGTCTAGACCAAAGAATTCCACAGGAAACAATGCACTCTCTCCTTTGTTTTTAGATTGACTTTTTAAGACGTCATAGGCGAAACTGTCAATGTTTTAAGCTGCTATAGAATTGTCAAGACGAGTGTTTGAATGCAGGATTCTCAGTGGCTTTACAGTTTCTGTAAATTGAAGTTGTCTTGTGTCATACCCCGGCAGGTGCGATGCACACCCCTCTGCGGTGGGTTCTGTGGGATGTGAAAGACACCCTGCTGAGGGTGCGTTCCTCGGTTGGGGAGCAGTACTGTGATGAGGCGAAACGAATGGGTGTGAGCCTCACACCATCCGAGGTGGATGCTGCTTTCCGTCAGGCATATCGACATCAATCCAGCCGATTCCCAAACTACGGCATCGCGAAGGGACTAGATGGGCAGTCGTGGTGGATGGCGGTGGTGAAGGCCACCTTTTTTCAATGCAGAGTGCGTGACCCGGCACTTCTCAGTAAAATGGCCGCCAACCTCTACCAGAACTTCAGTAATGCAGACAACTGGGAGGTAAATAATGTCATTTTTGGTTGTATGCCAGCATGTTGTATAGCCTAAAACATAATTTCCACAAAAATATACAATTTTGGAACTAGTAGTTCTCGGAGGGATGTGGCCACTGAGCTTTACGTCGATTCATGTGACTTTTGCCGTTTCACTCATTGAGAGAATCGATGAAAAGGTTTCTTCAGATGTCATCTGTACTTCTTTGAAGGTGTCAGATGTTTCGTTCCTCATCCAAAGAGCTTTGTCGGCGAACTAAATTTGGGCCAGAGTTACCAGCACAACTTTAGTTCGCTGACAAAGCTGTTCGGATGAGGAGCGAACCATCCAACACCTTCAAATAAGTACAGATGACGGCTGAAGAAACCTTTTCATCGATGGACCACTTCTGTACGATTGAGAGCCTACACAGACTCATTGAGAGAACCGAAAATGGAACTGAACCATAACAGTTGGACATTTGATAAATTTCTATGCCCAAATGAAAATTGCATTTCTCAAAATGTCATCTGAAATTCCAACGTCCCCAACTTGTTTTCATTGAATAATTTCTTTATTAATTTGTGAGGTATTTCCAGACTCCAAGTCATCTCTGGAGAGCTGCTCCTCGCTAGGATTAAAACTAGGAATCGTTTCCAACTTTGACAACCGTCTAGAAGCTATCTTACGCGGTTGCGGGCTACTTTCGCACTTCAACTTTGTGATGACGTCAGAGGCGGCAGGTGTCGAGAAGCCCCACGTGGCCATCTTTGAGAAGGCCCTGCAGAAGTGCGGCGCACCCCCTACCAGCATTGTTCACGTCGGGGATCATTACGTCAACGACTACCTGGCATCTCGCTCTGCCGGAATCAACGGCTTCCTTTTGGACCGAACAAATAACTTTGAGCGACGTGATGTTCCGAAAGAGCATCGGCTCTCATCGTTGGATGATCTGCCAAAACTGCTAAAAAAAGCACATGAATAAATCCTGATTATTTTGGACTATGTTTTACTTCCTTGAAAATATGTCAACAGCATGTTAGTCGGCATTTGGAATTAGTTTGTTTCACACATTTCTGACCAAACAGATGAGACAACAAGTCATTTGAAAGGAAACAGAGTTTACAAAGCTGTCGCAATATACATCTTTTATTATTTTCTATGTGTATGTCCATTATCAATAATCCAGGTTTTCCTAATCCACAAAGACTTTCTCAAGGCAAGTATATTCTTCCCATTTTGTTGCGTTTTGCCAAATTTCACTAGAATATTTAGAAGCTAACAGTAATCCGACTTGATTACGATTTAGCAAAACCGTCGCAATGACATGCAGCTAATGTGCTTTTCCGCTTTAGCAGTGAGAGCGAGGATGTTTCTTAACCCCAAAATAGCTTTGAAAAATACTCTTGTTTGCAGCCATCTGGTCCAACGCAGATAGTGTTAGTTGTCCACTGGGAGGCTCAAATCGGACCCAAAGAGGAATCACGGGGGGAAGACTGGAATGGCTGCACGATTCCAACCAGGCACTTATGGCTCATTGGGATTCACACCAGACCGAGGTCCGATTTAAGGAGGTTAAGGGTTCACTCCAACAGCCCTCGGTTGCCGAGTGTCAAAATGAGATGTTTTTGTTTTGTTTTCACCTATAATGTCACCTCTTGACATTTGTATGGTAAAGGATATTGTAGCTCACTGGGAAAGAGCTTCTTACTTGCAAGCTGCTTTAGAAGCTCAGCCAGACGGCTCTAAAAGGCTCCACAGAGATCCCATTTTGTAATAATGGGATTGTCAAAGCAAGGGGGAAAGAGCATGAGTACAGAAAGAAGGAATAGACTTTACTATGAGGGAACATGGCAGTGCATCTCCATATTGATACGTCTGTGTTTTGTTCATTCTGGAACCAATAGTGATGAACAAGTAGATCACAGGTTTTCGATCCCGACACTGACAATCGATTCATTTCTCTATGCAAATGAACCAACAAGGGATGCACTACTTGGTAGCAATTACCACTTGATTCAGTCTAACCTTATTTGCAACCCAAAGGACGTCAACTGTGAAAAGCGGAACTCCTGTACACCAGGGGTGCTCACATTTTTTTCAGCGAGGGAGCTACTTTTGAAATGACATGATCTACCAATTATTTTTATTGAGGATTCTTGCAATTTAGGTTGATGTATAACCGCATGTCTTCCGCAACACATGATGTACATTTTTGCCATGACCTGAGTTTACTCTGATAACTGGCTGACGTACGTAACTAGACAAACTTTGAAAATGTCTTCGTGAAAAAAAAGTCCTCCCATTCCGTATGAAAAGGATACTTTTTCTATTCTTACTTGGTTCAGCTCCCCCAATCATTTTATACCCTATCATACGGAAAATAACCGAGCGAAAAATTAGGATGTAACTTAAGACTAGCTTGATAGCTATGCGACACTCAGGGGCGTTATTTGAGCACGCACAGTGTACCTAAAAATGAGATTTCATCTGATTGGTTGTCCGGTGTATCAATTAAGTGAAGGGATGGCTGATAGGCCGATGTCTACTTTTTTTATTAATCAAAACTATTCAACTTTATTTATACAGCGCCAATTATGACAATTTGACATCACTTTGTCATGCGATCGACCAATAGTATTTTGAATATCGATTGGTCGATTGCGATCGTCGTATTGAGCACCCTTGCTGTACTAATTTTTCTCGTCCACACGAAACGTGTGGACAGAACGCTCCAAAAAGGGGGGGGGGGGGTATTAATAAATACCTGGTAAATATATGGTTGTCAAACAAGTTAGTAGCATTTTTTAAAAAGTAAATAATGTTTGAAAAATAAGTAAAAAGCCAGTCAGACATTTGCTAATTTAATTCTTTTTTTTAAATAAATGCAGGAAATGAAAGTGAGACACCAAAGATGTGAAAAACCAATTTTTAAGCATCGGTTGGACCCTCTTCTATGTTGGAAACTCATATCAATCTACAATACAGTGTGTGTGTAAGCATGTTTTCACACATCAGTGTTGCACACAATAGGAGGCATACACAAAACACACTGTAAACAAATACTTGGATCCTCCCATGACTCTTTCAACAAAGCTTTCATTTCAAGATAGAAGCAGCCACATCTGAAGTGTTCTTTTTTCATCATCGTCAGTTTAACATTCATTATTTTGTAACCTTTCACAGATTTTGGAGGTTGGATTTGTAGTTTTATTGAATTTATTTTTTGTTCTCTTTAAAATGACTCAAATTAGAAACGAGGCCAAAACACACCACTTAAGATTTCAATTAAATAAGTGCGCCAATATAATAAAGTGCACATTTTAGGAAGTACATGTATCTGCAAGATTACAGAAAAAGTGCCATTGAATTAAAAGTACCATGGAATGATAACCACCTTGTGAGTATTTCTAAGTGGTATGTTTTGGATTTTTTTTCCTCAAACTTTTCAATGTGAAACTTGTGAGGAAAGGACATATTCCAGTTCATTTCCGCGATCCCAAATCTAACCGACACAACTCCCATCAGAAAAAATGCATTCTATGCCTGACAGCCATCCGATGGTCTTCATCCATTCTGTCCATCAATTCGCCATTTAGTCAAGTGAAATGTGTCTCCTCCTTTAAAAAAAAATAAATGACACTAAAAAAATGTACGTTTAAAGCGTCAGCATCATTTGTGCTTGGAGTTCTGAAAAGTGCATCAAGGTAATAAAAAGATATAAATAGGAATTGGGAGGTTGAAGTCAATGAATTTGGATGGTCCTGTAGCCTCAAAGGCATCTTTTTTTTCTTTCCCCAGAATCCAAGCAGGAGATGATTCATGTCCTCGTTAGATGACTTCTAGTGAAGAAACGGTATCCAGAGTTTGGCAGCCTCTCTGTCCCTCATAACTCTCAAGAGTGTTTATTTCCACGGCAGGATCAAAGGGGGGATTTGCCGTATTGCTGCATTGCAGAAAGTCAATGGAAAAGCCACGTGAAGGAATGTCCTACCTTAACTCATTTGAGTCCTTGCCTCATGATGGCTCCTTCCGCTTTTACCTCTTTGGAGGCAATCTTAAAATCGGACAGTTGGGGGGGGGGGGGGGGGGAAAGCACCCGGATGAAGATCCGCTTTGCTGTCTTCTTACACCACTGCAAGGCAAACAGATCGGTCCCATTTTACACATTTGACATAAAATCCGATAAGGATCATTTATATATACAGTATAGAGCCCCCCAAATTCTAAGTACCGTATTTTCCGGTGTATACGGCGCACCCAAAAGCCTTAAAGGACAACCGACGCCTCCGGACAAGTTGTGTCCATAATTTGTAATATCACTTCAAATGACTTCGACTGAGCGTATTTTACAAAGATTCCACGGCATATAGCTATATTTTACGTTTTAAGACTCGCGCTAAATATTCCGGAAGTCTTGTTTTTGAGTTGGTGACGATGCCTGACGTTACATCACATCTGGAACGCCCCTGACCGAGAAAGCAACACACTGCATACATTTTGGGTACACACAATGCATTTTGGGTACTTTGTTTGGTCTGAAAACGTTGTGTTGATCCGTGTCAGCCTGTGTGTTTTGGGTATTTTAGATGCTATGAAACATTTTTCTGATGTCAGTTAGGAAACGACAAAATGATTGTCGGTTGTCCTTTAATTTTCTTGAAAAGAGGACCCTGCGCCTTCTACTCAGTTGCGCCTTATATGTGAAGTTATATAGAGCCAAAACAGGTCTCGCAACTACTGTTAGCAGCCAACAACTCCATTTCCCCCTGTAGAAGTAGTGCGTAATCCCAGCCTCTACTGTAGCGCCTTATAACATGGTCTGCCTTATATTTGTGAAGAAAACCTTTTTCATACATTGAAGGTGTGCCTTATAGTCAGGTACCCCTTATATATGGAACAAGTTTGAAAATACACCATTCATTGGGGATGCGCCTTATACTCCGGTGTGCCTTATACACTGGAAAATACGGTGCTAAAAATGTACAGTTTTGACTTATTTTGGGGACTTTTATATTTAATGCAATGCAGCACATGTTAAACACAGAATTGACTTTTGTGAATAACAAATTTGGCACCAATAGCACCTTGACTTTAATACTAATATTATTTTACTATTTTATTATTAGTATTAACTCATGCACGGGCCACAACTGCTAGCTTCTCTTATTCCAATTCAAACAGAGGACTGTGTTTTTGTCTTTGGCCACATGAAACATTTACTAGCGAGAAAAAATAGCTCTACGGTCTCTTACCTGACAATGTAAACAGTCAGCGAAGATTAAATACAACAAAACAAAAATATATATAACATTTCATACCGCTCTCAGGAGGATAGAATGGTGCTCGGTGCTTCTGTGAGTAAACTGGTTTTTCTGGGATGAAGTGATGAGCGTGTCTCCTCTTCCGGCATTCCTGTCTCCACCAACAACTGCAATGGGAAGTAGAGAAAATGAGAGCAGTCAGAAAACCCTTTTTTTTTAAATAAAATACATTAGCTTACTTGCACATTGCTTACTTTAATAGCGTGCACACCACAATGATCAGAACGCAGCCAATCACACACAACACCAGCACAGTGGCAACGGTCTGCGGACGGTGGTTGGTGGCCACGACGGCCAGCAGGTCTGCATGCTCGCATCTCATCCCGACAAAGCCGGGATGGCATCTGCAAACATCAAGAGAAGAACAAATTGCAATGATTTCTTCATATCTCATGTATGCTTATGTTAATTTTTTTGCAGGGGTTGGGGGACGTTGGATGGATAAGGGCATTTACATGGAAAACGCGTCCCTACTTACAAACTTTCTAGTTCTGAAAGTTCTTCCAGAACATAATAATTTCTCAACTCAAATGACTCAGTCAGATATTTTTTTCATAGTCAATCATTAGCTTACAAGTGTAGAGAAAGTTGTCTTTTTTATTCAAATGTATTATTAACTCATTCACTCCCAAACGATGTGCAAAAATGTGTCCACTGCGGTGCCAGGGTTTTTGTTATTGTCACTCGAATTATTCCAGGAACCAGAGAATATTGTGTTTTAGGACTACATAAACATTCAATATAGAATTAGAAATCTTACTCTCCTTTTCAACAGAAAAACAGAGTTAATCCCTAAATTATATGGATCTGGAGTTATATAATCTTGAAATGAGGGCGGCTGTCCAAAATACATTGCAATACATACGTATTGGGTTATATAGTTCTTTAATAACAGCTGAAGCGGGAACAAAGCGCTAACATGGAAAAAAGGGAAATGCTGCCCCCTCGTGGAAGGTAAAAAAACAATGCCAGAGGCCAAGGCCAGCGCTTTATCAGCACCCAAACTGAAAAAAAACTAAACCCGAACAAATTCGGGAATGGCTCTCTGTGTCATATTTTCAATTCCCGAATAAATTTGTGAATGGCAATGAATCAGTTTAAAAACATGTTTGTAAATACTTTTCCTCGCTTGAAAAGTGGGTAATTTACATCTCGATGTACCGGTAATCTGTCCTTTTCCCCCTTTTTTATTGCTGTTCCCTGTTCAGGATATCAGTGCATTAGTCTACATGTCCGTCATCATTCAACAGTACTATTGATTGATCAGAATCAGAATCAGAATCAGAATTATCTTTATTGCCAAGTATGTAGGACACACAAGGAATTTGTTTCCAGTAGAACACGCTGCACTAGTATCGTTGTCAAAAAAACTGCTAAGTGGCACTATACAGTTCCATTTTGGCTACTGTTGAAAGAGTTCAAAGAGTTAATGGCTTGGGGGAAGAAGCTGTTTAAATGTCTGCTGGATTTGGTGCGCATGGATCGGTAGCGCCTGCCTGAGGGGAGTAGCTGGAAAAGGTGGTGGGCAGGGTGCGGAGGTTCCAGTAAGATTTTCCGCGCCCTAGTTTGGATTCTTGCAGTGTGCAAGTCCTCGAGAGTGGGTAGGGCGGTGCCAATGATTTTTTTTTTTTTGATGAACACTTACGTTCATCTATTCAACTCCAGTTCTATATAAAATCATGCATCTCTATTCATAATGATGTTGTCGCCTTTAAAAGAAGAAGGAAGTGATTTTTGGATCACTGAAAAGTGATTTTGTGTGTGTGTGTGCATCAGACTTACATGCATGCAGGTGTCTCCTCCAATATCAGGAAGCGACATGTTCCGTGAAAACAGAAGTGACGGTGAGAGTCTGGACAGTCATCGAAATGAGAGCGAACAGCCGCCGCCACAAACTCTGAGAGGTGATTAAACAACACACACACAACACACATACACGATGTATCTGTGATACGAGTGAGATGCAAATTCAATCATTTTGCTTTGACAGACAACAGTCAGTGTCTATCATGGATGTAAAAATAGCCAAATAAGCCCGAGGAGGCTGCGGCATGAAGAATTGTACTCCCTGTTCCAAATCTTACACCCATTGTGGGACAGAACGAAGCCTTTTGTCCCCAGTTCCGTGGGGATTTGCTTCGCACTACCTGGGAGGAACAATTAGTGTGGCCATAAATCACAATTGACCCCCAAAAAATGTATAAGAGGTGTGGAGAGCTTTTCATCTGAATCACAGGTGTCAAAGTCAAGGCCCGCGGGCCAAATCCGGCCCACCACATCATTTTTTTCGGCCCGCGAAAGCAAATCAAACTTGTTAAATTCCATGATGATTGCTAAAATTTGAGCCAAAATTTCATATTTTTGGATGTCAACCACAATAAAAGTCATTATTCTTGACTTCAGATTTGAAAACGAGTTATTCATTAATTTGCTGTGTGCTCTATATGTAATATTTAAAGGGATTTAAACATTCTTATGGGTTCCCCAAATTCATAACGGCCCTCGAGAGGAAACCATAACTACAATGTGGCCCGCGGCAAAAAATGACTTTGACACCCCTGATCTAAATAATGCGACTACGTGAACGCCGTAGCAAGCACTAAAAGTTGTTTTTTTTTTTACTCGTTAGCCATACAGTCAGATACATTCCAACATCACTGACTCAGAGTGAAGTCAGTGTTCTGCGAGCAGCCCAACAGATGCAGCAGTGTCATTTTAAGGCCTCTGGTTAGGTTTTTCTAGCATACTTCCATTCCATTCTGACGCTAAATGTAGTTTGGAGCGCAGCCTACATGCATTGTCTTCTGCTATCGGGCTCTGTGAAAGCCTTCTGTTGTCTGGGAACCATCGGCTTCCCCACCCCTCTCGTCTTCCGTCCCGTTTTTCACAAAGTAAGATGAGGAACACTGGGATGGGATCCAATCGAGCCTCTGGGGTAAGCGATGTGCTACCCGGATCATCTTGCAGCAGCTTTTGTGTCGAAAAAGCAGCTCATATTAATGCCCCATAATTGCTGTTGCACCAGAAGGCTAAGAGGATCAATTAACTATCAGCATGTGACACATTGTCTACCCACAGTGAGGGTGGAGCGGGAATAGGGGTGGGGGGTCGGGGGGGGGGGGTCTACACACACTTTTCAAATGCCTGGATTTTGTGATAGAAAATAAGAGACCAATATAAATGATGCTAAAACTTTCAAAACCCCAAATTTAAACATGGGTGTGCATATTTTTGAATATCCGCTGGTAGGGACCAGATATCTCAACTGCAATGACGATTATGAGACTTACTTTTTACCGGAGGGATGTTAGAGGTCCTCGTGGTAGTCGTCACCGCAATAGTCGAGGCTGTTGTACTGACGCTACTAGACACTCCAGAGCTGCTTGCTGTGGTGTATAAGGCCAACGCTGGCTTGGTAGAGATAGAGATGGGTACGTCTGACCGACTGAGCTTTTTTCCAAACGACCCTT
Organism: Hippocampus bargibanti; assembly: GCF_051943395.1. Lineage (NCBI taxonomy): Eukaryota > Metazoa > Chordata > Actinopteri > Syngnathiformes > Syngnathidae > Hippocampus > Hippocampus bargibanti. The sequence goes on from NC_142745.1 coordinate 9,429,246, forward strand.
GACCCAAACTTGACCCTATTGATGCAGAGGAGGGAAAAGGATTGAAAAATCATCTAGAAAGAAGGCGTTTAGTGTCTTTGTCTTCTTAGGATTCTGAGTAGACTGATTATTGTAGACTGCCGCGGTTTGGAATTGAAGCGGATTTACATGATACACGACATGTGAGACATTCTCTTTTTGTCAATGGATGCTACAGCGTCGTGTTTGCTTTCAACAGTTAGCTTATACTATACACGCACATTCCACCATAACGTTCCTGATCAACTGGTGAAAAGGACACTTTGATCCTCTCCACTTTCATCTAGAACTGCTTCACGCAACAAAGAGGGTACAGAAAGTGCTTAAGAATAAATGACTATGTGTCTTTTTGTTGTCATATTATTTGTCATCTAATTTATTTGTTCTTTTGGATTGGATATGCCTTTATTAGTCTCACAGTGGAGAAATTTACATTTCACAGCAGCAAAGTGATGAAAGGAATGAAAGTAGAAAAATGAAATACATGAGCTGCTGGAAAGGCAGCCACTCTCGCTTTCTTTATCGCTTTTCTCGCTTTTCTTTGACTTCAAGATGGCGCCGCGAGAGTGGTTGCCTTTCCAGCAGCTCCTGTGTTTTGTTTTCTACTTCTTTCTTTCCTTCCTTTCCTCTTCCTTTCATAATTTGCTGCTGTGAAATTTAAATGTCTCCCCTGCAAGACTAATAAAGGTAAATCTAATCCAATCCATTGTAAATTCTAACCACAATACACACATTTATTGGGATTTTTTTTCTTGTTATTCAACAGAAGCTCTTATGAGTTCACTCACAACATTTTTTTTCTTCTAAAAGAAAATCATGATCGCTATTATGGGTATTTTTTGTTGTTGTGAAAACACGAAATGTCGCACACAAAGTTAAACAGGTTGTGGAAGTGCAATTGCGTCTGTAAGAGAAATGTCAATAGTGAAAATCAATCATGTGCAATGGGGTGAGTTTGGAAACTACCCTAAAATTGTAGGGGGATTTTTTTTATCATTGTTGGGGTATTGCCAGAACATTTCCTTTCATCTGTTGAATTGAATTGGGAAAGATGCATATTAATTTTGAAATTCTCTCATTGTTTTATTCAAGGGGTCGAGAAATCAGAATAATAACTAAAATTCATCTTTTAAATTCTGTATGACAGAAAAAAGAAAAAAAATTAAAAATGTCCCAGCACTTTCTTTTTTTTCTTTACCACGCCATATTTTCTGGCATTAAAAAATATGTTCACATTTTACTCTTTTTAGAATTCACGATTGATGGCAAATCAGAATCTGAAAGCCTTTAATTGTGCCTCAATGGGGAAATATGCAGCAAATAACACTAACAAAAAAATTCAATTCTATTAAAAAAAATAAAATGATGAGATAAATCATTTTAAAATAATAATAATTTCCACCTCATTCTTTAAAAACAAATTTTTAATTGATATCATTTGTTTAAATATAAAACATGTACACTCTTATTCAAAGACCAGGTTTGAGTGATATTTTGTGATCAACTTTTCCTGCCATCAATGAAAACTATAAATCGGATCAGTCAATTGACAATAAAATTCCCGGGAGGAGAAATAAAAAGACATAGATAATGTGGTTGCACAAGTCTCCACCCCCTCTCATAATTGTAGATGTCGTTGTGATCAGAAAAGAACAATTACCGGTACATGAAAATGTATGTTAAAAAGGAATCACCACACATCTGCCACCACTTAAAGCAACTCTGATTAACACCAAATACAGTTCAGCTGTTCTAGCAAGCCTTTCCTGACATTGTGTGTCTTTCTAGCAGCTAATGAAATTATCTTGGGCTCAGTGGATTACATACTTTTTGATATTTACTGTGAGTAAACCACTCACAACATTTGGCCCCAAATTGATAATGAGCTCTCCATCTTGTGACTTACTCGCAGTCGTGGAGTCGGCTGTGTGGCCACTTCCTGAGGTGGTGAGAGTAGCCTTAGATTTGATGGCAAAGTTGCCTTCAAGGGTTGGCAAGGTGCTTTGTCCTGCTCCTATTGTAAACAGTGAACCTTTGGGGAAAGAACATCCACACACAAACTCACATGTAATTTAGTATTACAGACTTTTTATATATGTATATAAGATCTCACTGTATCACATTGAGACTTTGTGTGTGTATCCTCAACTACAACAAACAAACATACAAAAGCTTCGGAAAACAGGTGAGGCATTTCCATTTTTTTCTGCCAAATAACCTGAGGCTCGGTAAGCAGACTTCTATGATCATCTGATCTGGTCTTCAGTATAATATGATACTTTATTTTGATATTTGGAAGGAAGAGCATGAGCCCATCTATACAACAAATGGGGTCAAGCATCCACTAAAAGGATGAAGCACTAAAAATACACCAGTGTCTCACACGCTACCTCAGCTAAACCACCGCACGGAAACATCAATCTGACCCCAGATGAACATTTAGAAAAGTATTTTTTTATGATTCCTTTTCTTGCCTTTTTTGTCTTAAATTGTGTATATGAACAATTTAACGAGCACCAGCGAAAGCTACATTTAAAACTGTCCTTGCATGGAAAACCAAACTCACTTCAGGTATTTTTTAACTGTTATGGTGAGAATATGGGTGCTGTTTCTCATAATTTTGTTACAGATATTTTATTTATCCACGAGAATTATATTACCAATGAATAAATTGAAGTTTGGCAATCACAATAGAAAACAACATTGTTATATTAATATTCTCCAAATTATCATGATGTTAGTAAAACATTGGTTGGTTATCTAGCTCTTATATATATATATGATCTCACATTTGAAATGTTATTAATGTTGTGGCAAAAGTATCTCCTGTGCCTGTTCAAATCAAACCATTCAGGTCTGAATACTGGTAGTTAAAAAATGTCACAGTAATGTTTTCAATTACATCCATTTAATTTTTAAGTAACTTTACATCGTTAATTGACACGTTCGCTGTGTTTAAAACATTTTTCACTCAAAATGTAATAAAGCAATTTAATGAGCAAAATTGCACACTCACCACTGATGAGCAAAATCGCATCCCACAATATCCGAGTCATGGTGACTGACAACTAATGTAATTTATCGTCCAGTTTGAGCAAAATGTGTGCTTAAAAGGCGCACTTTGGCTTCCACAAATCAACATTTAAACTCGCTGATGACGTGCACAATGACACACGCTTCAGTAAATATATCAATCATGCCAGAAAGTTTTTCGACGACAGTCTTGAACTTTTCTTGTGCGGGACCTTGGCACCTAACTGCGTTTAATTGAGGAAACAAGTGGAAGCCCCTCAGAGGCTGGCCAATCAGAGGCAAGGATATTAAGATAGTGACATCTCATTGGTCAACTGCTTCAACGTCACCTTTGTGTTTATTGACCAGTGAATGTAAATCACGCCTTCTGAGTATTGTTCGTGTACATACACTGTACGTATATATTTAATTTAATACATTTGTTCTTTAGTTACAACGGACTAAATAATCAACCACTGGAATTGAATAATAACAATGGCAATGATATTAATAACGATTATCTTTTTTTATCATCATTATCATAATCATTATCATCATTCTTATTTAGTATTTTTTATTTAGAATAGTGGCTTAGTTTTTGGGTAGCTGGTGTGTGCAGTAACAGAGCTGTGCAGAGTATAAATCATTTTCCCATTGTTTTTTCGTAGCAAAAGTGACGTTGAACAAAATAATTGAGGAGAAACACAAAAACGATAAAACTGTATTTGAAGTCAATTTCAGCTAACTTTGGAAATTGCTCCTAAATGTCACTTTCAGGATATTTGACGTTCATCGATTTACAAATGCGTTTGGAATTATATCAGCCCTCAAGTGCAGAGGCAAAGAGGTCAAACGGCGACACCTGCGGGATTTCTATGTTAAAACCTCACTTTTGCACACATGATGGTGTATGAAATACAGTATAAGTGTGTAGAGTACACATATAAATAAACTTGAAGTCATCGTATTTTATAGCCTACCTCTCATTTAGTCATTTATATTTCCATGAATGTGTAAACGATAATGGAACAAATGAAACCTTCTGAAAGAAACAAATACCAGCGATACCCTTATGGAAAGAAAAATCACAACATTAAATTAATATAATTTTACGTGTCGTGTCGTTGTCCTTAGCATCTCCCTTACAGTCAAGACAAGAGGTCCTCAGCTTAAATACATGTATTGGACTCTGTCTCTAATGCGTAGTTTGCATCTGCACAATGTCACTGAGTGGCCACTGCAACACCAAACATTCAGGAATTATTCCTGTTCAAGGAACAACATTTGCATTTACTGTACTGTATATGATAGTTGACCCAAAGGTAGGTATTTTCACAATTTAGATAATATTTAGATATTAGTTAGATAATTTAGATAATCAACCAAAAGTTTACAATTTCATGAAATTAGCATATACCATAAGAACCAATTAAAAAAATGCAGAGATACATTCAAAGTTATAGGTGTAGCACACACACAAAAAAAAATACAAATACTACTACGAAGAGATCAGCTCACGAGTTAAGAACCCCGATGATGACATCACTGTCGAAAGAAGAAAAACCCTCGCGGGTATACTTGATGCTCCAAGTTGGACCTGCAGGAATTCAACCGACGAATCTTCGACCACCTTGACTAGACCACGATGTCGAACGAGGAGCAGCAAAAGGTAGATCAAAAGTCAATCATCCATTTTAGAATGTAAAAGATCATTTTTTTGTTACTACATGAATTGTACATATTCATATTAAACGATGACTCGGTTTGCCTTTTAAAAAAGAAAATCAACTAATTTCCAGCCTTACAAGCCTGAATGTTCACGTCATCATATGAATGCAGTATTGCAGTTTCTGTGCTTACTTTTTTATAAAGAAGCTAAACGCCTCAAGAACATTTTAACGGACTAAATCAATTATCGGAAAGTATATAATCAATCTGTTACATTCATACCACTAACTTGAGCTAAAGTGCAAACGTGTGCTTGAGCTTAGCCACAAATACCCGGAAAAAATGTGTTTGTGTTTTGTAGAGCAGTTCTTTGACACTGGTGCTGATGATTGCTTCTGCAGCCATTGGAGGAACTCTTCAATATGGATACAACCTGGCCATCATGAATGCACCCACTACTGTGAGTTTATTAGTATAGTAGTTGTGGTTTGCACTGCATCATAATGAGAGCTAATTTTGGGTACCTGTGATGATGTAATTCAATGTCTAGAAAACGACAAGGACCAAAACAAACATACCATTCAATGGAGGTACTCATTGACTGTGACGGTGTCACTCAAATGGATCAGTCAGATGTTTTTTTTTTCAGTCAATCATTTGCTTACATGTGTCGAGAAAGTTTTCTTTTTTAACCAAATGTATTAACAACATAAATCAAACAACATTTTAGATGTGAAGGTGTCACTATATTCCGTGACTTCTGATTTGAAATGCAATTCTAAGAAAAGAAATACATAAAAGAATAAAATGCAGGAGTCGTTTAGGACAATATACTAGTATACACTTTTTGATCAATCACATCTTGAGCTCCAACTGTAGCATGCACAAATTTGAATCAGTTTTAATTCATTGGTGATAGTTTAATTATACTCTTGCTTTATCAAAGGCTTTGTTTGTGGAAGTAAAACAGCTCAAACGGTTAATAAGTGTTAGCTTTAGTCACCTCGTGGTGTCTTTGGAGTCAAAAATGTGTCATGAAACGTGGCATCTTCTTCTGGCAGTTCATACAGACATTCATTAACGAGACTTTTGTGGAGCGCTGGGCCATCCAGCTGGAGAACTACCAGGTGACTCTGGTATGGACCATCATCGTCTCCATCTTCTCATTAGGCGGCCTTGTGGGGGCTATCATCGCGGGGCCCATGTCCATTCGCTTCGGGAGGTAACCACCATGGAACACAGAAACTAACGTGGCACGGCAGGTTTCGGTTCCGGCAGACTGATGGCATTTAAAAAAAATGTACATGCTTATAATGGCCAGGAAGCAAGTTAAATGTTCACTCCCACAATGGCGCAGATGTCCATTTGCACATATCCATATTAATGTTATTATTTACTATACATAAACAAATATTAAATACAACAATTCTTAATTAAATTGTTACAATAAAATATATAAATACACAAGTATATATTATAAAATATAATAATGTTATTGTTATATTATTATGATATTTTAGTGACATTGTAAATATTAAAAAGAAATCCACCCATGTCTAGAGTTAGACGACACTTTGTGGTAGACTGGCCACAAAAATCAGAACCAATCCACACATTTTTATGTCGTCATCAGTCATTTGTAATAATAATAATAATAATGATAATGATAATGATAATGATAATGATAATGATAATGATAATGATAATGATAATGATAATGATAATGATAATAATGAATTTCGTTTATAAGCGCCTTTCAAAACTCTCAAGGTCACTTTACAGGATAGGTTTTTCTGTGGGTGAGCAACGGCAGCCACACACGCCAGCGTTCACTCAACCCGGAAGTAGCCCAAATAGATAGAAAGCGAGCGAGCTAGCTTATAGATAGCTAACAGATAGCTAGCTAGATAATCAGCTAGCTCGATTACAAATAGATAGCCAGCTAGCTAGCTAGCCAGCCACCCAGATAGCTAACAGATAGCTACCTAGAATGTCAGCCAGCGAGATAGCCAATAAAACCAATGAACAGTTTCGCTAGCAAGCGCAATTACTGTACCTTGTTATGTGCAAAACAAAAGTGGGCATGTGGACGTCTGGTCTAAAGGATAATTGTTCTATAATTCTAGTTTCTTTTAAATTTTAGGAACATAAGATGTAGTTGTTGTTTTTTTTGGGGTGTCGCTGTCTAGTTTTAATTTCCTTCACGATAAATAAAGAGATTAGTGATGCAAGAGGAATTCATTGATTAATGGAATCGTCAGGTAAGCAAATGAATAATTTGTAGGAATCAAATTACTGGGGAATGTTTCCTTTGCCCCTCTATTCATTGTTTTTACTTTCTTTTTTTCTTATTGGATAGCAATATTTATATTGATTTTTGTTGTATCTGTATCTTCTAATTGAATATATTTTTCTTTATCTTTTTTGTTTGCAAGGAAAAAATGTCTGCTGCTCAACAACATTTTCCTCCTAAGCGGTGCCCTCTTGGCTTTGACAAGTCGAGCCGCCGCGTCAGTTGAAATGATTATCCTGTCAAGAGTCCTTATCGGAATAAACGCAGGTTTGTTTGTTTTTTTTTTTTTCGTGTCAACTCACTTCCAATGACGAAAATTACAATCACCTCAAAGGCTTCTCGTCTCTTTTGCAGGAATCAGCATGAACGTGCAACCTATGTATTTTGGAGAAAGTGCACCGAAACATCTTAGGGGGGCTGTGTCTTTGTCCTGTGCGGTTTTTACATCCTTCGGAGTCGTTTTAGGACAAGTGGTGGGACTTAGGTGAGGATATTGAACAGTAATAATCATACTCACAATAATAATGATAAAAGCAGCGCAATGAAAATGTGATATTTGTAGTCAAAATAGAAGCACATCATGAATCTTGTCAAGATACATACTTTGTATCTTCAATTTATAGAGAGATTTTGGGCAGTGAGTCATGCTGGCAGTATCTTCTTGCCAGTAACGCCATTCCCGGCTTGATTCAGCTCCTGACCCTTCCCTGGTTTCCGGAAAGCCCCAGATATTTACTCATTGACAGGGGGGACAAGGAGGCCTGCATCAGTGGTGAGTACGCTCATAAAAATAGCATTGTAGACTCTAGCCAAAGTGACATAAGGTTAAAAAAAAGCCAGTCCTCAAAATACAACACGATACAATACAACACAATACAATACAATACAATACAATACAATGCAATACAATACAATACATATTGATTTATATTGCACTTTAACAACAGCTGAAGCTGTAACAACGCGCCTAACATGGACAGCTATCATATACAGGAAATAAAGCAGTGATAAAGATAGTAGAAAGCACCAGGGAGTAAAACCATGATCAAGTCGGAAACATGATGAGTGGAATGCCAAAATAATTCCGCTTGGCTTGGAATTGAAGCGGATTTACGTGGGACAGGATATGTGCGACAGTCTCTTTTTGTCAATGGAAGCTACAGCTTTGTGTTTGCGTTTAAAACTTAGTTTGTAGCAAACGTGCACATTTCATCATGACGTATCTGATCCACTGGTGAAAAGTAGGCTTTTATCTTCTCTTTTATCTAGAACTGCTTCATGCAACCAATTGGGTGCAGCAAGTGCGAAAGATTGAAGACTGTTTGTTTTTTTTGTGTCGTGTCACATTATTTGTTATTTAGCTTTTTACTTCAAGATGGCGCCGCTAGAGTGGCTGCCTTTACAGCTGCTGTGAAATGTAAATTTCTCCACCGTGAGACAAATAAAGGCTCTTGGAATCTAATTAAGTTTTTTTTAGGAATATATTTGTTTGCTGAATTGAAGACAATGAGAGAACGATTCAAATATTTTAATGTTATTTAGTTTGTGGATTTATAGAGAATTACTGGACTTTCCTGTGTAACTTTAAATTGACATCTGGTCCACATTGCCCATGACCAAATCTAAATGGGCAATTCGATGTTCTTGCTTTTTCTCAGCTCTACGGCAGCTACGTGGTTGTGAGGTGCAGAGCAGCGAACTGGCTGAAATCCTGCAGGAACAAGCCGAAACTAGAGGCATGAGACCCAGGCGGCCTTGGGAGCTTTTCCGCGACCGCTCGGTGCGCTGGCAGCTTATCTCCGTCATGGTCATCAGCAGCGCCATGCAGTTGTGTGGCAACGACTCGGTATGACGTTTCCGAATGTACTGTACAAATTGCATTGCGGTGTCGCTTACACCAACACGCTGGATCAGATGTTGCGGCCACAGTATCTGTACAAGCGATATATCAGGTTGATTGGTAATTTGAGAAGATCCGCTGGTGGGTTTTGCATTTCCAAATTAAAAATGAATGCTTGTAAAGATGCATAAAGATACATTCATTTGGGGTGCGCCTTATACTCTGGTGCACCTTATACAGCGGAAAATACGGTACTCTGATACTGCACTAGTGTTGGATCTTATAAGATTATCCAGATGTAGCTTAAAGGACAACCGATGTCACTTTTTATTTTTTAACTGACATCAGAAAAACGTTTTATAGCATCTAAAATACCCAAAACATGCAATATATTTTTATTCAAATGCAAAACACCAATAAAAATGACTTGAAGTGTCCAAAATCTGCAAAAAATTGAGCTGCGAATTGGGCATTTTCAGAAAGTCCCGCCCCCAGTTCGTGACGTCACGCCAAGACGTCTTGCATTGCTAGAGAATCCAAACAATGGCTTCAGATTCGGAGAATATGCTTTCTTGTTACACATCCAGTTATGAATATGATTCCGATAGTTCTGAAGAGGAAAGCATGCATGTTTGCAATCGATTAAATAATTTATTTGTGACATTTTGAGGCAACATTGGGGGAAAATCTCTCACCCAAAAAAAGAGGCACAAAATGGCGACCTCCTGTGGCCACCTCCGTTTACACAGGCTGATAAATTCCTTATATGGTGCTTGGACTCCCTCTTCTGGCCTTCTGGCGGCTTTTGGGTGCAACACGAGGTTTTCAGACCAACAAGTACAGCAAAATACATTGATGTGATGGAAGGACCGCTACAATGCGTCTTTTTTACGGTCTAGGGCGTTCCTTTAGTGACGTCACGTACGGACTCGTCACCAACTCAAAAACAAGACTTCCTGACTATTCAGCGCGAGTCTTAAAACGTAAAATATAGCTATTTGCGGTGGAATCTTTGTAAAATACGCTCAGTAGAAGTCATTTGAAGCCGTTTTACAAATTATGGACACAGCTTGTCCGGAGATGTCGGTTGTCTTTTAAGTTATGGCTGGTGAGTTTAAATTCCTTGCATGCTTGATGGATTTATAGACGAGAGTATTAACTCCATTATGTAATCAACTTTGAATGGCAGGAACCATTTGTTCAAATTTCAGAGTGACACTATTTATTTGCATGTGGGTGTTTTTATAGTACAGTATATATATATATATATATATATATATATATATATATATATATATATATATATATATATATATATATATATATATATATATATATATATATATATATATATATATATATATAGAAGTATTGTATATAAGTGTCTTAATTAGGCACACGTTTGCATCTGATGATGTCATTCGCTTCCAAATGTTCTTATCTGCCTTCCAGATCTACTTTTATGCATCTTACGTGTTTAAAGAGGCTGGCATATCGACTGACCAAATCCAGTATGTCACAATCGGCACGGGCACGTGTGAATTCACAGCCTGCATCATGTGCGTAAGTCGCTCACATAACATCACCGCATAAGATTGGCTAAAGTTACACAATATGGAATTCTCCTCACTGTTGTGCTTGTAGTTAGCCACTGAGAAAAGTTGTGTATATTAGCAGCGGGAGAGAGGGAATTGTACTCCTGATATGATTTCAGAACCTGCTGATTGAGCGGAAAGGTCGACGGTTCATGCTGATGGGAGGTTTTATCCTTATGACTGTCTGGGCTGTTGTCTTCACCATTGCTTTGTCTTTTGAGGTACTTCCATTGAAATGGCTTATAGGGAGGGTTAGCTGTGTCGATGTGACGTGAATACAGTACAAAAAAAAGAATAATACAAAATCCATCCATCCATCACACCGGTCGTCTTTGAGCAGGGTTCGATCTGACCTTCCTGTGTGTAGTTGACATGTTCTCCCTGTGCCACTGTGGGTTTTCTCCGGGTAGTCCGGTTTCCTCCCACATTCCAAAAACATGCACGGTGGACTGATTGAACAGCCAAAATTGTCCCTAAGTCTAATTGTGAGCGTGAATGGTTGTTCGTCTGTGTATGCCCTGCAATTGGTTGGTAACCAGTTCAGTGTCCCCCGCCTACTGCTCAAGGATGGCTAGGACAGGCTCCAGCAACCCCTGTGAAAATTCCCACCTTTAGCGAGACCTTTTTGCAGACAGGGCGTTGTGTTCAGAACTAACAAAATACTGTATATGAAATTTCATGATCGGTGCATTAAACCTATGCTAAATGTATAGTCGCACTGATTAACCCAAAATAAAGTTCAGTTGTTCTAGCAAGCTTTCCCTGATTTTTTTTCACGTTGTTACACTAATACCGAATTGGTATTTGAAAGTTTTTATAATTCCATCCATCCACTTTGAAAAAGGCTCCAGTTAAAGCTAAGGATTAAAAAATGACCATGTGCCATCACCATGCCTCACTCTAGCTATGGTGGTGTGGGGTTAATAATGAAATTAATAACATGGTTTTGTGATTTTTTTTTTTTTTTTTTTTTTTTTTTTTTTAAATCACAAAACTTGGACCGTTCACACTGTGATTGTGCAACAGCATTTAATACCGTGGATGTCTTACCTGAGCATGGCCTGTATCTTCACCTACATCCTCAGCTTCGGCATGGGACCAGGTCAGTCCAAATGACACTAAACATGAAATGTTAAGGGCTTAAATTTCTCCAGTCAGCTACTCAGATATCGTTCATATTTGATGTGCTATTTTTGAACCTTGGATCATTATTAGGAGGAGTTTGTGAGGTACAACAATGAACAGGAGATGCCTGTTTTTGTTATTGTTATGTATTAACTCATTCACTGCCAGACAAAGTGCAAAAATGTGTCCACTCCAGTGCCAGGGTTTTCGTCATTGTCACTTGAATTCCAGGTCCCACAGGATATTGAATTTTAGGACTACATAAACGTTCAATACAGCATTAGAAACCCAAGACTCTTTTCTTTCATGAGAAAAAAAGTTAATTCCTAAATTAAATGGTTCTGGAGATATATAAGCTTGAAATGAGGGTGGCTGTCCAAAATATAATGCAATACATGGATATTGGTTTATATAGGGGTTTTAACATCGCCAGAGGCCATGGCCAGCGCTTTATCGGCACCCAAACATGAAAAAAACAAAACACAAACAAATTTGTGAATGGCAGTAAATGAGTTAATGTATAATTATTGTATAATATCTTGTAAACACAAATGGATGTGCACTTATAGCTGGTGTGACTGGTGTACTGCCCACGGAGATTTTCAATCAAACTGCTCGACCGGCGGCCTACATGATCGCCGGCTCGATGATGTGGCTTAACCTCTTCATCGTGGGAATGATCTTTCCATTTTTAGTGGTAGGTGCATGTTTCTCGTCATGTATTGTCCATCAAGGGAGCATGACCAGACCTGTAATAGTGGCATGCATTGTAAAAGGCTGCATTTTTTTCTTCCATTTATCTTAAGATAAATGGAAAAAAGCTATAAAACGTATCACTTTTAGCTTTAAAATATTGGAATTGGTGGTGATTTAACGTGTTTTGAAATCTTGAATTTTGCAATACTTTCAGTCTATTGTATTTTCTGGTGTATAAAGCGCACCCCCAATGAATGGTGTATTTTCAAATGTTTTCCATATACATTATAAGGCGTACCTTCAATGAATAAAAAAGGGTTTTCAAGTATGATACATAAATATACAAAAGTTTCCGAAATATAAGGCACACCACAATATAAGGTGCTACAGGAGAGGCTGGGAAATGGATTCGTGGCTGCTGACAGTAGTTGCGAGACCTGTTGTGGCTCAATATGACTTCACATATAAGGCGCAGGGCCATCTTTTGAAGAAAATCAAGGCTTTTGGGTGCGCCTTATACACCGGAAAATACGGTATTTTACTTTATTTTGCCATTATCATTTTAATTGCAATGTTGAAGCTATATATTTTGATTTATTTTATTTCTTAAATAAGTTTATTAGTGATTCTTTTTCAAATCACCCAATGGCCGTAATGATTATATATTTTCTTGTAATGTTTAGACTGTATATTGTCTTTTTATAGCGTGCGATGCGGCAGTATTGCTTCGTGCCTTTCGCGACAGTTTGTCTGCTCTCTGCGCTGTACGTCGCCTTGGTCCTGCCGGAAACCAAGGGCAAGTCGTTGTCAGCCATCACCGCCGAATTCCACAAACTCAACTTTAAAAACAAAGAGGGAGCGCACAACGGTCAGATTCAGTATCAGCCGGGTCAAGTGTGCACATCCACTGCCTTGTAGAAGCCTGCTGTCACCGCACCCAACCATGGTCGAATAGAATTTTTTTTGTATTTTCACGTATTTGCACTTTGATTCAAATGCCACAAATATTCAGCTAACTCTCCAGCAAGAATAACTATTTTTGTGTGTGTCTGTAAATGTACAAGTGAGACCTCTCAATGATATTTGATGGTTGTGTGGATTAGCCTTTATTATTCTCGCAATAGAGAAATTTACATTTCACAGCAACAAAGTTATGAAAGGAACATGAAAGGAAGAAGTAGAAAAACAAAACACGGGAGCAGCTGTAAGGCCGCCACTCTCGCGGCGCCATTTTGAAGTCCAACAACAACAAAGAAACTAAATAACAAATAATGTGACACAACAAAAAAGACACAGACAATCTTAAGCACTTTCTGCACCCTCTTTGTTGTATGAAGCAGTTCTAGATGACACAGGAGATCATCAAAGTGTCCTTTTCACCAGTGGATCATGGTGAAATACGCACATCTGCTACAAGCTAAATGTTGAAAGCAAACACAAAGCGGTAGCATCCATTGACGAAAAGAAATGGTCTCACGTAAATCCGCTTCAATTCCAAGCCGCGACAGTTCCACATATCAATTCAATGAAATTGCGAGGATTTCCCAGGGCACGCGATTCAAACTTTCTGCACCATCCACAATTACACTACAAATGTCCGCACACCATTCATTCCAGTAATGACCGAAGATCATGAGCCTGTGGTTTATACACATTTTAAACTATGTTTATTCATCTCATCATGTGTTATCCTTTGTGTTTTAAGCAAAAGCCAATGAAATATATATTGTGTTATCCTTGCATGTGTATGCCACTGAAACACAACATCTATTCGGACATATTATTTTCAATGTTAACAGATGTGTTTTGAATTTATTAATTAAATAACAGAAAGTATACATTACACAGAAACTAAATGGGATATAGGTCACATTAACTCATTCACTGCCAGATGTGCAAAAATGTGTCCACTCCAGTGCCAGAGTTTTTCTCACTGTCACTTGAATTCCAGGACCCACAGAATATTGAGTTTTCGGACTACATAAACATTTAATACAAGGTTAGAAACCTTAGACTCTCTTCTTTCATAAGAAAAAAAACGAGTTAATTCTTAAATTATATGGGTCTGGAGTTAATTGAGCTTTAAATGAGGGCAGCTGTCCACATTGGTTGACACTGTATAGTGCTTTAATAACAGCTGTAGCTAAAACAAAGCACGAACAGGGAAAAGGGGAAATGCTGCCCCTTGTGGAAAACAAAAAAAAATGCCAGAGGCCATGGCCAGCTTTTTTTTTTTTTTTGCACCCAAGCATGAAAAAAAACCCTAACAAATTCGAGAAAGGCACTCTACCTCATATTTTCAATTCCTGAATACATTTGGGAATGGCAGCGAATGAGTTAATGGTGAAACTAAAGTATTTTTCCCAGTACCTGACACCCCAAAAGTCACTGAATTCCTCCTGCCTCTTATTTGTCAAAATGTATAAATAACAATCACCCTTCTGTTTCTGCAGTATGTTTGTTTTAAGTCTAACTCTTTACAGCGTGTATCTTATCCTTCCAGGATGTTTTTCGTAGTAGACGCTTTCTCAAGTTTCACACGGATACAAACGACCTGATTTTAATCTTCTTGGTATTCTAAGACAAGTGGAGCTGTTTGCAAAGCGATACTGTCACCTAGTGGTGGTCAATAATTCACATTTGTTTGGGTGTCAGCTGCAGTGTTATTATAGCGAACAAAAAAAACGTCTTTGATTTAAAAATCAAAAGTTTGACCACCCCTGGTTTGTATCCACACTCAACTGCAGCCTCGTCATCCATGATGAGTTGACCTGCAAGTTATTGTTTATTTATTTATTTTTGCTTATCATTTTATCCTTGGAACTCTTTTCTAGATTTATTCTCGCATTACCTTCACAAGGGAGTGCTCAGACATGTTTTTTTTTATCAAGTTCAAATTCAAATTTGGATGACTACGGTCTATTTTGTGATGAGTAGACTTGCCCTGTGGATTAACCCAATGTTCAACTATAATGCAGGAGGAACTTTGTGCATTGTTGTGACAAACCAGGTTTCAACCGGAGTGGTTGCTTCAACACTTTATGTCATAACACACACACACAAAAAAAAGATGTGGCACTTATGACATTAATGGACAACTCGAGCCTATTGATGTGTAACTCTGGGCTTTATCATGCTTATATTTTACAATGCTGCCCAGTCGGTGCTCAGCATCACGAAAATCACGGAAGAGGCATCAAACAAGGTAGGTTGGAAAAAATGTTTTTGAATCATAACTGTCTTTGTAAATACATTTGTAATTTTGCATAAAGGGTCTATTTTCAAATTACTATCGGGAATATTCCGAGATTTTTATTGTTCATAACATCAATTTGGAACTTTTGTCTGCATAAAAAAATAATAAAAGAAATACCGATGCTTAGAACTATAACTAGAACTATATTTTTGTGTGTGTAGTATGCATTGCACTGTACAGAGAAATGCCTTGAGATACAAGCTGTTTGTCCAATTTTTTTTTTAGCTTTAACTTGCAAACAAAAATTTGAGATACAGTGCTAACGCTGTATAGTGTCAGTGAACTAACATTCAATCATTTTAGACAAATAATATAACAATACAGTACTTACAGGGATATATATATTCTTACTATCCTATATGATGAACGACTACCGGTAATAATAATAATAATACAGCATTGAAAGGTGTGAAATTCTTTTTTGGGCCTTCATGACGGAACTCTACTTCCCTACCTTAACTAAGTTGCAATCAAGTAATCATGATGGACAAATTTTACCTCTTTAAATTCTATCCAATGAAATGATTGTATCTAAACATGCTATGGTTTCCTTTGAAAGAAAAAAGGATACCTAGGCGTACGAACTTAATTGGTTCCAAGAAAGTGTAAGGCAAAAAGTTCGTTTGCGAAACATTTATTTCCCTTAAGAAACCATTAAAATGAGGATAATCCGTTCTCAGGTCTCCATAAAACATAATTTTCTACTAAATAAGCCTTAAAACTACACAAAACATACATTATTTCATGTATAATAAATGTGCTATTGTATTGTAATTAAGGAAATAATTATTATTGTAGACAAACTACAGTGATTTAGCGGCTTACGAACGCTTTAGCTCACAAACATTTCGCCTCACAAACATTAAATTCTCGAGCATATAGTCTTGACTGACGAACTAGTTTTTGGCAGATGAACACCAAACCACACGGTCGAACGGCGCCACGGTGGCTGGTGGACTAGTTTTCCACGCCCACTTTCTTTGAGTGCAGACGTGGTTTGTTATCGAGTGGAGTACCTTTGCTATCATGGGACTGAAAAAGACCCATATTTTCCGATGTATAAGGCGCACCCAAAAGACTTGATTTTCTTCAAAAGATGGCCCTGTGCCTAATACGCAGGTGTGCCTTATATTGGATTGGATTTGCCTTTATTAGTCTCGCAGTGGAGAAATTTACATTTCACAGCAGCAAAGTGATGAAAGGAATGAAAATAGAAAAACAAAATACATGATCTGCTGGAAAGGCAGCCACTCTCGCGGCGCCGTCTTGAAGTCAAAAGAACAAAAAAAAATAAATAACATGACATGTGAAAATAATAATAAAATAATGTGACATATATGTGAAGTAATATTGAGCCACAACAGGTCTTCTTGTCAGCAGCTGCATTTTCACCTGTAGAATAAGTAGTGCGTAACCCCAGCCTCTACTGCAGCACCTTATAATGTGGTGTGCCTTATATTTGTAAATCTTTTGTATGTTTAGATATTATATTTGAAAAACTTTTATCATTCATTGGTTGTGCGCCTTATACTCCAGTGCGCCTTGTACACTGGAAAATATGGTAAATGTCTCATAATCAATCAGTCAAAACAGCTCGGCATTATAACGGTCCCCTGTGAGATTAAAGATGAAGAAAGAAATAACAGTGTGGCTGTCAAAGGCTTTTCCATTGAAATTTATTGGATCCTCGTCTCTCTGCCAACAAGAGAGACTCAATAACAGAGTACAAAAACAAAGATTTATATAGTAAAAAAGTATGCTGCTTATACTGAAATATGTCCAAAGACGTTCTAACAAAACACGTAGCGCACGTTTGAAAAGCTTTTTTTTTTTAATGTGTATTTTGTTTCTTATGTTGATATAGGAATACCACCTTGATACTGTACATTTTCTGTGTTTAGTTAAAAAAAAAAAAAAAAAATGCAAGTCACGGTACAATTCACCGAAAGACAACCTTTTAAATCCACTGCTGTGCACAATCAGTATGTGGAAGGCACTTTGCAACAGACTGAACAAAGAAAGCCAAAACGTTTTGGGACGAAAGAAAAAAATCTTTTACAATGTCGTACCAATGTGAGTGAAGCAAATCTACTTTGTCTTTCCAATAACAACACACGCCTTTTCTTGGCAGAACGGATCACAACAAAATAACAACTAAAAAGCGCCGCGCGGCAGCCATTGATATCACGCGTAGTTGATTGACACTCAGCCAAAAATGTAACGCAACATAATTTAACAAACTTCGAGCACAAAGGGGAAAAACAAAAAAATCAAAACAAATCTGCTTATGTACAGGTCCACCAGTAACAAACCTCATTGGTTGGATATTTATATCTATATATATATTTATAGAATGTGCATATGGATGGTATATACACTTGTTACAATTCACTAGATAAATCATAAATAATATAGAAAACACAGTCACTCTCTAATCAAAACAAACAAAAAAAAACCTCACACTTCACTTGATGAAACAAACACATTGGTCGATGCAGACGAAGAGAAATCCGAAATCTGACTGGAAACTTTTTGTCGTATGAGGAAATTGTTCAACCTTCCTGTCATGTTTCTCCCAAAAAAGCTCCCGTCGGACGATACAGCAGAAATCTCTCACTTTGAAATTTCAGAGGAATGTTTCATATGCAAAGACGCAGAAGAAGATTTTCGAGCTGACTCGTTTGGGATTGGTCCGGATTCCTGCCCGATCACAAACCTTTATTGAACATGCACGTACTAACACTCGCATGAT